>NW_024354499.1:280489-713766 GCF_902729225.1 Pteropus medius
GGAGAGAGGAAGAGAGGAGGGAGGGAGAGAGGAGGAAGAAAAAGAGAGACAGAGAGAGACAGAGAGACAGAGAGCGAGAATCCGAGAGCGAGCAGAAGGGTACACGTGATTAGGGAATATGGAGGCTATGAAGAATCAAGATCATTAGTGTCCAGTGAATTAGAAAAAAAAATAGTGTTCTTTTCCTGCGTTCCCCTTCTGTGTGACAGCCTTGCTCTCCGCAGGTCCTTTTTTCCTGGCCTCGACACCCCCACCTCCCCCTTAATGCTATTTTAGCTTTTCCTCTTGTACATTTCAGAGCCAGCTCGGAGGTTATTGAGGACACTTATCCGAAAGAGGGAAATAATAGAGGTGCTGAGAGTGTTTTTGATGTTTCTTAAAAGGCAAAAACAAAACGCCCTCTTCTAAACAAGGGCACACAATTGTACCTGCTTTTTATTTTTATTTGGGAAGAGGGGAGCCGGCAGAATGAGACTACTTTTTAGTATGATTTAAATATTTTTCAAAAAAAATTAAAAATATTTTACCCTATCATATTTAATCAGCTGTAATTATAACACATTCAAAATGAATAATATGCCTTGACAGTATTTTTATTGTTATTGTTCATTGCATGATGTTCGACTGCTTTAGAAGCACAGGAAAGAGAAGTAAACGCGCTACAAATGGGGAATTACCCTCGTTTAGCATTAAAATTCATTTAGATAAAATTGCCACAAACATTTAAATGGGAAGATTAGTTCCCCCTCACGCCTTATTGCACTCGCTCAATGGTTCCGTTAAGAACATTTTACACGTTGGAAATTCCGTCTTCTCAGACGGCTTGCTGTTTCCTAGTTACCCACATTCAAAGCAAAGGCAGCAGCAAAGGCAGCCGCAGCAGCAGCAGCAGGGGAAAAAAAAAGTTTTGGCAACTGGTCTGCAATTCATCCGCTGCTGGCCCCAGGCCCACCCCCACACACACCCCCAGCAGTACGCCCCCCACCTATCACCTTTCCCCACCCCTACCTCTTCTCCTCCCATTACGTAATGTGCAGAGTCCTGTCCTGGAGGAAACAAGCTGCTTAGTTGTTCAGTATTTGTATGTATTAAAATACAAAGAAATATCAAAAAGGCAGTCTGTCGCTCTCCCGGTCTCTCCTCTCCCCCTTCTTTTCTGAATTGCGGGTTTAGTTTGAAAGTGTTGAGTTTCTCACATCTCTTACTCTGAGCCCACAGGCACGTTTGGGGCTTTCTTTTCTGCCAGGACATTTCCAGGAAATTCACCATCGCTTCTTGCTTGTATTAGAAACGTGTGAAAGAATTAGTTTGAAAAGTCCATGCAACGTCTAGTTTCTCCCTCTCCTCTCGCTCCCTCCCTTCCTCCCCCCTCTCTTTCTCTCCCTCCCTTCCTCTCCTCTCTTTCTCCCCCTCCCTTAGCAGAGCCACAGGAAAAGAAGAATGTCGGCTTCGACTGCCATCTTTTGGGGATTTGGAAAAACGACTCGGTAGGAAGCGGAGGGAGGCGGAGGCACGGGGGGTGGGGGGGGAAAACCCCCTTATTATCCTGTGTCGGAACGGGCTCCCTTAATCTGATGCTTAAATATTTGATGTGGAAAAATTACCCATAAAATTAGTTACTAACAATTTCAAATTGAAATCACTTATCGAATTATAAACGCATTAAAGCTGTATGGATGGTATTAGGAGTTTCTCGGGAGGCAGCGGGTGTCTCCTTTCCGTGCGCCCGGTCGGCGAGTTTCGCCCTGGGGAGAGGCACCCCCGCGGAGTTCGGGGAGGGGGTGGACTTGGCAGCGCGGCACCGCGGGCGCGCGGGTCCTGGCCCGGGGTACCGAGTAGGCGGCCAGGCCGAGGCGGAGGCTCGGGCTTGCTAGGCTCACAGGGGGCGAGGAGGAGGGAGATGAAGGAGCGGCGGTGGGAGGCTCCGACCTGCGGGCAGAGGTGTCTACTGGGAAACTTCGCAGTGAAGTCCACAGATTAGAAAAAGTAAAAACACAGCCCTGTCCGTCCCCTCCCGCCCGCGTCTCCCACGCGGCACGCAGAGTTGGCGCCTGGCGTTGGTTGCTGTGTGCAGCACGCCACAAGTCCGCGGGCAGGACAGCGGGAAGGGAAGATGCGGGTGGCCCGAGGCTAGGCCGGGCTCTGTGCCCCAAGAGAAAATCCTGTGGGCCGCGACGGCAGCTGCGAGGACTCCTGGCTAGGACGCGGCCGCCCCTGGTCCTACGGTGCACCGCGTCCTGGCCTGCGTCTGGTGCCCGGGCGCACGGTTCTCTGCTTAAAGCCCTGAGCGCTTTGTGGGGCCGCTCCAGCCCCTCCAGTAGCATCCTACTTCCTCTTCATTCCAGCATGAAAGGGGGCTGCTGACTTTGTCTCTAGAGACGAGGCGACTCCAGGTCTGCGCAGAAGATAGTGGAGAGGCATCTCCTGGGGGACTACAGTTTCCTTTTTCCTCGAAACCGCTCGGGGGTGCTTTGTGGTGGACTAGAGGCTTCTTGATAGACTCTAGTCGCGCGGCTGCTCTAGGGGCGCGACTCCAAGAGCTTGGGGCCCGGAGGACAAGTGGGACCTGGGCAGTGCCCACCAGGCGGACCGCGCGTGACTGGGTCGCGAGCCGCAGCAGGGGAACCGTAGGCGGCACCCCAACGGCTTAGCTGGGAGATCCTCGGGATCACTTTAAAGTCTCTGCAAACTTTCCCCTGCCTTTCTGATCCCAGCAGGCCCTCCGCCCATGTGAAGGCAATAAAATGAAGACGTGGTGCAAAGCTCCTGGGTTGGCGCTTGGACGTCGGGTCTCGGAGTGTCGTGGAGTTAGGCGGTGGGGCATCCTGCCTGACAGAGTATTTCCCTTGGTTTCACTCCACTCTCCCCTGCCACCCCACACCCACTCCACCGTTACGCGGGCCGTAGCACTCCAGGTGGCCCGGTGCAGAGCCCACGTGAGGCTGGCCTTCCCAGGGCCCAGGGAAAAGCTGGGAGGGAGAGAGAGTGGGGGGTCGTCTCCTGAGAAAGGCGGCTGATGGCGAGGAGGGAGTGGGTGGGTTCACTTTTTGGCCCAATTTGCCAGCCAGTGCGTCTGTAAAACATTCTCTCCTAAGGCGGAGCTGAAAGGAAAAACAACACATTGAGCAATCAGTTCTCTAACATTTGAGCTTTTAGGAGTCGTTGCCCTAAAAACGGGTACCCCGGGGGTCTCAGTGGGGAGATGAGGGGGCATTTTGGGGTGTCAGTTCTGGCGGGCCGCCCTTGGGGTGTCCCCGCTCCGCACGCTGCCTCCTGCCGGCCGGGCGCGCTCTGACCATAGAGGGGAAACACCGGCGGTGAAGCCCTGGAGAAAAGGGATTTAGTTTTAAGCCAGTCTTCCATCGATCGGGTCGGTAATTCCTACCCCTGCCCACTCGCAGACACACTCACCTCTACCCTAACGCATTAAGTTCATTACGCGAGCAATGATTTTAATCTCCAGGCGGAAAACGAGTCCCGGGACCTCGTGGGTTAGGAAAGGAGTGAATAAAGTGACCTGCTCACGCACCCGCCCGGCCGGCTCCTCCCAGCGGGGGCCTGGAGTGGCAGGGCACGCTGCACAGGGGTCCCTCGCTCCACTCCCGGGCGTGCCTGCTTTCTTCGGGTTGGCGACCTGGTCGGAAATGGGCTCGCGCTCGCTCTCTTTTCTCCTCCCCTCCCTTCTGCTTTTCTTCTGGGGCACCCCTCGCACCTCCGCGCTCTCTTCCTCCTCCCTGCCCCCAAAGTGGCGAGTTTCCCTTCTCCTCGCAGTGTCCTCAGGCCCCCTTCTCCTCCCTGCAGCCTCAGGTCCCTCACTGCTGTCCCAGTAACCCATCGCCTTTTCGCACCCGCCTACTTCACCCACCACCCTGGACATGGGTGGGTGGGATTGCTCGGTGAGGCCCTCTTGAAGCCACTTGCCGAGGACACCCTGGGGCTTTAAACAGCTGGAATCCTCAACCTAGGGGAGATTCCCGCACTCATTGATAATTTCATCTCAAAGAAACCCAGCAAAACGGCAAACACCCCTCGTTAGCCGCCTGCTCACCCCATCCCTCTCCACCCCCGCCTTGGCGGCGGGCAGCGTCTGGCACCGCAGGGAGATGGAGGCGAGCCACGCGCCCCCGTCCTTGCTGGCTGACCCACGAGGCGCCAGCCTGTTCTGGAGACTCAGTTTCCACCGGACAATCGTGAAAGCGGGGGAAACACAACGCAATAGCTCTGTAAACCCACGATCCCGCATCCCCCACGCCACCCCAATCCGATTTTCAAGACGTGCATTTTCAGGTAGTCCCGAACTGTGAACGGCGTGCTTTGTGTGTTATCTAGTGGGGGTGGGGATGGAAGAGGAGGAGACTCCCACCGCCCGCTCCAGTCTTTAATGTCTGAAATAACGAAATGCCTGTGTGGCAGCTGCTGCTGGAGCCAAAACTAACTCTTTGGAAGACGGAAAAGAGTGAAAGGCAAAGAAAGACTGTTCATTTTTTTTCCTTTGGTGCCGTTTGGGATGTCATCTGTTTCCTTGGCGACTGTGTTCAGCCCCCGGAGCCCCTGGGCTCCTGGATTGTTAGGGGGGAAAAAGCATGCTATTTCTGCACCGTCATTTATCACTGTCACCGCATAATGATTCCCCTTGCAGCCCCTTATTGATGTTTGTAATTGCATTATCTCATAAAGGAGGATGATCAATGAAACCGAGCCGTGCATTCTGGGGTCAGAGGAAGCCAAAGTACTGTTTGTCCCCTTTAATACAACAAGTACTCATTATCTTTAGGTCTGCATTCAAAAAATGATCTGATCTGGGACTGACCCTGTCGGACATCCCAACACTTTTTAAAACGCGGTTTGTGTAACCTTTTGCTTAAATGCTAAATCAAGTACCTGTCTTGCATTTCAACGAAACAAGATGCTAAAACTGAATGGGAAAAGCATTTCTTCTTTTCTTTTTCTTTCTTTCTTTCTTGTTTTCTTTTTCTGGGAGGGGTACGATCGTCTGAAGACGCACGCGATTTTACGCTGTAACTGCTTAGTGAAATAATGTGGAAAAAGCAACTCCTAAAAACAAGGGACTCCAGTTATCTAGTGGATGAAAAAAATGGGGGTGAGGGGGAAAAGGTATCTGGGAACATTTAACGAGGTCGGTACTAAAAGATCAGAATAAAACCACATCCGGTTTAATTAATAAGAGCTATAAACTAAAATAATTCCCCACGATTCTGCCCTTGCTGCTTCTGTCTTTTACAGAGTCATATCTCTTCGGTTTAGATAAACGACTTTTGTGCCTGTTCGATTCTCACAACAACAATAACTGAATCAGTTGCACACTCTGTATCTAAAACCATCTACAAACTCCAGCAAATAAAAAGAAGTTCATTTGTCTATTAAAGGCAAGTATTTAGTTGAGCAGAAATGTCCCAGTAACATTGAATGGAGTTCATGTAATCCCATGAAAATCGAGTCATCTTGTTGCACTGAAGTAAATGAAAAAATACAAAGGAGGAAAGGTTCAAGTGTAATTTTAAACTAAATGCATTATTGGACTGTCAAAGTGAAAACATGATTGTGTGGCTGGGATGGAGGGAGTGGACACCAACCTAGCTCACATTTTAACTTAAAGGTTTGAGAAAGAAGTAACCAGGTTTGGTTATTTTAATTTGTGGAAAGAGGAGAAATAGAGACAATTCTAATTCATCAAATTCGGCAAATTTGGATGAATAACGCCTTCTAAGATAAAATTAAGCAAAGAGCTTATTTTAAACATTGCAAGGCTGTATTACCAAAAAGAAGTTTCTAATCTTCTAAAGATGAACTCTCCCATGTTAATAAGACTACCAAAAAAAAAAAAAAAAAAAAAAAAAAAAAAAGAAAATAGAAAAGGCTAAGTCCAGTCCAGGTGTTTAAGGAGTTCTAGAAATAATTTCTAAATTGACAATATAAATCAATATTTTAAATAAACAGATCTAAATGAAAAGGCTTCTCCGTATGAGAAAATGAGTAGTTAATAAAAACAGAGTGTGTTTCGATATTTGACATCTTAACATAAAACCTTAAATCGAATGATAAAACAAAGGGCTAAAATATTCCCATTTGGAAAAAGAACTTTAAATGATAGAGCTAAGAAAAGTTTTAACTGTGTTAAACCATCATTTCATTTTTTTCTACAAGGCAGATCCTTCGATCGGGTACTTTTCCAAGAATTCTGTCAAATCTATTTGCAATAATGTATGTTTTGTACTATTTAAAAATTCTGGCACTTTCCTTCTTTGAAAATGCTCAAACCGAAATGGATATGCAGGCATGAATATATTTAATATAAATGGTATCTTGTTAACATAAAATATTAAAGGGAAAATAAAACTTTGGGCTTTGTCAGTTGAGATAGAATTTTTTAGCATAATACTCTGATTTTTAAAACACACAAGTGAAACCCCTGATTTTAACCAATCAACACAAGTCTTTCTCTTATTTGGTTGGGGATCTGGCATCGTGTAAGTTTTCTATTTTTAATATTTAGTGTTATAGCCCACGGTTAAAATAATGAAAAATTAGTCTCGTTTCAGAAATTATTTATTTATGGAACGAACATGATTAAAACATAAACACACAAACTGCAGCTGCAACAGGAAAAAAAACTTGATTTACGGTTATTAAATCTTTGATCGCCATGTTAATGTTTCTTTTTCTACCTTTCATTTGCATTTTAATCTATCGAATCTTTACAATTTTGCTGCCTCCTATTTCAATGATTGATTACAGATCTGAAATAAGAAAAACCAAGCCTAGCTTTTCTTTTTCTTTTCTTTTCTTCGCTTTCTTTTTTCTCCCGCCTCCCTCTTCCCCCTGGGTAGATTTCTGAAACTTTCTCTCAACGCTAATGTAGACAGAACAAATTAATTCTCCTCTTTTAAATGTCAAAGATATAAATAAAAAATGTTTTCTGTCCCAAATGTGAATATTTTCCCAGCCGGTTGTTTTCGAGTCGTAAAAGATCATCCCAGCAAAACGCAATTAACAGTGAAACACGCGCGCGCGCGCACGCGCACACACACACACACACACACACACACACACACACACACACGGCGGTGTGGATATTTTAAAGAACGTGTTGTTAGTGAGTTAAAGGTGAGAAGTTCATCGTCCCTTCACCATCAGTAGCCATGCCGGCTTCTTTCTCTCTCACACAGACTCAGAGATTTGGTCCCAAGTTGTATGTGTGACCTAAGTCACACAAACAAACAAAAACAAGCCTGGTGGTGGGCTTGCTGTGCTCAAGTTGATTTCTTGAGACAAGCAGTGTAAAGACAAAAGGGGAAGCGACGCAAGTCTGTTTTCTTTCTCGGTTTAACACTGCCCCTTTGCCCCCTTCTCCTCTGAACCCTCCCCACACTCCCTCCCCCGATTTCTCCCACTCCGCGGATAAGACGGTCATTTGCTGACCGCTTTGCCCATACGCGTCACTTTTCGCGCTGGCGTGCAGGCAAGTGTGGCGGTGGTTTTGGAAGGCGCCGGCCGGACGTAGACTAGGCTCATTCTCCCAGCGGGGCTGAGGGCCCCTAGTGTCTTGAGAACCTTGGGTCCCATACAGATAGTGCTTCTCGCCCGACCTGGGGTCGGGGCCGGGGTAGGAGCAGGGTACCAAACTGTCGCAAGGAGGGGGTAAGCCCCAGGTGTTCAAGCAGAGGCCGATGGGCGTGCACGCAGGCTCTCCAGCAGACCTGCGCGTCTGGGAACCCGAAAGGAGCCCGCTCACTCCCGCCCACCTCCAAGTCTGCTCCCTGGGGCCGAGCCCCCCTCGGTGGGTTTTTAATGCCCGCAGACGAGCCAGCAGTTTGAGCGAGGACTGACTCCTCAGGCGGGTCCAGGCTGCTCGCGCCCGCGACGGTGTGTAGCGCGCGGTGTCCGGACAGAGGGCCAGCAAGAGAAGGCAGAGGGTTGGGACCCCCACCCCGCGCTCTCCACCCCCGAAATCCCTGTACCGTCAGGCACATTAAGAATCCGGGTGAGGGCCTTGAGAGGTAGACATAACCCTGGCAAAGTCTCTCCAACAAGACCCTTGGACTCCGTGCGTACCCAAGGGCGTGCCCGCCACGGGGCACAGACCATCTTCTCTGGGCCCTGTCACCCAGAGTGTACGCTGCTCCCTTTCTCCCAGAGCCCCGATGGGTGGCTGCCGCGAGGGGGGCTATCTTCATTCACGTGGACTCACAAGGCGGTTAAAATAGAGAGAGTGGGTGGGTGGTGGTGGGGAAGACATTTGATCCGGGCCGACCCTTTGTCTTGAAGCAGATTAGGCAGACAAGAAATAGGAGGTAAAACAGAAAGTCTAGACAAGAAAACTTATTGTGTTCGCCAAATATAAAAATGAACCAAGTGGTCTGGTACCTCAAGGGGTGAAGATAGATCCTTGTAGACAAGTAGGAAGACAAGGCTGGGAAGATTTAAAGTGAGAGAAACTGCAGATTATTAAGAAAGTAATAGTAAGGTGTCCCATACACTACAGTTTTATTGTGGGTAGTAACTACCCGATTTATTTACTGCCAGGGCTATATAATAGAGATAATGACCACAAACGCAAGATAAATTCTCAGGCGCCCGGCCGGACGATTCTTTTTTATTTAAGAGAGCAAGTCTGAAAGGTGAACCTCATCTCCTCCCCTTCTCGAAGATCCGTCTTGCTTTCAACCATATTATAAGCATGACATGCAAATAAATAAGTGCTGCTGGGTTTGTGTGGGTAGGCCTGCAGGATTTATTTCAGGTGAGAGAGAAACATACACGGAATATGAATTTCCACAGGAGCTGCGGAGTGATTCCTTCCTTCTCTTTCCCCGCCGCCCTCTCCTTCCAAGTCTCCCTCCCTTTCTGTGGGAGCAGCGAGCGTTTCCTGATAAAAACATTAATGTGTCATGTCTCAACTCCCTAGTCCTTGACATATAGGTCTGGGGAGGGATGAGGGGCGATAAAAAATGCAGAATGCGTCCCCAAAGTAGGTTGACTTGCTGGGACTCCTTAAAGCGATTCCTGCCGACAAAGGGAAGGGTGAGTTGTAATTGTGACGTCCAGTAGGGGGGCAGTATAGGAAGTATGTTAATATACTTTGAAATTTGCACAGTGCAAAGTTTGCTGTCCCGAATCTGGTATGGACCCTCACCAGCTGGATAGATCCCTCCCGAAGCCTCCTGGCTTTGGGGACCTGCTCGCCTCTCCTGGCCTCCAGTTTCTCTTCCCCGACCTCCGTAAACAATCCTATAGCCAGGTGATGGAATTACAGATGACCTTACTCATTGACCGCCAAGGTCAGAAGGGAGCGGGCAGCCTCAGGTGTTGGCTCCATCTGACACAATGGCTGCAATAATGGTCACCCGTCTGGCTTTAAGAGGTGGCCACCCGAGAGCTTCTCTCCCCCCACCTGCGCTCTGTGACAACTCAGGCAGATCCGGAGCCTGGCAAGATAAGTCAGCATTCTCTTCCGATAGTCTTTCTTTCTTCCTCATTTTTGGGGTAATATTCTGACATATAGTGTTTCAATCTCACAATAACCACTTATATTCAGAACTTTCTTTAATCTGTGTTTAGCCAGGAAAAAAACCCAAAAAAAAAAAAACCCAACAAAACAAAACCCACCTGACAGTGAACAGCGATGTAAAAGAGAGGCACAGAGGAAATGGGAGGGGCGGTCGGGTGGGGTGAGGCAGGAAGGTGTGTATGTGGAGGGAAGATAGAGACCTAGAGGCGGCCAGAATAGAAGGGTTGGGAGAACCCTTCTAAGTAAGGAGAGAAAGCAGAGAGCGAGCTGCCAGATGGAAGAGGCCGTTCCTGTAATTCGGCGGTTTGTGTGAGGGATGATATTATGAGGCTGAGAACCAGGACAGTCCTCGTCAATCTCTTACAATATTGGTGTCATTCAAGCACAACTTTATCTTTGAACCAGAATGTCTGATTCAGTGATTTCCATAAGCACATAAATTACAATCTTCAGAGCCTTCAATATTTCTTTTGGTACTTTATTAAGTGTTATTGCAGAGGCCATTTATGAAGTGAATGATTCAACTTTTAATCTTCTGAACATTAAAATGTATTCCACTGAGTTTCCAAATAATCTAAAATAACAAAAAGAAACTAAGCTCATTACATGAAAAAGTGACAAGCATTTTACTCTCAGCCTGGCAAGTTGCCTTACTCACTACAAAGGATGATAAACTAATTGTTTCCAGAGTTTATAAGAAATCGAGCTATTATTCGGGGAATTTGTGTAACAGTTTTAATCATGATAGAACTTTCTAGTTAAAATAACCAGAGACAAGTCTTCAAACATACCAAGATTTTAATAATTAAAAAACTTGCCTTTGTTGCTAATAGTGAAAACTATTTTTATTTTTAAAAGCATTGGAAAATGTAAACAAATATACTTTTACTCCAGAGCCTGTGATAGGTGTAGGTCATTATGTATAATTAATGCTGAAAGGAAAATGAACATGTAATGACTTCTAAAGATTAAAACATCTGTGACTATCAAGTTTTTAAAAGTTAATTTAAAAAAATTATTCAGCTCGATTTGTCTAAATATGTCAGGTAGGAATATACATGTATTCCTTTTAGAATTCGATAGGGAAAGTTAAAAAACTTAAATAAATTTTAGCATTTTAAATTAACTTTTGGTGCCCAGGCAATAAAAATTAATGCCAAGGAATGCTAAGTGTTTGAGTTTCTCTGATTTTGCAACAGAGAAATGTACTTATTCACTCTTAGATTAAAATAGACAATCCTTTAAAACTCTTTTTAAATATATTAAATTCAAGCAAACATTATTTCCAAATTTTAACTCACATTTGTTGTTTAAATATAATTAGGTTTGCCCTAACTGAAGCAATGTTCTATAAAGGAAAAAGTAAGACTTTTAAAGGAAGTGATGAACTATTTTATAAATTTCAGCAACATATGATAGAACTTCAGTTTATAGACGTATTATTTATATGTGCAACTACTTATTATTTTAATATATTTTTCCATTAAGATGGTATCAGCTGTATTTTTTTTGTTTCTAGAAAAAAATGTTTCATTATCACATGAAGAATTTAAAAACAATAGAATTTTCCTGTGTGAAGGAAACATCTTTGAGCAATAAAAGCAAGATATAAATGTGAAGACCAAGTAAATGATTGTAAAATCTTATTTGAAGTAAGATAAATTTTCTGGAAGTTGTTTGCAAAAAAATTGGAATATATACTGATTCTATAGCTGCTCCTATCAGCACAAAAATGGGAATCAGCCATAACAATCATTACAAGGTGTGTAATCCCAGCATAGAAAAAATTATTTTAGACATAACTACTTGTTTCAAGTACAATACCTTCAAAGCAAGAGTTTGGAGTTTGCTGGAAATTGTATATAAAATGCTCAGTATGTTTAAGGTCAGTGTTGTTCTATAGAACCTGTGCAAACTGGCAAAATAGATCTCTCATTCTGTCACAATGTCTAATTCAATGTTGCTGTACTATGTTTTCTTTATTCTAATAGACTTTTATTAAAAACAAAAACTAACTCCCCTTCATTAGCAGTAATGCAATCCCAATTGTCTAACACCATGTGATAATTGACCTTCTGGACACCAGGCACACTTGGATTCACTTTAGGACACTTAGCTGTTTAAACTGACTTCATTACAGAAAGACAATAGTGACTTTGTTGCAGCTGGCACCTGCAGTATTTCACCCAACACATGAGCTATACCTTGCCAAGACAGTCACCATCATGAATCACATCAGAGCAGGAAGTCAACTCTAGGTAAATTTTATAATATGAGATATGCTCTCATGATTAAGGAGGAACGAATTATTTTTACATATCCCTCCACAGTCTCAAGATGATAAGATACCTGTTTTCTGGTTTCCTTGCAGTAAAAATATTGCCATAAAAAGGGGTGCTGCAATAACTTTATATGGAAGTTTAATGCTTGAGGATTTTATAGCACATTGAATTCAAGATGTCCATAATAATACAGTCCAGATAGAGAAATACTGTTGTTCCTTATCTATGCCCAAGTTCAAAAGGGTCCTCTAGTGGAAAGGCTTAGTGGTGGTTCTTGGGGTGGGGGGTGGGGCGGAAGGAGGGGCACTAAGTCAGTAATCAGACTTCCAGGCACTGTGGTTAGTAACCCTGACTCTATCGCTAGAACACGATGTAATTTATCTTCCATGAATCTTTCTTAATCTCTAAATGATGTTAATATATTTCTGTTTTGTAGATCACTTTGCATTGTAGGACGTGGCAGGGAATTACTTTCATTCTATTGAATATACGATCAAATCTCTCTCTCAAAGAATTCCAGATTTTTTCCAGAGCAATCCTGACTCACAAGGGAATATTTCTCTGTCCTCAAAATTCTAAGAGTCTCTTAGTATTCTGCGATGCTTTCCTTTTATTTTCCCTGCCTGGCTGCCAGAAGTAAAATGACAGTGGCTTATTGTTCCAAAGCATTTGCTGAGAGTAATTAATATCTTTATTGATTAAGGTGTTTCACTGATATAAAAGGTGACTTTTCTAGCAACGACTGGACTGTGACCCAGTAGACAAAAACTCCAAAAACAGGAATGAAGCTCCAGTGATACAAGTGCCTCCCCTCTCATGAAAAAAAATCTAGATTTATTAGTGTTCATTTAAATTCCATGTTATTCTAGTCTAGATCATGCCTTAAATCTTTGTATATTTCTAGCATATTACATCGAATCCTTTTTAAGACTAAAAAAATTCTGAGTATATGTGCATGCGTGTTTTAAAATCTTGAGCTCCTACAGCATCCTGTGCAGTGAGCAGGAACTGGGGGTGCTGAGAATAGCAGGACATTGACTCTGCCCTCAAGAGTTCATGGAGAGGTGGAGCTGATAAGGAAAAACACAATACCAACCAACAGCAGCATACACAGGTGCCGTGAGAACATAGAAGTTAAGCCAACGACCTGGAAGAAGGTACCTCCCCAAAGCCTTTGTGATGGGCTGAGGTAAGGAGGAATAGAGATAGGAAATGATTTTATATCTGAGTTCAACCAAGGGAACAGTAGCCATTCTGAACGTATGCAAGGGAAATAATTTAATCCAGGGAATTGGTTACACAGGGGACAGAAGAGGCTGTGAAAGCAACCTGGTGGCAGTGAGGCAATGCAGAGCTGAGCCCTGGAAGGAAGAAGGGAGCGGGTGTGTTACTAGACTCCAGGGGTCAGGGTCATCTGGTAGAAGATGTAACTGGGACAGGCATGTCTAGTGAGAGCTTTGGAAGAGATGACAAAGGGAAACATAATTCTGGATTCTTTTTTTTTTTTCTCCACTTTATAATCCGTCACCAGTACCTCCTTTTGGCTAAAACCAGCAAGAAACCAGAAGACACAGAAATAAATACAAGGTCAGCTCTCCTGCAATGAAGAGCAGAGCAAGGAACAGCTTTGAAGGCAAACAGTTCCAGGAGCAACACAGCTCCCAGGCAGATGTTATCCTCCAGCGGTCTTCTTATTTAATTTTTCCAAATGACAAGCATTATTGTTAATTTCTGATTGTATTCATTTAAGAATGTTGACGGCGAAGAAGGGTGTTCCAGGCAAAGGCACTAAGTTGGGAGAGAAGGTGCCTACTTAGAAAATGGCAAGTTTGTTAGTGTGGCCAGAGCAAAGGGGCAGGAGGGGCACATTGTAGGACATGAGTTGAAAATCACAACAGCTAACGACATGGAATAACCAGTGGCTTCTGTAACAGCTAGACTTGTTAGCAATCATTAACCCCCAGAGGTCAGGATAATACAGGTTGTAGGGGCTAACACAGCAAAAATAGAGAGATAGGTCTCCATACAGGTGTAGTGCTGCCCATTAGCAAATGGCATTTCTGCAAAGAAATACAGGCAGTCTCCTGGACGACTTTCAATTAACTTATATTGTTATTTGAAACACCAAAAGCCAGTGGAGACATTGATCCGGTCATTTTCATAAACAAATTAGAAATTGTTCATTAATCCCAAGGAGACATCCTTGTGGCCAGTTTGGTGTTCAGAGGGATAAATCAAAGATTTTCTCTACTCCTGTATAATAGGAATAGCTCAATCCATGACCTCCATATATCAACCTAGTGAACGATAGTTTGAAGGATGTGGAACTAGAACTAGGCAGCTAAGAAACCAATAAGGAGGCTGTTGTGATAACAAGGGGGACTAAAGGTCTGAGTGATGAATAAGAGAAGATATTTATGAGACAGGAGGCTGGTATGGATGTGGGGAATGAGGTGTGAAGGGTAGATGACAGCAACGACATGGTTTCTGTTTTGGAAAGTTGTGCAGATTGTGGTTCTATTTGTTGAGACAGTAACATTAGAAGAAGGAGCACATAAGAAAGAAAGAAGGTAACTTTGTTCCAGACATTTTGAGTTTAAGATACGTATGGGTTATCAAGATAGACATGTTCATTAAGAAAATGAAGACAATGGACTGCATTTTAGTAAGAGGTCTGGGCTCGAGATAAAAATTTGGGAGGAGCCATTGGAGTACATGAGACCATTCGGGATCTCTTTCAAGAAGTTTGTGGTCACAATGAGATATTACCTCACATAAGTTAGAATGGCTATTATAAAAAATATTGTATAAAACCAAGTTATATTTTATAAAATAACAAATATTGGTTAGGGCATGGAGAGAAGGGAACTCTTGTGCACTGCTGGTGGGAATGCAAATTGGTGCAGCTGCTATGAAGAACACTATGAAGTTTTCTTAAAAAATTAAAAATAGAACTACCATATGATCCAGCAATTCCACTTCTGGGTATTCAGCTGAATAAAATGAGAACACTAATTTGAAAAGATATATGCACCCTTATGTTCATTACAGCATTATTTGCAATAGTCTAGATATGGAAACAACGTAAGTGTCCATTGATAGATGAATGGATAAGGAAGATATGGTATGTATATACAGTTAAATGTTCATCATAAAAAAAGAAGAAATCTTGCCATTTGTGACAACATGGATGGACCTTGAAGGCATTATCTTAAGTGAGTAAGTCAGACAGAGAAAGGCAAATATCATATGATCTCACTTACATGTGAAATCTAAAACACAAATGAACAAATAAAACAGAAGCAAACTCATGGATACAGAGAACATTTTGATGGTTGCCAGATAGGAAGGGGGTTGGGGGTGGGCAAAAAAGGGGAAGGGATTAAGAAGTACAAATTTTTGGTTATAATATAGTCATGGGTATGTAAATATAGCATAGGGGATATAGTCAATAGTATTGTAATAACTATGTAGAGTGCCAGGTGGATACTAGGCTAATCGGGGGGATGACTTCATAAATTATATAAATGTCTAACTACTATGCTGTACACCTGAAACTAATATGAAATAATATTGAATGTCAACTTTAATTGAAAAATAAAAATATTTAAAAATAAAAAAATAAAGGGGAACATGATAGGGGGCATATATTATTCTGAAGATAGGAAAGACTTACACATACTTGTATAATAAGGGGAAAGAGGGGAAAATGTGGAAATCGTAGGAAAAAAGTGTTAAATAATGGGGAGATTCATCATAAAAGTGAAGAATTGAACTGTGAATCAGCAGTGGGATACCCGAGCCCCAAAGCTCGAAGGCAAGTGTTGAGTACAGATGTAAATCCAGGTAGAGAATAGTGGAGGAAGTATTTGGGGCAGTTTATACCTGGTAACCCTAATTTTCTTTGTTTGATGTATGGGTAGTGATGTCATTTGATGATGACTGAGGGTAACCAGATTTTGCACTGAAAGTTCCATATTCTACTTGGGAACCCCCTCACTCCTGGACAAATCAGAAGTTTGGTGACCCTAAAGGTGGAGAAAGGGAAAAGTCTTGAGGGTAATAGTAAGTGTTGACGTCACAATGGAAAGTGGGAGACGGAGCTGACTGGAAATGCAAAGCTTGCTAGCCAGCATCAAGGACTTAGATGGAATTGGAGACCAAGGGGCAGCATCGTGTGCATGGCTGTGTGATTTTCTTCAGCAATGCTTAAGCACTGGTGTTATTTTTGCAGGAGAGGGTGTGTTAACTCATCCAGATATGTGCTTGGAGGAATTTTTGCAACTCGAAGTATAAAGTATCAGAGGTCTCATTCTGCAGACAGGAAAAGAATGAAACTCAGTGGCAAGGTTGCCAGAAATAGAGTAACTTGTTAGGTTACTTTGCTGTCAGTGATGTACAACATCACTCTTTTTCATGTTTACATACTTGACAAATGGCAGTTACAACATTTCACAACATCTTGAGACACCTCTGAAACAGAGACATGTATTAATAATACAACTTCTCTCTAGGAGAGTAACGAGAGATTGTAGTCATTAAAAAGTGTCTTGAGATAAGAAGCAGTGAGCTGAAAGTCCTAACTCAGCATCAACTTCTGATTTCTAGCTGCAGATTATATCCTCATGCTCCGTGCAAGGTACGCCATAGGAATATTTTGCCTCCATCATCAACTAAATTATATACTTTTAAACCTACTTGGTAGTATTTTCACTAGTTGTTGGTTATAGAAACAAAGAAAAAGGTAAATATATGTTCATCTAGCTGGTAATAGCAAAATGGGCAATGAGCTCCAGTAAATACATTCAGGTAAATATTTGAAGTTTTGCCTTTTCTTTTTGGAACGAATGAAATTGTATAGCTCCAAATAAGTAAAGAAGTATTTTCTTTAAAATATGCCCCATAAATAGAACAAATCAGTTCCTCTAATTTTACAGTATGGGACAGAAATAGGGTATAAGGGGATCCCAAACTACATGAGTTTGGTAAAAAAATCTGAAACTCAGCTGGGGTTAGGAAAGGTACTCATATTTCATCTGAAATTTGATACAGCTTGGCTCAAAAGTCTCCATGAATGAGCTGAAGCTTCAGGCAATAGGAATGTTATGGGATGAATTGTGTCCCCCTCAAATTCATGTTGAAGTCTTAACCCCTATCCAGTACCTCAGCATGTGAGTGTATTTGGAGATAGGGCCTTTAAAGAGGCAATTAAGGCCAAATGAGGTAATATAGGTGGGTCTCAATCCAATCTGACGGCTGTCTTTAGAAGAGGAAATTTGGAAGCAAAAAGGGACACAGGGATGCACACACACTGAGGAAGGGTCATGTAGGGACACGGGGAGAAGGCAGCCTTCTGCAAACCAAGGAGAGAAGCTTCAGAAGAAATCAAACCTACTAATATATAGCTTGATTTCGGGCGTCAAGGCCCAGAATTGTGAGAAAATAAACTTCTGTTGTTAACTACCCCCTAGTCTACAGTATTTTGACATGGCAGTCCTAGCAAATGAATATAGGGAGATTTAGTGTTTTGATGCTTTGAAAATCTGAGAAATAGATGCATCAGGTTTTTTTTTTTTATATAGAAACCTACACAAGAGATGTCTGCCTAGAAAATCCTGAACTTACCTTCACTTTATTTATTTATCAAATATTTATCAAACATTTGCAGTGCTTACCATGAGAGATGAGTTCATCTCTCTTCACTACTCGTTGACTTCTGAACTTCATTCACCTCACAGTGCATCCAAATCTGCATGAGTTCTGTACGAGTCTTTACTAAAATACAAAATGCTTTAAATGACAATGCTGTATTTTTTATGAAGTTTGGTTATAGAGTCTATAGGCAGCATTTTCATTATGTTTAGCAGGAATTAAATCTGCATCTAAGCACAAAGGTTAAGTCAATGATTTTAGTCCCTTCATTACTGTGAAATTTAGGCCAGTCATTCTATCTGGTTAATTCTCTTTAGTATTTAGAATATCTCAAGTTGATTCTAATGTCTGGCACTTTTAATTAAAAATGATTTTCTAAAATCCTCCTAGGCACATGATGTTGACAGGAGAATCTCCATGGTATCAAGCTGTACGTTTCTGTGAATAATATGTTGCTATCAGATTCTACTAAAAATGTTGCAAAAGACAAAAAACAGATCTGAGAGTGTCTTGTGAACCTTTCTATAGCTGTCGACTTAGAATAAACTAACCTGACCTGTAAAGTCTGCTATAAAGAAATGATGGCAGGTAATGTTGGCCTCCCATGAATTTTCTTGGTCATTGCTCTTGGGAATAATATGGAAGATTGGAAGATGGGAGATTTTACCAATGAATCACAGCATTCTCATCTACTTATTTTGTGACTTTGGTGACGTCGGTCATAGTGAGCATCAGTTTATTCACCTGTGAAACAGAGACGAAGTATGCCTTTCAAGCCTACTTTACAGATTTTTGTGGGAATGAAACTAAATAATGAATATCTCCATGGTGTTTTCAAAAACATACTATACCAATTTATTTTATTTTTTTATGCCATCGTATCATTTAAATTGTATTATTACTGCAGTCACCACTAAACGGTTTAATTTAATGATGCTTTCACTTAGCTTTCTCACATTCTAAATGAAGTAGCACCTGGTCTCCCTTCAGGGATGGTAGTCAGAGTAAACATGAGGACCTCTTGTTTGATTAGAGTTCCCAGGAGGATTCTTTGTTCCACCATATTTCAGGGAGTATCTGTTGAAGCTTGATGTTGACTTTTGTTTTCAGTCTTACATCAGGCAGTATTTATTTTTCCACTATTTTCTCCAAGATTTAACTTTTTTTTATAGCTAGTCAAAGATGTAAATGTTACCGCAGATGGAAATCTTCAGAACCTAATGTCAGGTTACATCCAACGTATGGGATGGTGTCATCTGAAGGTTGGCCAGAAGCGCTCCATCTCAATGGCCGCCTTTCTCAAAGCTCGTCCAACTCCTAGGATAGCTGATTCCAGCTGTGCTGTAGAAAATTTTTTTTTTTCTGAATAGAAGAAATAATGAATATAAACCTCTGTTACTCTGTATTAGCAAGTGCATTAAGAGAATCTCAGCATGTAGCTCTTACTTCCTGTATTGGGACATAGGTAAATGTCCACTCAATGTCAAATAATTCTTATAAAATGCTACTTTTGAACCCAAATTATAATTTGGAGGATGGGCCAAACCATCCAGATTTTTTATAACTATCAGGAGTGTGGGAAAACTAGAATGTGTGTGTATTGGGGGTGGAATTAAATTCATTGTTGTCATTGCTGGAGTTGGAAATAATTCAAATATATACAAAAGTAGAGAGACTAGTACAACAGATCCCCATGTATCCATCACCCAACTTCAACAATTAAAATTATCAACATTTTGTTACTTTTGTTTTATCAGTCTCTCCTCTCTCTCTCCTCTCTCTGTCTCTGTCTCTGTCTCTTTGTCTCTGTCTCTTGGTCTCTCTTTCTCTCTCTCATTGTCAATCAAACAGAAGATATCAGGTCTTCTCACTTTTAAATACTTCAGAATATATCTTTACTTAAAAGCTAACTCGCTGTAGTTTAAAGCTTTTAATGTTTCTTTAAAATAAATTTTCATTTTGTTATCATCTTAATCTTATAGAAAAATCGCAAGAATAGTGCAAGGAACTCCTTTAATCCTTGAATCCTTTACCCAGATATCACTAATTGTGTATATTTGACTTTTGCTTCATTGTTTTCTCTCTCTTTGATATAACACATAATTTGCTTTGAACTCTTAAAGAGTGAGTTGATGACATTGTCCCTCTTTACCATCAAATACTTCAGTGTGTCTGGTCTAAGAACAAGGACATTTTCATACATAACTATACCACCGTGAATCACATCAGAGCAGGAAGTTAACTCTAGGTAAATTTAATAATATGAGATATGCTCTTATGATTAAGGAGGAATGAATTATTTTTGCATATCCGTCCACAGTCTTAAGAAGATGAGATGCCTGTCTTCTGGTTTCCTAGCAGTAAAAATATTGCCATATTAAGGGGTGTTGCAATAACTTTATGTGGAAGTTTAATGGTTGAGGATTTTATAGCACGTTGAATTCAAGATGTCCATTAAAATCAGGAAATTCAACCTTATCTAAATGTTAAATTCCATACTTAAATTCCATCAATTGCCACAACAGTGTTTTTTACATTATGCTTTTTCCTGACCTAAAATCTAATTCAAGATAATATATTATATTGTACTTGTCATGTCTCTTTAGTCTCCTTGAATCTGGAGCAAAGAGTTCCTCAGCCTTTCTTGGTCTCTCTTGACCTTGACTTTTTTTGAAGAGTACAGACCAGTGATTTTGTGCGTTGAGGTTTGTGTGATGTTTCTTTATGATTGGATTCATAAGGAGTGAATTCAGTCAGCTTTTTGGCCAGAGTAACACAGAAGAGATGAGGTGCTCTGAGTTTGTGGCATCAGCTGGCACATGATGTCTTTTCCAGTATTAGTGATGTTAACTGAGTTCACTTGATTAAGGCGTTGTCTGCCAAGTGGGAGATAGTTTGAGATTATTATGTAAATATCCTGCTCCTCATCAAACCTTTATTCACTGCTTTTCACATCCATTGATGTTAACTCTATCATGTTTATATATTTATTAGTTGGCATTCTATTGTAAGAGTTTTTTCCTTTATTTATTCATTTACTAATTTCTATCACTATGGACTAATGGATCCCTATTATATGTAATGGGTTCTGCATCATTACTATATTATTTATTATGATGCTATTATTTCTCAGACTTAATCAGCAGGAGTCCTTCCCTACCGCCTCATCTGTATTTTTTTTTTTTTAAATATATCTTAAAGGAGGCTTAACTCAGTACCTTGCATGTTGAAGTAGAGACCAAGTTTGGTAATCCTGTTCATTTGCACAGTATCCAGTAGCCACAGGAACAATAGACTTTCCATCTAAATCTTCCAGGTTTCCGCCACACCCCTGGAATGCATGTGGTCAGGGAGCATTGTAGAGACTTACATGCACTCAGGGGAAAAGCCTGTTGTTAGCCTCTTATTTTGGGCCCCCAATGGTGGCTTTCGAAGAAAGTGATTTCTACTAAAAAGTCAAGCAACGGGTTTCCTAATTTCTGGCTTCTTTCTAAAACAAGTTTCTTGAGCCAGTTAATTGAACATAAATTACAATTGACCTTGGAGGGATTAACTTGCATTTTGGGGTCATCTCAGCTGTATAGCTATTTGGGTGCTTTCCCACTGCCTGAGCTTTTATATACTTTCAGCTAAGTTAGAGATGAAAATGTACCACTCAGGGACATTACAGGAATTGCTGACCTTCTCCGGTCAGTTTGAGGTCAAAGAATTAATGTAGAGAATTACCAGAAGATCTATAAATACACATGTTTTTTTTACAGGAGAGGTATCATTAAAAAATAATTTTCATTTTACTTAACTGTTTCGATTCCATGTGTGATATTTGAATGGCAGTCATATAAAGGAAATTTTAGTTTGGAGCACAATAAAAAGAACATTTAGATTAAAATTTCAAAAACTACACTAGCAGTAGGTTTTCTAAAATTCCATTGTGATCGAGCCATTTGGACATTAAAAATATATTAAATGATAAACCCAATATTTAAAAGAAGTCTTATTTATGTCAAAAGCTGAAAACATTCTTTTGAGGTCAGTTTAGTCCTGAAAGTAATCATTGTAGCTTGTGTCCTAAATTTTGCTTTGACTCTTTGGTGTATCAAGAGGTTGACTTCAAAACTGGTATGCCAGATTTATCCTGGTGAATGAGTGGAAAGAGCATAGCCTTTGAAAACACAGACTTGGGACCAAATAATGCTACTGTCTTTGATTTGTTCTGTCTTTTGCAAGTCCTTTTGTTACTCCAAGCTTTGGTTTCCTCATCTGTAAAGAAAAGTTCACAATGTGTCGGATCAGTACAAAGAATAAAAGCTATAGAAAACTTTAAAGTATAGTGCTTGGCATAGAGGAGGCCCCCAATGAATGGGACTTCTCTTCCTCTCACCCTTCTAACAGTGTAATAATCACCACCATTCATTCATTGCCTACCATGTGCCAGACTCTGACCTCAGTCTTTACTTGCACTACTTGTAAGAAAGGAATTATTATTTCTAATATCCAGACAAGAAAACTGAGACCTAGAGCGGTTAAGGACCCTTGGTCAAAGGTTGATACTGGAGTTTCAAGTTTGATGCCAGAGTCCAAGATCTTAATCATTATGCTCTCCTGCCTCATGTAACTATGACTCTTTCAGACAATGAAGTTTTCATAAATTTGGAGTAGTAACTCAAGGGTTTACACAATATTAAGAGGATCAGTTGAGAGCCCTAAGTTGTAGTAAGGGAGAATTAAGAACCGGGGCTAGAAATAGAAACAATTAAGAGTGCAGGAGAAAAGACAGGGAAAGATGAGAAATATACTTACTAGGCAAACAAGGTAAACCCTCTATATCTCCGGAGCATTTGGTCGCTTACCTTTTTCTAACTCAGAGGTTAAAAATAGGCATGACAGTAGTCCTAATAGCTACTATTTATTGAACATATGTGCTTTATGGAATTCTCACTTTAAAGTTATAGCAACCCCTATGAGGCATATTTATTCCCCTATTTCGGAAGTAAGAAAACCAAGGATTGGAGAGGTTGTGGAGTAAGGCAGACTTTTCATTCCAAACCAGGTCTATGTGATGTCAGCCCTGAGTCTTATCACTTCTCCATGCTGTTTCCTGCTAAACAGAGGTGCCAATAAGTTTCCTCAATGCCTGGCCACACTCCAGCCCTCATCACTGTTATGTCTCCACGAGCTAAAAGAATTGGCAACAGGTGTGCACTTTCTTTTCCTGCTTGGAAGTTGGTGTTTACCAGACTCTAAGAAAGTCTAGCCCCTAAGACTTTTAGCACTTCACCCTTTGCCACCCATATTCCACACTTTGGCATTAGGGGTAGTCTTTAACAGCAAACCTCTTTCCCCTGCTGAGGAAAAAAATGTGTTCTTAGATTAGTCCTTTAAAAATATTTCACACACTAGTTGTTTA
The DNA here is from genome assembly GCF_902729225.1 of Pteropus medius. NCBI lineage: Eukaryota > Metazoa > Chordata > Mammalia > Chiroptera > Pteropodidae > Pteropus > Pteropus medius. Next base: position 303,360 of record NW_024354499.1, read on the forward strand.
AGCATTTCTATAACAGAAGCTGCTTCTTGTCTACCCCAATATCCACTTCCCCTTTCTCCGTAAGAAGAGAACTTGAACTTTTGTCAGGCCATTGCCACCCAGAGTTAGAGATGGTTTCCATCCTCTCTTGCAGCTAATTGTGGTCATGTGACTGAACTCTAGCAGAAGAGCTGAAGAGGTCTGTGGGATTCTGGGAAAGCTCCTTAAAAGTAGTTGACTCAGCTAAGAGGAAACCTTTTTGTTCTGTTATTTCTATTTTATTAGAGCAGCAACTGAGAAGTAATAGCTAAACTTTTAGCAACCATCTTGAACCATGAGGTGACCTTAAGGATAGAAATCACGTGGTAGAATGGTAGAGCAGAAAGATAGGAGCCTGGGCCACTGATGACACTTGGAGTCACTTAACCAATCTTAGACTGCCTACCTTTATTTTTAAATGAGAAGAACTTAACTCCATCCCTCCATTGCTCTCTATTTCCTTCCTTCCTCCTTCCCTCTGTTTCTTCCTCCTTCCCTCCGTTTCTTCCTTCCTTCTTACTTGTATGTCACTGTTATTTTGGGTTTTCTTCTTATATGCAACCAAGTAATTCTAATTGCAGTTTCCAAAAATATGCCCAGCTTCCTTTGGGCACATTTGGATGTCCTGAGAAAGCTTGCAAAGCTCTGAGCCTACTGGCTCAGCATTTAGTTGAATATGATTTAACTTAGACATTATTAAAGTATCGTGGAAATACACACAGTTGAATATTCTGAGTCTTTATACTCTCTGACATCTCTTTGAGCTAAAACACTTTTAACAGTTAAAACACATTAACAGCATTTTCACAGTGTTTGTCCTTTTCTGACTGTTTAATTCAAAGAAGGATGCATTTGGAAGAAATTAAGGTCTTGCTCCTCTAAAGCTCTTCCTAACAAGTCCATCAAAGACCACCTCACATTTGTGATCATGCTACAAACAGATTTAGAATGGGTATGATTTCTTTTTGATAAAAATTATTGCATCAAACAAAACCCAAAATTTACTCCATGTGGGATTCTCTCCCTCACCCCTTTTTATTTTAACATCAAGCACAAAACTGACACAAGATAGTCCTGTCCTTCTGATATACTGAGCTTTGGGCGCAAGTGGAAAGTGCATTAGGAAGACATGGTTTTGTACTTGAGTAGCTGGGTTGGTGGAAATAAATTTTCCACTTCTGTATGATTCATCTAAAGACAGCCGTGTATCATGGCCTCCTGGTTACTATATTTATAATTATTTTTACCTTGGCAAAATTACTGTTTTGGTGAAAATATTTTATGTATCGCCTTTGATAATTGAAAGAGTTAAAATAAATAGAGGAAAAAAAATGAGACTCTTCCTCTCGCCCCCAAACTTTACCCCAAAGCCTTATAGAGACAAGTTTGGAGAGAATATTTAGAGACTTTGGCAAAAGAAAGTAGAAATTTAAGTAACCATCTGAATAATTCAGCCAAAAATGGTTGAGAATGTTTATTCTGTTCTTACATCTTGATTGTCTGGATCTGTCGTAGATTAGATTGACCAAATTTTCTAGACAAAGGACGTAAAGATTCCCTTAACTTTGTCTGTGGGAATCCGGTCTGTAAGTATCAAGTAATCATTACCGGTAACTATTTGTTAAAAATACTCATTTGCATGGCATTGCATTAGCTTTAGAGTTACAAATGTGTTCTCTTGTTAGTAAAATGAGGATCATTAATGGATTCATAAGATCATTCAGTTTCACTATTTGAGAGGAATTTAGATACGATCTATTTCAATCTTTTATCCTTTCCCCTAGCACCATTTTAAAGATAGGAGACTGAAACCTAGAGATTTTTTAATCTCACACCTAATAATTTACATAGATTATCAAATCTACATAAATTTCACTGTTAAAGCATAATGTTTCACACTTTTTATTCTTTTCTAAAATGATCCAGTGGAGAAAAAGAAACATTTCCCCGTTAATTTGAATTTGGTCCTAATTATGTTTAGCATCATGATTTTCTTCCATAAAAATTTACCCAATAAGATTGTGACATCAAAACCTTCCAAGAGTGAGTTCATGTAACCTTGCTGAAAGTTGTATGTCTACAAGAGACATGGGATGTGTGAAAAGCCTTCCTCTATTTTAAGTGATAGCTCACTAAGCCAAGTAGAAAAACAGAAATAGCAAAACTGCATATTGATTTCAAAGCAAATCAGGTTAAGTATCTTCTGCAGACATATAGACAGATAAAACTCGAGGAAATAATGTATGCTCTTCTCTATTTTCAACAGAACCAAGGAATCGCCTTTAAACTTTGCATGCAGCGTGGAAATAGGCTTTTGAAGTAACCAGTACATCTTCTCATGAGTGTTTATTAAGAAGGCCCAAACCTTTCTTAGTAATAAATCAGCTGACATATCTATAGGTTTAAAATTTTTATTGGTTACTGATTAACTTAAGGGCTCTGCCTGACAAATCTTCATAATAAATAAGCCAACCAGCGAGCACTTTGCAATCAAACCAACTTTGTTTAAAGGACTATCTCTAAAACATGATTTATGCACTAATGAATTTTGCAATCAGCATGTGGTAGTGTACAAGTTTCAACATGAATCTAAAATGTACAAATCCGAAGACACTAAAATTATTAAAAATCACACCACAATGCAACTACTTTTAATTAAAAAGAAATATATCACACTCATATTTAGCAGCAACATTATGGCATATGAAAAGAATAATTCAGATTTACTTTTTGAACACATTCTAAAAACATGGTTATTGTTGCTTTGCAGGTCAATGATTTCTTTTCAAGATCAAATTACTTATTATACTGACTCAAATCAAGAAACTGTATTTTATATATACATGTAAACCATGTAGACAGACAAGGTGATTGATGATGGTGTGTCAGTAAGAAAAGTTGCTTGTTGATCCCTATTTTTTTTTCAGTGTGACTAAATTCTTCTTAGAAAGCTTTTATAAATTAATGGCTTTCCTGTTTCTGTTTCAATTAATTAAATTGTTGACAGTAAAATTGTAATAACAAAGTAGCTTTAGTATAAAAAAATGATTCCCAGATCTTTTCCTATAAAACTTTAAAAAATCTTGAAGAACTTAAGTTTTAAACATCTGTCTGGACAGATGTCAAAATGCATAGTGTTACACCATTATGCTGTGTAAGTATCTGACACTATGTTATTACTCTTCAGTTAAATATTCACAGTGAGATTTTATGATCTTTTTAAAAGAAAACTTGCACGAGAGAATAACCTCATCGTGCACACCATAATAAGCACTTTAAATGAATGAATTCCAAGGTAAACGATGAAAAATAACCTCCCGTGCTAGTTTTTACATCTTATCTCAGTCACCTGGGATTTTTATGTCGAGATTTAAAAAATCATTCCACAGTATGTAATGGTTGTGATTTTATTAAAAATTATATTATTAATTTTGGATATTTCCATGGAAAGAGAGCTTTAGTGAAAGTGTAATATATAAATAGGGGAGAGAATTACATCTGGAAAGAAAATATAGCACTGCTGACTCCTAATTGTTGCGGAATGTATATCATACTACAATAAACAATATTTTTGAAGACGTGGAAGATGAAAACTATCATGATATTATCAATGCAGCAATAATGTAGTAAGTAGGACTCATTGAAAGGAATATTTAGACCCAGACACCGAGATGTTGGGATGTTATTTCATTCTGTGTTCTTCGCTACCCCAAATCCTCTGGCTTAGATACAGTTAGTGTACTTGATGAATATATTCACATTAGGATTATAACTACCTGAAAAACGTTTTTAATGGTTTTAATGTGATTAAGGAAGCAAAACCTCATTTCTCACCCTAGAATTTACTATAGCCCCCTTTGCACTAAATATATCACCCGAACAACCAGAATTTCCTCGTATTACCAGGAAGAATTCTTCAACAGAACATTGTAATTTTGTGTCAAAGAAACTAACAATAGCATGAGCATCTCATTGTTTACTTAATGAGATGTGAATGGAAGTGTGAAGGTGAAAAGACAGATTCTAGGTGAGAGGATAGCAAGGTGAGACCCCTGCTTTAGCACAAGGGAAAAACTCCAGGAAATATCATTTCTGAAATAAACTGAATCCTCCCATTTTTCATCTCTTCCTTCTTCCTTCCTTTCTTTCCTCCCTCCTTCTCTCCCCACTTCCCTTCCTTCCATCCTTCACTTGGGGAGTCTTCCCTATCTGCCTTCAAAATTCTAAGATGGATCAATTTGCTCTCAAAACCATCAGATTTAATGTTGATAAATTTAAGTGGTTTAGCTTTGGAAAACATCAGTTTATGTTTTAATTTCCTTTGTAGTAAACACAGTGATATCTTGGTCTCCAGGTCATATTACATAGTCTACCCACTATCGATTTCACCATTATTGTTTTAATTACTAAATGAAATTATATGAAGTTGGTGATGAGTTGTCAAGAAATTTCATGAACAATGACATGTCAGTGCCTCATTTCTCCTTCTAAATCCTTTGTACCTATTCATGAAGCTCAAATGAGATCATGTTTGTGAATCTGTTATAAACTGTAAAGCACAGACATAAGAATACATGATATCAATGGTGATTATGATACTGCCCGACGATGTTATTCACCTTTAGATTAGAAATCTAGTGGCAGCCTTACGTTTTCTGATTTTTACATGGTCTGGTGTGGCATAATTTGTGCTTATATAAAGTAGATTTGGCCATTCACTTGGATTCTAAAGCATTCTCTTATGATTCCTCTTCCATTATTGTCTAGAGTCATTTAGCGAGTACAAGAAAAAAATGGCTTTTTTTTTTTTTTTTTTACTTTCTGAGTTTTCCAATCCACACTTCTCAGATTAATTAGAAAATTGTTCCAATCTCCCTTTTTTCTTCCCTGGTATGTGGCATTTGTAGAAAGAAAATGCTAATTTGATACAGAAGCTGTTAAAATGAGTCAAAATAAACCTTTGTTCTGGTCTTGTTCACATTAAATTATTCTCACTGATCAAAATGGGAGCGTGGCTGAGAAAAGGGAATGAAAAGAAGTTTGCAGATGGACTTACTCCCTTAGTCTCATTTTTAACCAGGTAAAGCGGAGTTCGAAAGGCCCAAATTTTCAGCAGATTTGCACAGCACAGTAATAGCCTTTATGCCTGGAAATTTATGGGCCATGGACAGTTTATAAGAAACGATGTAGTTCATCAGAGAACCAGACTGATGGAGCACATGGGAGCATTCTGCACAGGAAGTTGGGTTTTGGAATAATACTTACTTTGATAGAGTTGTTTTGTTAGCTAAGTAAAACAGTAGGGAAGCCAATGGCCACTTAGGCTTCAAACACAAATATATATTTATAAGTCACCCAGCTGCCTAATTGAGAGCTGTAGTGTTTTCACTAAGTACATCTTCACCAGAAAGCAGTAAAAACAATATCATCAACAATATCCCCATCTTGGCATAGATTCATTTAATCAGTCTTTGATATTTGGATATAATTAAAAGATGTTTAAATGCTTCTCTCTTAAAGTCAAAGGGTGAGAAGGTGGTTAGAAGAATGGTCTTTTTAGGGGGGCGGTTAGGGGATTGTTCTTTTACACTTAAGGATCAAAGATATATGTTAAACTTTACATTATACTCCGGGTAGAAGATGGCTATTCTCAGAGATTTGAAATTGTGGTTCTATAGACTCCTGATGGGGAGGGCTGGGGAGCAAGGATTGGGCTGGGCGTACAATTGTCTGGTGCTTTCAGGTTTCACAGAAGAAGGTTAAACAGGAGGTGGCTTGTTAAATTTGAGCAGAGAACTGGAAAATAAGATTTCACACTCCTGAGATGGGGAAAGCTGGTGAGTTTGGAGTTTGTCTGGGAGATTTGAAAAAGGTCAGGTGTTCTATAGTATTTCTCAAATTGTATTTCAGTGCTTGTGAACAAAAAAAGTAGGTGTGAGAAAAGCAAAGTGTCCGTATACACATGTGGTCGAATCAAACGTCCTAGGTAAATGAATATTTTAAAATTCAGTTATTTGGCATGTGGAAATAAAATGCACAGCCTCTTCTGCTTGGCTAGACCTCCTAGAAATTCAGGCCGCACTAATGATGTTTTGCTACTGTCCTCTCCTCCTGTTCTCAAGCCCTATTCACCTTTTTATGGCCACATTTTTAGCAATTTCTCTCTTTTGCTTTGAAACTTTGAAATGGAATTGGATTGCAAGTGGCAGCACGGGAGTCCAAGACTTGGTTCTAGTGTGAGGTCTGTTTCTTTGTGTGACCTTAAGTCAGGACACTTCCCTTCCTTTCTAGAGGGAACAGGGATGTCAGATCCCTGAGGTCTCCCCTAGTTCTGGCATTATATTATCTTACACTGGGTCTTGTTACTCAATGCTTCCCTCCTTCTCTGGGCCAGGTGTGGCTCTCCTTATCAACTCCTTCTTATAAAAATTATTTATTACTACTATTTGACTTAATCTTTATATCATCCTCTTTCTCAACTGTTTTTCTATGTTTTACTTCTTGTTTTACTGTATTCTCTTTGCTCTTCACTTCTCTCTTTTGAGACAAATTTTATTTATATATTAATATAGATAACATAATGTTATGCCTCTTTGAGTATTTTTTTCCTTTTCCTCAATGTTTGATCTTTTTTCACCCACTATAACACTAAGTACATTTTAGGCACTTGATAAGTACTTCTTGATCGATAGGTTTAATAAGATTGCCCACATTTCAGACCTCCTCTCTCTTCCTTTTGGCTGTGGACCCTGAGCTGCCCTCTGTGTTTTTGGAATCATAGGTAAAGTCATTTTTCATCTACTGTAATATGGACACCAGGTCAGGCAAATTGCACCTGTGCAATCTTTAGCCTTAAATTCTCTGTTCTTAGGGGGCTGACTTAAAGGATGACTCAGTGTCATTTCCCCTGCTCCCATCGGACATGAACAGGAAACATAAAAGGCATTCAGTATATCAGATAGCAGTCAAACCTGTAATAGTTTGGTTGTGCTAGAAAAATTAAATCTTTTAGTATCAGAAATTCTCAAACATTTTCTTTTCGTTCCAACTTGCAAGAATATTAAATGGGAGGTTTCTCTACTAAGAGTTACAAATGTTCTGAAATAACAACTCGCTGGAGAGATACAGATAAGAATCCTTAAAAGTCGGATGTCGAATTAGATCCACATTTCCTTTACTATGGAACATGAAAAGAATTTAATAGCTTGAAGAAGATCTTACTCATGCCATTGTCTTGCTACTAATTTATGTATTTCTATGAAAATGTGATAAATTTTTGTATTATGTTAAGCACATTTTAGCACACACTTAAAGGGACTATTTATTTTTTGAATCCAGGAAGGCAAATAGTTGATCTTTGTTAAATAACTTTTTAGTATATGGAACTCACTATTGAGTAAAATGGGAAAAAAATTATTTTCTTTCCCCACTAATATTATTTAACTTAATCCAGAGACTCTCTGAGAGGCTTTATGTGTCTTACAGTCCCACCATACTTCAGTTCTCAGTTCTGCCATTTTTAATTTTCTTCAAGGAGACATTAGGTTTTGCTTTGAAAAGCCAAAGTTCTTTGTTACTAGAAACTACTGCCAAGTACCTCTTGTCTTAAAAGACCTAATAAACAATAATCTAACCTTTTTGATAAAGTAAGCGTTTGTAAATAAATTTAATAAAGGTTCATCATGCTATTTCCATAATTTTTTTTTCTATAATATTAGCAATAAGATGTATCTGACTTGCATAAAATTTCAGGAACGCTTAAGCTTGTTAGAAATGTCATGGGTCCGTTATGGCATCCACAACATAAAAAAATTGTTATTTATTCAATACTCATGATGCTAGGCTAAATCCTGCTCAAAAGAAATACAAATGGTATAATCTTAAAAGCTACAGACATTATAAAACTTGTGAATGATGGAGACTGAGAAATGGAATTGTGTTACTTTTTTAGATGTAAAAAATTAAATAAAAAGAACTGTTGAGAATCTTTCTTAAGTTTGCTGATGTATGTCATCTGATGTCAGTGTTATGAAGTGCAAAATAGAATTTTCTCCCCCAAATTCAGCAAACTGTTGTCCACTTTTAAAATATTCGATGCCTATGATTTATTCATTCATTCATGAAGGACTATGACTTAAAACAGTGAATCTCAAGTGGTGCGAAATTTTTTTTTAGAAACAGGAGGCAGAATGATGGTTATTTTTGCTCTAGATGAAAGATGATTTTGCTCTTCAACTCCTGGCTCTTTCCCGTCTAATCAAGTTTAAAAATATAGTGATGTTATAAGGCTCTATCATAAATGCATGTATTGTCTTAATGTAGTAGTCTGTTTAACCTTGATATCTATAAGCACTCTTTATGTTGCTGTGCTTTAAAGATAACTTTACAGCCTTTGTTAATAATGGGTTCCCAAAGAGGCAGATTAATGCTAAACCTGGATAAAGCTGGAAGTCTTAAAAGGTGCCTTGTCTACCAAATGGGGATTAGAAAAGGCCCATTGGTTCAGGAACGTGGAAATGATCTTGACATATACTTGGGCTCCATGCGAAAAAGTATTGAAGAGTCTCCTGATGGAAATCAAAACACCATAACCAAGAGAGGGGTCTGGAAGTTTCCTGTTCACATGGCATGAAGACTTCAAGTCAATAAATTATCTTAGAATAGCCACAATAAGTGAAACCCCTAGGGCCCTAGCAAGAGCAAATGAAAACTGCTCTGTGAATGTATGTTCTCTACTCCCAGGCCCCCACAGAGGATGACTTCACAATATGAAGATAGAGGCCTCCTCAAGGAAGAATCAGCGGCTATAGCAAATAGGAGATTAACACCCCGGAAACTGAATATTATAGAAAAGTCTAAATGAGACTATATATTCAATATATTAATTAATTAGAGATAAAAGAAGAAATGGAAATCACAAAGATACATCAGGAAATCGTGGAAAAAGAAGAAGCAAATTTGAAAAAGAGCCAAATGCAAGCTCTAGAAGTGAAAAAAAAAAACATTGAAATTTAAAAAACTCAGTGACTTATTATAAAGCTATGCTAATTTAAATGTTTGATAAATAGTAGTACAGGATAAAGAACTCAGAAATCTACTCCATCATATGTGGAGATTTGTTATTTGACAGAGGTGGCATTAAAAATTAGTGGGGAAAAGGGTATTCAGCAAATACCACTGTGTCAAATGAGAACCAAACAGAAGAAAAAAACTGGATCCTGGCTTTACATCAACCACAAAATCAAATTCTTCTAGAATAAAGACCTAAAAGTAAAAATCAAAAAATTTAAAACTTTTAGGGAAATATTATGTATGGGTGCAGAAAAATTTCTTAAAGTAGTTACAAAATAAAACCATTAAAAATAGGACAATTAGATATCCACATGTGAAAAATAAAGTTGGATTTGTACCTCATCCCATATACAAAAATTAGCTAAGAAATTCTGCAAAGGCCTAAATATAAGAGTTAAAACTATAAAACTCTTAGAAGAAAAAAATAAGTGTAAATCTTTATCCCTTGGGATTAGTCAGTTTCTTAGTCAGCATCAAAAGCATAAGTAACAGAAGGAACATAAATTTGACTTCATCAAAATTAAAGACATTTGCACTTCAAAGAACACTATCAAGAAAGTGAAAACTTACAAAATGAGAGAAAATATTTGCAAACATATATCTAATAAAATATTAGTATCTAGAATATATAATTAACTTTTACAACAAAATAATAAAAAGACAACTCAATTTAAAAGGTAGGCAAAAGATTTGAATAAACATTTACTCAAAGAAGATACACAAATGGCCAATAAGCACATGGAAAGATGCTCAACATTATTAGCTATCAGAGAAATGCAAATCAAAACCACAATAAGATACCATATAGTTTCACATCCATTAAAGTATCTACAACAAAAAAGATGAGCAGTTGGAGTGTTGGGAGTATGTGGAAAAACTGGGACATTCACACATGGCTAGTGGGCATGTAAAATGGTACAGCCACTTTGGAAAACAGTCTGACAGTTTCTTAAAATATAGAGAGTCCATATGATTCAGGAATTATAATTGAAAACATATGTCTATCCAAAAACTTTTACATGAATGTTCATAGAAGCATCATTCACAATTACCCCAAAGTGGAAACAATCCAATATCCATCAATTGATGAACGGATAAACAAAATGTGATACATTTACACGATTGACTATTATTTAGCCATAAAAAGAAATGAAGTACTGATACTTGCTACAAATGAATGAACTTTGAAACTATTATGTTTAGTTTCGTATAAACGGAATCACACGATATGTGATCTTTTATGACTGGAAAAGAAGCCCAGTCATAAAAGATCACATATCGTGTGATTCCATTTATACGAAACATCCAGAATAGGTAAATCTACAGAGACAGAGTAGATTAGTGGTTGCCAAGGCCTGAGGTAGACAAAATGGGCAGTGATTGCTGAGGGGTATGGGATTTCTTCTTGAGGTGATGAAAATGTTCTGGAATTAAATAGTAGTAATTGTCACACATATTTGAATATACTAAAAACCACTGAATCGTATACTTTAAAATGATGAATTTTAAAATGATGAATTTTGTTATGTGAATTTGAATTGAATAATTTGAATTGAATATCTTGATTTCTAAAAAAAGAAAAAATTGAGGAAAAGATTGATTAATCTGACATTAAAATTTAAAGCAATACCCTAAAAGACAATAGATAACTAGCTAAGAATCATTATGCAAGATATATAAATAATTCCTACAAATAAATAAGACAAAGGCAAAATTTCCACCAAATAGCACACATAAGATAAGAATAGGAAATTCACAGAGGAGGAAAACCAAATAACCAATAAATGTAATAATTAGTGATATGCAAATTAATGAGGGACTTTCTCATGGGTACTCAAGGATGTGCTAATAGCAAAACTTCAGTGTATATATATAATGTCCAACAAATTGGTAAATGAATTATGGTATATTAATACAACGGAAGACAGTAGAATTATTAAAATGAATAAACTAGATACATATGTATATGTGTAGGTAAATCTCAAAATTATACTACTGAGTTTAAAAAAGCAGTTCATAAAAAAGATATAAACAGAATTTTAACAATTATGTGAAATTTAAAAATACACTAATAAGTAACTTGTTATAGACTATAGTCTTGCATATATATGTATTATGTATGTATTATGTATGTACATATATACACATACATACATACTTATATATACACAAACACACTTATGTAGCAAAAGTAAACAAACCAGACAGGGAGAATTCACAGTATGTTGGGAATATTGGCTAACTCTGGGGAGGGAGGAAAGTGAATGGACCAGAAACAAAAAATAAAAGAGAGCTTCCATTGTATCTATTGCATTTTATTTCTTTGAAAAAAGTCAAAAGAAAGCATGGCATAATAAAAAAAATAATTGTTACATTTTAATTATTAAATATGGTGTTTAAATATTTTCTGTACTTTATTGTCAACGTGACAGTTAAACATAGCGTCATGTTTATATTTATATAATAAAAATGATGAAATTAGTTTTGTCATAGACTGTTTTTGTTAAATTACCTGTTTGAATTCTTTGCTTATATTTCTGCCAGTGTGTACCTAATATTGGTTGAGAATTCTTTTTGGCTGTGAATAACACACAAACCTGGAAATAACAGCTTAAACAAATTGAAGTTTTTATTTTTTTCTCACAGAGTGAAAAGTCCAAAAATTAGAAATCCAAGTTGGGTAGAATTGCTCCATGATGCCAGTGGAGAAATGGACTCTTTGTATCTTCCCACCCAGCCATCCTTAACATGTTCTTGTCACCCTTGGGGGCACAGGATGGATGCTTTGCTTACAGCATCAAGTCTGTATTTCAGGTAGGAAGAAATGGAATAACAAAGGACAAAATGTGCACACCGATATCTCTGCCTTTTCCCCTCCCTACACATCCATATGTCTTAAGAAGCCTTCTTGGAACTCTCAATTAAAAACTTCCTCTTTTTTCTTAGTGGCCAGAACTAGGTCAAATGACAACTTCTATCAAGGAATTCAGCAATATTTGTTTAACTTTTCTTCCAAATCGGGGTTCAGTAGATAGGAATGAGAATAGATATTGAGTAGAAACTAGTAAGCCTTCACAGATGACAATGATGATAATAATGATAGTGGTTATCATCATTGTTACTACTTATTGAACTTATGTGATATGCCAGGTCTGTGAGTTTTGTAGATTTTGTTGTTTTACCTTCACTGGAATCCAAAGAGTTGAGTACCACGTTAGCACCCATTTAAAGATGAGTAAATTGAGACGCATGGAGGTGGAATATCATGTTGAAAATCCGATGGTAGTGGAACGAGAACTTGATTCCAGGTTGATCTGATCCTCAGATTTGTCTGCAGCTGTCCTGGTTTTAGCTCACAAATCTCACAACCCGGGACACATGTCAGTCCTGGAAAAATCGGGTCACCCAATTGAAGCGCAAACAGTATTAGGCAGGAGTTCACTGAAAGTTCATTAACGGTTAATTTAATAAATATTGTTTATCATTTTTCATAAATGTGAAAGACTTACAAGATATTAGACTACAACTCTTTATATTATACATATTTTTTCTTTCACCTTGTAGTTTTTATGACTATTTTGGACATACATATATTTTAAAGTTTTATGTATCCAATCTGTTTTCCTATGTGGTTTCTTCCTTTGCTTTTATGTTTAGATATTCTTCCCTACCCTACCAACCAAAAGTTATATTTTCTTCTGGTTATTTTATAGTTCATTTTGTAATTCAAAGTAAAATGGGGATATGCAGGAATTGGAGAGATGTTCGTGCATGTGTCCTACTTCCAGGTTTGGGGGTGTGTTTCAGAACTGTAAGTTCATGTGTTTGAAATGTTCATCTCAGGAACTGATTTAAAATCCATAACTTAAGGGAATAAAAACTCTTTCCAATGCATTCCCAATGTGCAGTGCACATGTATCTGATCTGCAATCGGCAATCATGTCAAAACGTGTCAGCTCATTTCATATTCTTTTTAACTATCCTTTGATTAAGGGAGTGCTGTATCAACTTATGTAAGTCTGCAGTCAAATCTACCTTCAAATTATTAGCACCTGGTGAGAAATGTCCTTCCCATTTTAGACACCAGTTCATCATGTCTTATTTGTACCTCACTTGATGATTTTGATATATCATTATAAATACTACATGTGACTAAGTCTTTATGCTGAAGCTTTGTTCTTGTAAAGATGGCAGAAAATGTGAATTGTATACTGTGTCCCCGATACAGATGTGTGGATCTAGACCAAACAGGTGTGGTGCTAGGCTGAGATGATAAATCACCAGCCCCAAGTATCTTTATGTTGGGAAACATGATGTCATCAATGTTTATCTTACACTATTGGGTCTAACTTGGTTTTCTAGCCAATAGAATGGGAAAATATTCGTGAATTCACTGTTATTGACTAATTATTAGAAATTATTTTGTTAGAAGATGAAATTAATGATCGAGTCTAGGAATTGGCCAACCTTTTGTAAAGAGCCAGATGGCAAATATTTTAGGTTTTGCTGGCCATAAGATCTCTGTTTCAACTACTCAATTCTGCCTTTGTAGCAGCCGTGGATAGTGCATAAACAATGGGTGTAGCTGGGTTCTAATCGAGCTTTATTTACAAAAGCAGTCGGTCTGTGATGATTTGACCCCTGGGCTGTAGTTTTCCAACTGCTGCATAGTCAAAGAATTTATTCCTTAACAACCAAGTTTTTCTTATTTGAAAGGTGGGAATCAGTTGCTATCCTGGAAAATATTAAACAAGTGCTCATACTATTGATACTTTTAAGACTTTGACTTCAATGTTTTAAGGTAAAATTGGAAAGCCCTTTGAAAATTCTTTGACCAGAAGAACCATGATGTAAACGTGGAACCATTCATTAGGCATAGATCACATCAATCTCAAACAAAAGGTTCGTGTCTCAAAGCTTCTTTGATATTAGTGGCTCATAACTTTCTTCCTAAACAAATCTTTCTATCTTCTGATGGGAGCTGGACATAGCTCTTAATTCCAGTGGGGTCCAGGCTTAGAGGCAGGGAAGTATATATATATATATATATATATATATATATATATATATATATATATATATATATATATATTCATTTGTTAGAGTTTGTCACTATGTGATCACAAAAACTGAACACTCCAGAGCTCTAAATTATAAATTTGGATGGCTTGCTTTAATGCACAGAATTTCTGTACCATAAGAGCAGCAGATGCAAGATTTGTCCTCAGTATCATTGCTTCGTGCTTTAGTAAATCAAGATGACTGACTGAAGCTTTCATTTCTGTTTTGATGGATTCTCTCATGGTCCAGAGTGTAACCTGTGTGTCAATCTCTGATTGTATGTTATTAATCACATTTCAAAGCTAAATAATTTGGGGGGGGGGAGTTTATATATATGTATATATCAAAATATATGTATATACATGTATAAATATATAGTTTTTTTTAAAAAAATTAGTCTCTTACAAACTCCATGAATATTTATTCTTGCAAAATTTCAGTGCTTTCAGTGCTTAAAAGGGATTGGGTTTCATACTTTGAAAACTTCCTTTCTATGATAGGGCTTTTATTGTTGTTCTTATATTCTATTTGTTTTAATTCTCTTTGCAGGCACTTTGTTATTGCTTGGTGCTTGGCTTATTTTTGGAGACGCCCCAAAACAACTGGAGATAATAATGAATAAGGTGGGTACTCAAGTTGTGGATGATATCTTTATTTAAAAATTATGTGTAATGGTAAAGTAACAGGACTGATTTTTTGTTTTTTTGTTATGTGAGATAATGTGGTTTTAAAGGATTTTTCAGAAGTTTTAAGCAGTGAAAGCATCATTGAAATATGTACTGTACTACCTCCTAAGATTAATTTATGAAGGACAACTTCCATTTAGTTATGGAAGCTAAGATCTGTTTTAAAGTCGCACTATTCTATATTTATACCTTGAAAAAAAAGTACTTCTTATTCTCCCTTAGGAAGAAAGTTTGGATGAACATAAGAAACTGTCAACACATTTATAATTTGTGTCTCTTCAAGAAAGCTATGGATGTTCTACTGCTAATTTTCCAGACTTTCATGAGCCCCACATGATGAAATTTGATGATGGAAGTTTTCCTCTCGAATACCTGTAATTTATACTATCCTTTGTGGGTGATTTTCTGAAGGTGACCAGATGAAAGGCCCAGAAAAGTAATTCTTTATTCTTCTCATGATGGTGCCAAGTGGCGGAAGGGAGCAAGCTGGGGACACCGGTGAGGTGAGGAGGGAAATAGAGGCATAGAGAGGAAAGAGAGACATATTCAAAGGGGTAATACATGGGATTTTTTTTATTTAAAATAGATTTAACTTGAGGGAGATAAAGTCTGTATTAACAAAGAAATAGAAGCAACTATGAGGAAGCTTGAATTGACACTATGGAGCATGTCTTTTGGTATGTTTCTCTTTCTTGCTCTTAAAATCCACATATGCCACTTCTGCCCACTTCAAATACAAAAATTTATTGTACATTTTCTAATTGCAAAGGAAATATGTATTTAATGAAAAACACTTAAAATAAAGAAGTAAAATGGTAAAAATTACCCATCATTGATCACACAAAGATATTAATGGTAAAATCTGAATGTGTGTGTTCTCCCAATTATCTCCCTTTTCCTTCTCTTCTCTTTTTCCCTTTCTTTTTAAAATTTTGATTCATTTCCTTTTTTTTATATAAAAAGAGATTTCTCACATCAAATATGTTTCATAAATTTCCTTATTACATAACAATGTATTTGAATATCTGACTACATCTAATTGTCAATGTGCATTTTTCCCAACATAATTTAAAAAAACAATCTAACGAGTTCAATTTTTGCAATTATAAATGCAACACATATTTATTATAAAATAATTTAGAAAACGTACAAAACAAAGGTAAAAATTATATTTACTACTGCTGTTAAAAGTTGCTGACAAGGCACTTGAAAGAAGGTATTTACGATAAAATAAGCCTGAGAAGTTTTGGATTAAATGCAGTTAAACAGGTTCTCTTTCAGTGCAGGACTTCTCAAAGTTTTTAATATGTTAAAGTATATTATGATGCTTGATAAAGGAGATAGAATGTAGAGTTTCTCAAACTTATTTGATCTGAGAATGATTTATTCCAACAGATTTTTTTTCTTCAGAACAAACATTGGTAAACAACGTTCTTTACTCTCTGTCTCTCTCACACACACACATACAGAGGCATACTGACACGGTCTTGTTCGTTTATTTACTTATTTCTAAGTAATTTTTCTAATAATTAGATGATTAATTTAATATATCATGGACCTCTATTTACATCAATAAACAGCGATCCACATTATCATTTTTAATGGGTGCAAAGTAAACAGCCCCTTTTCGGTGAAAAATTAGGTTGTTTCCATTGTTTTGCATTTGAAAACTATGTTGAAATCAACACCTTTCTGTACACTTGCCCGATTACTTCCTTAGGATAAATTCCTAAAAATGAGATCATATAGACCTTTTATTTGTATTCTAAGATTAGTTTCTTTGCCCACGAATATAAGTTTTTCATAAAAAAAGAAGTTACGATGAAGATTTAGTTCAAGTGTATCTACTCATGAAGGATGAACTAACAGGAGCAGAATGGGCTATCAGAAATATAGCTTGCTAAATATTTGCAGTTATTCACAAGACTAATATACATTTATAAGGAAGTGTTTGTCAAGATGCTTTTTTCAGTATGGAAACTGAAAAAATAAAGTAAAAAAAAGCACATTGAAGAAAGTTTACCTCCCTCACCCCCTTGTAGAGAATCAAAAGCTTAGGAGGAACAACACCTTCTGAGTTTTAAATAAAAACACATTTGAATAAGAAAACACATTTAAATTCAAGTTAAGATGTAGAAATAGATCCCTACTGTTTCTATACATGGTTTTCCTCTTATTAATTAAAGCCTGACATACTCTATCTAGTGTTTTATTAGAATTATAACTTCATTCTACCAAAGATCCCGTAAGATATTTCACTGGGTTTTACACAGGCTGGAGTCTCATCTTGCTTAGAATGAAAAAGTAAGAAAGCGTATCTGTTTGATCAGATTTTCTCTGTCTAAATTTTGGAGTCTGCATTGAAACTTTTGAGCAATTATATATAGGACTGAGCAAAGACTATTGTTTGCTTATGTGGTGGATCGAGATCAAGAATGTTAATGTTATCTCCAAGAACACTTTTTAATTTATATCAAAATTGTATAAACAGGGTCACCAGGGCTAAATGGGATGTCAATGACCTATGAAGATCAGAAAGTAAACAAAAGATCTTAAAATAAGCATGTAACCTGAACACCTCGAGGGTTGTTGTATATTAAAAGGCAATTGTTTACATAAAGAAAGAGAAAATTACTTGGTGCTAATTCTGTTTGTGACAAGCTCCTTCTTCCTCAATCCATCAGCAGAATCGTAGTGGATGGGGGTTTCACTCTGCCTACTTTGAAGGGCTGGGAAGAAAACCAACATGAACTGGCCTTTACAATAATTACAGCCTTCAGAAGCCTACCCATTTCCTTTTTGACACTGGTTAGCTTCAGACTAAGTTCTTTCTTCAGGATAGGTATTGTTGAGGTGGTAGTAGGGGGTTGCCCGGAGACCTGAGTAAGATTAAAGGAGTAAAATATGGTTGACAGAAAGAGATGGGTAGATTCTCTAAGGTACATGTTCAATGATTTCTTTGAAGCCCGAACTTCCTTCTTCAAAAGGAATTCCAGCCAGATGGGGAACAAATGGGAACATGTCTTTGGGTGGGTCACCCACAGAGTTTGGGTTCAAGGATGGAGGAGTGCTGAGTCCAAAAAAAAAAAGGACAATGAATTAAGAAAAAGAAAGCAGAATTTTATCATGAGTTAACAGACACATGTAATTATGGATGTGAAACTGAGGCAAATTGAAAACTCACTGGAGTAACTAATTTTCCCATGAGGAATAAAAGACGTATTGGCCCTCCAAGCAGGAAGAGTATGATTCAAGGGACAGTGTGGTCTAGCAATTACCTACACTGCCTACAGCTGGCTCCAGGCTCTCTTAGTTACACTATGTGACCCAGGGAAGTAATCTGACCTTTCTGTGCCTGACTTTCCTGATCATTAAAATGGGAGTAATAATAGAGCCTAACTGCTAGGTTAGTTGTGAAGATTAAATGAGTTACTACATGCAAAGTGTTCAGAACAGTGCTTGACATATAGTAAGCTCTCAGTAAACGTTAACTATTTTAACATTTGAAGATTCACTAAGATGGATACTCTGCTAAATAACTATTCTGCTGCCTGCCATTCCACCTGATAGCTTAATTAATTTTGTTCTTAATGACTTTTTGATCTTTAAGAGTCACCTTTCAAAATGTAAATCATCCACAGGGTCCTACCCAAAACTGTTATCAGTAAATACGACAGTAGGGATTAACTGGCCACCCATAATCCCTGGATGGAATAACACTTCAGAGAAGAGGAAGAGGTACTGGGGCGGTGGGAAAGTTCCTAAAGCAAACTTAACCCACCTGCTGTACTTTATACCAAAATTAACCCACCAATTACAGTTTCGTTCATTGTAAGAGAACTCTCGAGCCTACAGCATTTCAGTGCAGAGCACCAGAGAGAGAATGTGCCTGTGTCTTCTGTGAGACAGATAGGTGGCTGTGACGTATTATCTGGCTTCTCATCTGGAAGGAAGGGAAAGGAAGGGAAAAAATGTCTCATTCAAAGGAAGTCATGAAAAAGGAGGGACTTCTGAAGGAGTTGTGTAAGTTGATTGTGAAAAAGACCACATGAAGGAATTCAGGAGTCTGCTTTAGGTGCAGGCTGTGGAAAGCCAAGTTAGCACATGGCTGAAGCTGCAGTCTAGCCAAACACATGCTTGAGGCATTGGAAGACAGGAGAGGCAGGAGAAGGACAGACAGACACGCTCACACAAAGAAGATGTTATTTTATAAATATATGTCCTATTGGAGGACCAAGATATATTCTATGGTCTAATATTTCTGTTTTTGAATTACATGTGGCAGAGTAGGACATTATAATCTTAATGTCTGCTTTTTTTTATAGAGTCGATCAGATCTCAACTGCAAGATTTGTTCAGTGGACCAAGACATTCGTCTTTAAAGGCAAAGGCAGCTGAGAGGTTGTTTTACTAAAATAGCAGTTCTCAAATGTTTTGATTTCAGCATCTCTATACATTCTTAGAAATCATAGAGGATTTTTGTTTTGTCATTATATCTTTGATATTTACCATATTAGAAATTAAAACCGAGAAAAATTTAACTATTACTTTATCTAAATAACAATGATAAACCCATTATATTTCCATAAATAATTTTTTAAAATAAAAATGTACTTTCCAAAACAAACAAACAAAAATAGTGAAAAGAGTGGTAAAATGTTCAGCTGAATAGACGACAGATTCTTGTATTTGCTTCTGTGTTCAATTTGTTGTGATATTTCACATAAGGTAGCCTCTGGAAAACTCCATTGTACTCTAATGACAGAATGAGGTGAACATGCAAAAAACATTTAGTGTTCCGCGAATTCACAGACTTCCTGAAAAGGTCTCAGCTAATCCTCAGGAATCTCCAGGTTACGCTTTGAGAACTACTATTCTAGGACAAAGGCTTAGGCTTGGTCAAGACTGGTTGCCCTGATTTTATCGTTTCAACATTACAGTTTTTTTAATTTTAAGAGGCCTATTTTTTTCACACTCTGAATTTGGGATATGTCTTACATCGATAGTGTCTTATGACAGCTGTTTTGACACAGTTGTCATTGCCTCTGCAAGCATGAACTTGGTCATAGCTATTCATATGGTCACTATTTTGGTGGGATAGTATGCATTGTTATCATTAGGTGTTGAGT
Organism: Pteropus medius; assembly: GCF_902729225.1. Classification (NCBI taxonomy): domain Eukaryota; kingdom Metazoa; phylum Chordata; class Mammalia; order Chiroptera; family Pteropodidae; genus Pteropus; species Pteropus medius. The sequence goes on from NW_024354499.1 coordinate 323,326, forward strand.
TTAATTGCTGTTTAAAAATTCTTCCTTGTAGAACTTACAGCATAATAAGATGTTGAAATGAAAAGTTACTATATATACAGAAAGGCAAAGACACAGAGAAATTGGGCAGAAGTTTGATATTAGTGGAGCAATTTTGGAAGAATGAATAGAGGTCTGTGTTTTCTTGCACAGGAGTACCAGTGATTACTTTATGGTAATAAGAAGGGAATAAACCCACAAGTAGCTGTGGCTGTATTGTGTGTTGTTATTGAGAAATGTCCAAAATGATTGCCTATCATGTGCAAAGCATTACACTGAAGATACAAGAAATTGCCAAATCTGTTGGTACAGGGGAAAGTTACTGCACAGCATTGAGAAGATAGTGTGACCCATCTACTCATGGCATAGGATTAACATTAAGGTGGGGTGTCAGAGAAATATACGTATGTACATATACACACAATGCACACAATTTAAAAGTATCCCGCTAGAGATGTCATTCTATAGTCTGCTTCCACCTGCCCTTAACCATATAGTAAGGTCATATTTCTCCATGTCATGACATTCAAGTCTACCTCACAGCTTTTAATCAATTTGTACTATTCTACTTTATGGAGGGACCATGGTTCATTTAATTAACTCCCTATGGAAGAACATTGGGGTTCTTTCTAGTTTTTTATATTATTAAACATATTGTAATTAATACTCTTGAACAAATATTTTAGCCAGCCATAAATATTTGTGACCGACTGAATAAAGGTGACAAAAAAAATAATAATAATAAATGATTGAGGACAACCAATCGCAGGGAATTGAGATTACAGACACATGGTTAGAAAATTAAAAAATATGTTATTCAGACCTTTTCTCCATGGTTCAGCATATTTCAGAATGGCGATAAAGACAGGAATTGTTAACTATGTTAACGCAGCAGGTCATTCACATTAGCATTTCTAGAGCTGCTTTAAACTCTTAGATTCCTGTTGAAGTTACACATTTTCTTGATTAAAAGATTTAACATCCCCTCTCTGAGCCTGTGGAAATAAGGCATATTGTAATATTACCACCCTATCTGAGAAGTGAACACGATGGTAATGTGACTCCTCATTTATTTTTTATCTTCAGTTCCAATTTCTTACCATATATATAGAGGGACGAGTTATTTAAGTGAGAAATCTGAATCTAAAGATAGGTTTTTAGCAGCTTAGAACAATCAAGAGCACATCAGCTTGAAGAGCTTTGTGACTCTGACTATGGAGGTGTTTACAGTCTCAGGAGCAGAGTGGCTTTGGCAGCTCTTAGGTTTGATGGGTTAAGTGGTTTGTAGTTGGTTGGGGTGGGGATGGGAGAGGGTACTGTGGAAGATAAATGAGTTCCTCAACATATGAACTTACTCCCTAGGCTTCTCAATTCTGCTCAGCTCTCCTGACAGTTGCTTGCTGGGATTCTCACCATGAGACAGTCAGCACCACGCTTGTAGCCCCGCAGGAAAAATAAACCCCACTAAACCAGCCAAAATACTGGAGCGGGCTTGTGTAATTTTAGTAAAGTTTAAATTGGGGGAAAAAAAGTGGCTGTGGGAGTGTTAAATATAAACTTGTGCTTGTTGTACATCATTTTCCCATGAGCTTTATAAGGACACATCACAAAAAGCAACTGAAAGAAACCAGAAAATCTTCTTTAGGCTGATCTATTTCCTCTTCAATTTAAGGTGTATAAGATATGCATAGCATATTTTAAAAATATGTTCTATTTCAGAAATAGAGAAGGTAAATAATTTAATCAGGAATTATAACAAATTATTATTTCTGATTTAAGAATATAGAGTATGGGTTATTAGCCCAGGTTGCTTAACAAAATGCCATAAACTGGGTGGCTTAAACAATAGAAATTTATTTCTTGCAGTTCTAAAGGTTGGAAATTCCAAGATCAAAGTGCCAGCCCATAGATTTTATTCTGAGGCTCTTCTCTTGGCTTATAGGAGGCCATCATCTTGCTCTGTGCTCACGTGACCTCTTTGTGTATGCAGAGAGACAGGAGAGGTGGAGAGAGAGAGCTTGAACTCTGCCGTTACTTCTTATAAGGCTACTAATCCCATCATGAAGGATCCACCCTCATGACCTCATCTAACTCTATTTACTACCAAAGATACCATCATATTTGGGAGTAGCGTGTCAACATATAAACTGGGGAGGGATGCAAACCATCAGTCCATAATAAGGGCTGTTAAACTTCTTGCTTGCTATTCAGTCCCCAGGAAGTTCCTGGAAAACTGAAATTTTAAAAATTTCTATTTGGATAATCTCTAACCTAAAAACTTGCACTCTAAAAATGATGTACAGGCAAACATTTGTCATTATCCCCTTCAACTTGTATGGGGCAGAACTTTCCTACTTTTATTCCCACCCTAATCTCTCATGTCGAATCTTTGCAGATTTTCTTTTAATGGTATATTTAGATCAAGATTAAAGGAAGAAGCACTAAGTAGTGAAAAGCACATTTGAGATGCCGATTCCAGAGGCCAACCCCTATATAAGCTTCTTTTGCCAATTTCTCTACTGTCTCTACTATCCAAATCTTTAATTTGACTTTATTTTGTTGTCTACCTGAAGTCCCATAATTAAAAGATATTTGGACTAACAAGTATTAACTTTTAAAATGTAAATATTTACGTGTGTATGTTTGTGTGTGCGTTTAGGAGGAAAATGTCATATTAATAAACTACTAATTATTCTGACAATAGAGAGTTATTGGTTAACCTAAGTTCTTTCCTTACTGGCAGGTAGCTGAGGATAAACTTCACTGAGACCACTGAAGTTGTCTGAAGGGGAAGAGATGGAGCATGGAGCAGTGGATGTGGAAGAGGTCAGAATGTGGTACCAAAGTGTTCACATCAGTACATCTAGCACTTTGAAAAGTGCTTGTCCCTTAATGAGCACTGTAAATTTTTTTTTGTGTGTGGGGTGAGTGAAATGAAGAAAGACTATTGTATCTTTGCAGAGGATATTAGATGATGAGCATTGAGTCTTGTAAAAGGCTACCCACCTAGCATAACAATGTCTGCTCACCTTCCGCCAACATTTTCTGAGTGTGACTCCTTGTTTTTCCTTCCTTTCTTCTCTGTCAGTCCTCGATGGCCTTGATCTTGCAGGCTGTCTGATCTGTTGCTATCACTGTAGATAAATTGTTTGCTCTCTGTGACTTGCACTTGAAAATGAATAAGAGAAGCCTCCTGGCAGAAAAAGGATGCAGTTTTAGGAATATAGAAAAGGCAATTACTGATTGATGTCTGGAATCTTATGTAGATCTTTATTCCTTAGCTCAAGCTTTCATCATATTTGGTAACATAGCAAAAAGGCACAGGACACTTGAGTTCTAGCATTTGCTTTGCCCTAAATAATTGTTTGTGGCACTACGTACTTCTTGTACTTTATTTTTCTTAGAATACTCCCTTATTCTTTTTTGTACCTAGCAACAGTGTTTTCTGTACAAAGCAAACCTTCAGAGTCTTTAATTATCTTCATGTAGAAAGGGTTCGAGTGATGTCATTGCAGACTAGATTCACTTGATTTACGAACATTAGTAACAGTGTTATATTACTTATTTTGGAAGTAAGAGCTTCATGCCAGATATGAGTAGCCTGTTTATTTTGTGTCTCATTCCTTAAGTTTGATGATACATTAAATTAGAATAATTATAAGCATGCATGGAGAGGAAGTAAAGATGAAAGAAGAACTAGTAATTTTGGTTAAATAGCAAGTTGTTTTTGACCTTACTCAGGAGAGAGAAGCAGGATTTGGGGAGTGGTCCCCTGTCACCCACCCTGTTGTCACATTCTGATTCTGTGATGGAGGAAGCAATTCAACTTCTCAGGTTTTAGTGTCCTCAAATGTAAAATGACAGATTTGGATTGGATGATCTCTAAATTCAACTTTTTTCTTTCTTTTAACTTATTTATTCAAAAACAATTATTGAGGGTCTACCATGTGCCATGCATTTTTCTAGGCATTGGGGGTACAGCAGTAAGCAAAACAGACAAAAATGCTTGTTCTTGTAGAGTTAACTTTCTAGATAAAGATATACAATAAAGACATAATAAGAAACATAATTAAATACACCCACATATATGTGTATTTTAGAAGATGTACCAGCATGATGATTTTGAGGATCATTTGTGGTGCTTTGTATAACAGTATTTTATACCTTTTTGTTGTTGATTAATATTCTGTCTGTACGTTTATATGGTCTTTAAATAGAGGCTTGCATGAATGAAAACCTTCATTTAAATTATGGATCAGAATCTTGCTACTGGAAGGAAAGTGTAGAACTAAAAGGATGGAACCTTCTTCATGGTGACCTTGATGCTGGAGTACCTATTGCATATCTCCTGTTTTAGGGACACATCTTTTATTAGTGTCAATGGACTTCTTTTTCCCTCTGAGTGTCAGTAGGAGGCCCCAGGCTTGACAGTGACTTGGCTGTGCCCTCCAGACACTTGGCTATTAACTCTAGAATCCCACTCCTAAGGGCCAGACCCACGTGGCCTTTCCTATCATGGATAATTTCTTGACATGGCATCAGCCAGCCGATTCTTTTGCCTGATCTCTAAGTCCTGCAGGATTGAGCAGCAGTCCCATGTCCTTAGCTGCAGGTGCCTGGCACACAGGTGTTAGTTTTTATGCTCAACCAGGTGAAGAGACTCCACTGGAGTTGGTGAGGTTCACAGGCTCCTCCTTGAGCTCACTGTTCTTTTCTTGTCCTCCCACTTGTTGGTTTGAATGTCATGACAGGCAGAGCTGGGGGCCAGGGAAACCGCTCACCTTGGGGCTTGTCTTTGAGAAGCAAGTGATCTTCCTTTTGATCAACTACTGAGCAGAGCCAGCCGGGATAATCCAGGGAGGTGATTATGACATGAAAAAACCATACTTTACAGGTGTTTTGGGGATGCATAACTCCAAGTACATAGTTTTAATGATGTGATAAAATAGATGATTTTCCTAGAGAAACAGAAATTGCATTCTGACAAGTTACTTGGCATGGTATCTAGTTAGCTGATTTTTTTTGGCCTCTTGCAGGTATTACTTTGCATCCCTGGTGCAGCAAAAAGGACTATTACCACTGGAGAGAGGCATGGGGTTAGTCAGTGGTACTCTTTAACAATTCTACCTTAGCCGTTTGCTCAGTCTTCTTGAGTAGCAAGGAGAAAAACAGCAGGTTTGGAGCCATGGTGTGTATAATTAAAGGGTCAATTTTATCTGACTGTTCTTTTTTTTTCCCCATGATTTTCCTCTTTTGAAAATCAGATTTTCGATGGTATGTGACAATAAAAAAATTATAACAACATGTGTCAAAGTGGATATATATTAAGAAGTATGCAGTAAAAAAGACTAAATTACATATGTACAATATGTTACCATTTATGTAATATTCAAAAATATGCAAAATGATTCTATGTATTGTCTCGGTAAATTTACATGTGTATAAAAGTATAAAGATATGCTTCTGGATGATAACCTCTAAGTTCAGAATCAAGGTTCCCTCTGTTGGGGATTGGAGAGGGATGCATTCGAGAGAGTTACACAAGAAACTACAAGTAGGCTTGTGGTATTTAAATTTTTAACCTGTGTGGCAGCCCCAAAAGTATTCTTTATTGTTAGTCATACACTTTTGAATACTCAAAACCATTTTACAATAAATGAATTAAAAATTATTATAGTAAGACTATTATTAGTTTTTCATACTCTAAATCATTACACTTCTAGAGGTTTAATATTCATTCATTATTACCAGTTGCCAGGTTTCAGATTTTGGCAAAGAAATGAAGTTTGAGAGAAATGCTCTTTGATTTCAAAACTTCTAAATGTCGATGAATTGTTCTAGAAGGCAGCTGGACACTCTGAAACATATTATGTCAGCCCAGTTAATGTTTGGAACACAGGATTTTAAATAAATGCTGCTATAACCCCTTTTCTCAAAGAATTCTGTAATTTACGTATCCACTTATCCAGTAGTCATTGAAACTGCTATGTCTGTTGCACTGGAGGAGGTATCACAGTGGTGGGGTGGAGGTGGAAAAAATTTCACTTTACAAAATATGGAATACAATATAAAAAGTGGGAAAAAAACCACAGTGAATTCTAGTCAGTTTCTAAAGAGGAAATGCAGCAAAATACAATGGAAATCAACTCATTGGGAGCAGCTGTATCAGAATGAATGCATGGGGTTTGCTGAGTCATTTCAGCCTCATCCCTTTCTGGAATGGGCTGGCAAGAGCTGGACTTGGGTTACGAACTTCTGTAGCTGAGCTCAAACCTCTCAAACTGTCTAGGTCCATCTCTACCTCCTTCTCTGATTCCCAAGGTCTCGTAGTTCATATTCTGTGAGAAGAGCCCTTTGTCCCATGAAAATCTAAAAGAGCCACTCTGAATTGGGGACCCCATCGGCCTGGGGAATGCTGACATTCAGCACGTTTGAGGATGCAAGTGGCACCCTGCAAGAATGGAGATGTAAAGGCAGAGGAAGAGAAATGATGCAATTTCTTTTCCAGCTAAGGAGAAGGATAGCAGAAATGAACGAGATCTGTGAGGAAATTTATATTAGGGGATAAACAAATGAGTTTTTGCCCGCCTCTTTAAGTCTCTTCAATGCCATGTTCATTTCTCTTTTTTGATTACCAAGTAGTGCTGTCCTTAGTCTCTTGGGGCATACTTCTTTCCCGATCTGGCACAAACTACCCCTGAGGGCTTAAAGACAAGCAGATGACAGATGATCAAGGTATGCATCTCTTAATCAAGCTGCCGTATTCGCCCATCTAAAGAGCTGTTTAAAAAACACATCTAGCACATCTCAGCCTCCAATGTTCACATCTTATTTACTCCAACTTTCACTTTTGAAAAATCTAAAAAATTTGTCATGCAGGCTGTGACCAAAGGAGAAGGCAAGGTAAAAATTTCCTGTGCAAGGGAAGGACGCATTTTTATTTTAAATTCAGCTGTTGATTTTATTAGCTGCTGTCTTGACCTTCCAGCCAACTTAAGGATTGTGGAGGTTAACACTGAAAATACAATCTTGTGTAGACAGAGTGCTTTTTCTAAGTGATGCTCTTTAGATAGTTCTTCGTTTGCTGTATGATAATGACTATTGTCTCTGACTTTAAGCTGAAGGAAAGTACTGTAGCACATTTTCCTTCTCTGTTTATCTACTGAGCCCCTGACATGTGTCCAGCCCTGGGCTGGGTACTTTCTATCCAGTGCTACCCCTCTGCCAATGTTATGATTTTCTTCATAACATTTTATTTTCTCTAGCTTACTTTCTTGTAAGAATACAGTATGTAATATAGATAACATACAAAATATGTATCAATCAATGGTTTATGTTATAAATAAGGTTTCTGTTCAACAGTAGTTTATTACTAGTTAAGTTTTCAGGTAGTCAAAAGTTATATGTGGATTTTCAAGTGCTAGAGGCAACAGTGCCCCTAACGCCTGCGTTGTTCAAGGGTCAACTGTACTTTCCAGTATTTACCCTTCACAGAAGGATTTTGGTTGTAGCTCTGATATCATTACATGAGATATCAACCTGCAGAGTTTTCTATCTCAGCTAATGAACCTTTGGACATAGAGAAGTTTTAATTTTTGATATCACCAGAGGTGATGGTGTGGCAATAAAACTCATAAACATTACATCTAACCCCTGTAGGCAGAAAGATTGCTTTTCTGGGATACAAGAGACTTTCTATCTGCCACTTGGAAAGCTCGTATAAAATAAGCCCCAATTTGGGGTTGTTTTTTGGAGGGCAAAGGGTGGTGCTGTCTATCTGATTGCACTTAGTGATACATTTTAATCTATGGTGTATGCAACCTGACATTGATGTTTATTTAGCTCAGATTACAAGCAGAGTAATTCACTCCTTAATGAAGTGTACTCTGCATGACGTATTAACCATGTGAGCTGATAACCATTGCTTTAAAACAGGCATAGGTTACATTCTCTTTTGTCATTGAAAGTAGGTTGTCAGTTAGTAAACTTAACTGACCTGCCATTCTTCCAGAAGTACTTTATTGGAACTTTATTTACATCAGAGAAGCATGTAGTAAAATCAACTGCTTTAATAGAGCGAAAGAGTAAAAAAAAAAAAAAAATGCATGTATTCGGTGTCATTCAAACGAAGAGCTTTGCCATGCATTTCTACAAGCTCCCCTCAACTTTTTATTTTGAAAAAATTTCAAATATATAGAAAAGTAGAATATATAGCACCAAGAATATCTGTATACCTTTCACTTGGATTCACCAATTGATAAACATTTGACACATTCGCGCATGTCCTCTCTCTTTTTTGTGTGTATACATATGTGTGTTTGTATTATTTTAAAGTAAATTACAGAAATCATGACACTTCACTCCTCAATACTTCAGCATGTATCACTTAAAAATTAAGACATTCTCTCGTATGACTAAAATACCATGATCGCACAGAAAGAAAATTAACAATTTAATATATAGTGCATTTTCCAGTTTCTCCAGTTGTCCCCAAAATGTGTTTTAAAGTTGTATTTCAAAAATCCAGAATTTAATCAAAATTTACACCTTGCATTTGGTGGTTAAGCATTTATACAGAATGTTATGAGCAAAAATGAAAGCACAGGAGCTTTGATCCACAATGATCTGAAAGGGATAGTGATAAGTGCTAGTGTTTTGTATCACAGTATTTCTAATGAGTCTCATTTGTAAAGTATATAATCCACATTAGTAGGTATTTTTCCTTAACGTATTTCAATCTATATCCATTTTGCTATATGTAAATTGGTGGATATGTGGAAATATTATTACCTATTCATAATTAAACAAACTTCAATTTCATAGAACTATTATTTGTTTTATGCTAAGGTTTCAAAATAGTTGCAAGGTTAAAAACCCAAACTTAGAGGATTCATCCCAGCTCCACTCAGAGAGGGAAAATAATCATGTACTTTCCTGCTTAAAGCAAAGTTTTTCAGTGATATGTTTAGAATGAATTATAAGTTTCAGATAATTGAGTTTTCTTTTAATTTAGATTCCTACTTATTCTCTGCTAAGCAAAATGTGTTATAATTAAAATTGGAAAGAAACATTAATTTCAGAGACCGTTCACTGGGGCAAATGATGGTTTTATTACTGCTGTGGACATTCAGAGATCAAGTTTAAGAAATGTGGTTGAATTCAGTGTTGCAAATGCACTTCTCTTCTATAATTACATGTGTCTAAGGTCTTGTAAAGTGGAGATATAATTGCTTTAGAGTTGTATTTAAAGGAAATATTGAGAAGCTTCCTTTCATGAATTATAGTTTGTGTGGATCTTATATACTTGATTTTATGTCATATTTTCATTAGCAGTGCAAAACCTATTGCAGAAAATAAGAGAGGCAAACTGTAACCTTTTATGTTCACTTTTTAGAAGACAGTAACCTCGTTTTCAAAGAGCCTTATGATTTATGCAATATATTTAAAAATAGCCTCTTCCCGCAAAAACCTTGTCCATTCGTGATTGTTACTGAATTTTAAAATTAGCTGGAAGTTTCTCCCTATGGTACTTCTGATAGTAGAAAAAATACATTTCATTACATTTAAGATATTGTTTTCACCTTTTGATATCTGAAATAAGGCTGTATCTTAAAAGAGATGTCATGAAACTTTAAAAATTACGAGTATTTTTTCCCTTTCCTAGTGATATTATATAAAATAATTGTGCCTCTCATTATGCTAGGTGAGATAAGTCAGGGAGAGAAAGACAAATACTGTATGACATCATCTATATGTGGGATCTAAACTTGCAAAAAGCTTATTGAAATATATGGGTTGGGGGGCAGATAAGATTGATGGTGTTTAGAGGTACAAACTTGTAACCAGTAGGAAATAAGCCATAGAGATCATGGTAAAGGATATTGACAATAATATTGTACTATAATTATGTAATATAATAAATACTATTACACTGGCAATCATATTACAACATGTAAATGTTTCAGTGTTTGTTATACATCTTAAACTCACACAATGTTACAGGCCAAATTTATTCAATAAAAAAAGAAATAATTGTGCTTATAGTTGACGGCTTCTTAGTTTCAAAATATAATACTCAACAATACAATACTATGCTATACTATACTATATCTACCTATGGTAATCCATAACAAAAGGGAAATAGTTTTAACGAGGGTTCCAGAACTAAATGTTTGTATGATTGAGAACTTAGATGTGTGGTCTCAAAGAACTTATAACATAACACAAAGGCTGGGATATGGTTGGACAAATCAACAAACATGAAACTAGATTTACTAAAAAATATTAATGGCTGATTTATCTAGTGTCTTTTTGAAGAATATAATTTCATGGTTTTAATCTAGTCTGCTTCACATTTCTATTTCTGTTTTTGTTGGATTTATTAGAGAGCATCAACTTGCCATTCAGAGTGTCGACCAGTTCTACAATCAGAAATAATGCTTTCAAAGTCTACGCATTGTGGATGTCAGCCGGGTATTAACTCAGTCTGAGAGGACTGTTTCTGTGAACAAACCATGGTGCTACTGAGAGCAATCTCAACACTAGAAGTAGTAATTCACAGATTATTCTGAAGATACTGACTTTGTAGTCATAGCATTTTATTTTTGTATTTAAGAGTTAAAACTAGCTGAATTCTCCTTTTGGAAAATGTGTGGCGGCCCAAGAAAAACAACTGTTTCAACATTACGGCTGATTCTGGGCACAGGGTAACTTAGTGCTGTTACAGAAAGCGGCTGGGTGTTGTCACGGGGGCTCCCTATGTGTTCTGGTCCATGGGGACTTCCAGATACACACACGGGTTCTGGTATCTGTGCACATTTTTCATGTAGTGTAGGGTTATTCTGGCCTCTCAAATAGAAATTCTGTGCTTCAGATACAGTTTCAAAATGCTGCATTCTTACTGTCACTATAGACAGAAAAAATTCTCACACAGCCCAAGTTAGCCTGGCTGAATCAGGCTGCAGCTCTAGAATATTAGTTCAGCATGAACAAAGAACTTTATAGTTGTTTCATGAAAAACTGGACTCTTTCACACAATTTTCTATAATAAATTCAAGATCCTTTAAGAGAAACATTTTATCCCAGACTCCTGGACTCTAAGGCCTGTATCAAGCACTTCATTTGGTAAGAGAATTAGTATCTTTTTAATTTTTATTTTCAAGTAACTTTTATTGAACTATACCTATATACAGAAAAAAATATAAGCTATAAGCCTAGTGAATTTTCACAACCTAAATATAGCTGTATAAATAGCACTCGGCTCAAAAATCAGAACATTTCCAGCATTCTGGTAGCCTCTCTCACGTCCCTTCATTTCAACCACCCAATGGGACCTTGGGTACCTTACTGATTTTAATCTCCATGAATGAGCTTGCTCTACATTTTGCCCACTCCCGTTAATTAAACGGCCACAAACTCTTCTGTGTTTTTAGTAGCATGTTCAATACAAAAGAAACTATTTCTTCACTCCTGTGTTTCTCAAAGCTGTCTTTAAGGAGTGGGTAGATATGATGAGAAAGTGATGCCTCAGTTTTTTCACAGAAAATTCTCTAATGATGCATATGTGGCTTTTTCACCTTCATACTTGCATAGAAACTGCTACTTTATACTCCAGTTTCAGAAAGGGGCTGCTAAGAAGAAATGTAATAGGGTGTTTGGGGGCATCTCCCAAAAGAGTTATAATAGAGGCAGAAGGGATAATCCTGGGGCAAGTACACAGTCGTCTTGATATAGAATCTCAGGTATGACAGAGGGAAAGCTGGGGTTTTCTAAGCCCAATAAGCAGAGTATTTAAAGGCATTAAATGCTGGGAAAATCTATAGCTAAGAGGAGATCTTGGATAAGTAAATTTCTAAATGTGTGGACCACTTTCTGTATCCACTAGTCTTATTGTCTACATGACTTCCCAAATATAAATGCTAGGGTCGAAAGACTCTGTGAACTAGTTTGGGTTTCCTTTCATGCTATTAATGGCATAGCAAGAGGGGTAGAGAGGTAGAGGGATTGGGGAGGTCAGTTAGTCTCAGCTCTCCATGCTGAAAGGGTGTCGTGGAAAGAAATGGACTGGAACCATCAATTCCTTTCTATGGGGTTGTCAATACAAACTTCAGAAAAAGAATTCTAGAGATGTTAATATTTGACTCCAAGGCTTTGATTCTGTATGGCATGGGGATGGAGTGGGGTTGGGCATGTCACTGAAACTTGCAGTTGATGCATATACACCATTCTGAGAACTGTATCCCTTGCCTGTGTGATTTAGCATGACAACCAGATTACATTTATACAATTAATTAATGTTTGCTTGACCACTTTTATCCAATTTCTTTCCATAGCACATAAAAGAGAACCTGACATAAATTTCTCTTTCAAAACAATTGACTTAGCAACTGCTGACCTTCTGTTCTGTCATTCTAAGGATTGATTGGATATTGTTGAATTGTTTCATTCTACAGTAATTAAACATAAAATTAATTATGCTAGTAACCCATTATTTCTCTGAACCAAGGACTAAGTCATTTGTTTTCGCTTGGTTACTCTGAGAATCTGCCATCAGATGAACAGGGAAAAAAATGATATGTCGCAAACAGAAACTAAATATTTTAAGGTACATGTTAATGGCTAAAATATAATCTGAAAGCTTCTCATTTCCATATGCACAGCATATTGAATTTGTTTAATGTAATTTAGGCCATAAATCATTTACCCTTTGATATGGTCATTTAAATATTTTCTCAGGTGACTAATCATTTGAAAACATAGCAAAAAAGAATATACATTAAGGAAGAGAGATAGATAAAGCTACCAGCATCAATGAAGTTATCATGAATCTCTAATTCTTGATTTGGTTTGCTGCTCAACTGAAATGAAATTTAGTTCACAAGTCATTTTCTTTGTTAGTTTTGTGTAGAAAATGCTTAAAATTACCCTGATGTTATGAGCATTGAATCTGGTATTGAGAGGCACACAAGTCTGACAGGACTAAATTATCAAAATATATGTGCTGATAGAAACCAAAATAGGTTTTTGCAGTTTTTATTAGTGCAGGTTGCATTAATTTAATTAACATGATTGAGGATGATATCACTGGGTGAGGCAGCAGATACCTAGCCTTGACCTATCGCTCACCCGTAGACTATAAAATGATGCACCTGACAAATGGGTATGCAATCTCATATATTTCATATTTGAAATCGGCCTTTTGCTATGGCTTTCTCTTGGCTTTGGGATATATTCTGAACCTTATCGCAGTAAATTCTTAGTGCTTTTCATAAAAAGCAACTACGATCAGTATTTTAAATAGTAAACAGATTCTTGGATATAGTTATACCTCGTGCAATTTGGACTGTTGTATCTATTGCTACCTCTCCTGAGCACCCTGTCCTTTTACTTGGCAATTCCCCCCACTTACACCGAGAATCGTCTCCTAACCTGTCTGTGGTTCTAGGTGGAACTGTGAATCCTGATGTCCCACTACTCTGGCCAAGAGGGTGCGCGTGGGGCCCAACAGTACCAATTAAAGGCCTTTTCCAGGATTTGTGTAGTTGGAAATAAGAGAGGAAGGTCCTGTGGCAAACAGATTGCTTATCCAATATTTATTCTTTGTTCTTCCCTTTTTCCTTATGGACAAAATCCTCTTCCCCCCCTTTTTTTCTTTCTTTTTCTTTTTTTTATGAGTGAGAATGTTCCTAGTTGAAAATATCCATCTTCTCACACTCTCCTGGAGTCGAAGATGACCTTGTTCCCCATTTCCGGCCAGTGCGATGTAAATGAAAGTCCGCTGTATGGGACTTCCGGAAAGTTATTGTTCTGATAAAAGGGGTCACATTTGGCTGACAAGCGACTTCTGGCCTCACTCCTCTCCCTTCTTTTGCTTGAAACAATGATGTCTTATGCCTGCTAAGAACAATGGAGTAGTAATTGGGTGGATGTTCACTCACAGACTGTGCGAAGTAGCTGCACTGGTCTCAGTCTACTCACCTTCGTAATTCTTGCCACGTGAGAAAAAGAAAACCTCAATTTAGTTATCCTATTGTGTGTGGGTTGCTGTTATATTCAGAAAGACATGGTCCTAATGGGTATAGTCCTTTCCCTATGTTAGGATAGCTGTATAGAGAAGGTCAAGCTGAGAAAATGAAGTCAATCCACAAAAAAAGTTGAGACCAATAACAAATTCAGAACTTCAAGTTTCTCGTGTCTAGAATTTCTGTGCAGCCTCAAGCTGTGTTATGTGAACCAATGGAACTCTGTTCTGCTGAAGTTTCCTAAAGTTTGGTTTCTGTCACTTGAAAATAAAAGAATTCCTGGGGATACGAAAATAAAACGAACATGTTCTCCATGCAACAAATACCCAAAACCTGTTAGTGCTTCCATTAGCTCTCTATCTGCTAGGATAGGAAGGAGGAAACTTGGGATCTTGATTAGATAGTGCTGGTTTAGGGGCTTCGGGATGTCACCTAACCTTTTTAAATCTCAGTTCCCTTATCTTCAAAATAATGAAAGTAGATTAGATGACCCCTGGGGTCCCCTCAGTTCCAAATGATTATGATTCTATGATTGTTTTGACAGTATGGGCTGGGAGGGCAAGTATGAAATACATAAATCAATTATAAAAGAAACGTATTTAGAGATTTTCCATAATCCCCTACTCTTACAAATTAATCAAAAGAATGAAGTTATGGCACAAGTAGGAATTTGCTGTGGGAGTAGTCACACAGGTCCTAAATGTTCTTTGTCTAGGAAGGTGGTATGTAGAGAGTGAAGGAATGAGACAGGCTTTCCTGAGGATTAAATTACTTCTAAGCATTGAATTTTAGATCTGAAGATGACTTTCATCATCACATATGTAAAACCATCATCATAATAATAATTACAGATAACTATGTACTATGAACTCTGCTATGTATTTTGCATGTGTTATCCCATTTCATCCTCATAATAACGTGTTGAGATATACAATCATATTATTCCCATTTTATAGCTATTTTATTTTTTTAGTTATAATATGAATAAGTCCCATTGAAAAATAGTTGGAGCTTAGTATTTGCTTTTTTAATAAAATAGAGAAATCTAAATACCAATGTTGACTCCAAAGCTATTTCTCCATTTTCTCACTGCATATTAAAGGAAGTAATAGGTTCCAAAGGAAAAGCTGATTGCGAGTTAATTGTGTAATTGCATCCAAAACAGTTTAGTTTATTAATATACCAGTGCAACAGAGACTTTTTCTACTATACTGGTCAGTGGAAATTCAGAGATAGGCATTGAAGCATTGACCTAAGAGGAGACAAGAGGTGAAAAAATTCTATATACAAAATTGTCTTTGTAACAAATGTTGAATTCGACTTAAGAGTCATCATATGGCTTCTGTTCAGACCATCTTTGCCTCATGGTCCGGGTTTCGAAGGAAGACAAAACTAACATTCATTGAGGCCCTTCTGCCAGGCAGACAGTGGACTAGAATCTCTCTGCAAGGCATCTCGTGTAATCAAAACAGCCCAGGAAAATAGGTATAATTGATTCCATTTTACAGAGGAGGAACAGAGAAATTTAGTAACTTGCTCAACGTCACACAGGCAGGGAATGATGGATGGGTCTGTGAATACAGGTCTCTCACTCGCCAGAGTCTGAGCTCTCAGAGGTGGGTGGTAGTGTGTTGTGTCAGTTTTCCAAGTTCCATAAGGAGAACTGTGGAAAGGTCTAGATGTCTAGTGAGTGAAGGTGAATGTCAGCTGTAGATAGTGGTTGGTTTTGTATTCTGAGCTGACAATGACCTGAGACTGAAGAGTTGAAAAAAATGAATCGAGTGGGCTATATAACTAAATTTGTTTTTATTCTCTAAAGGTTTTCTCTGGGAGTTCTGGGCCCATGTTCAAAACAAACTTTTGGTAAGTTTTACTCAGCTGATGTCTGGACTACTTCCTTAAAAGAGATTTGGTGCTTTCCTAGCATGAGGAGTAGAAAATCAGAAAAGTGAGATATTCTGGTTGATCTGTTCTTCTGTTTCAAGGAAAGGGTATAGATTAAGCCATTTCAATGCCGTGTGAGTCTGCAACACTCTCCTTGGGGGAGGAGGAAACAAAGAGAACGATTGCATATCACTCCGATTGGGGAACAGAGGATCAGATAATATTTAGTAATCCCAGTTCACCAAAAGGTAGTGGAATCAGTTGGGGTCTACCTGAAAATAACTGGTGCCCCTGTGTCATCTCTTTATCCTTCCCCTTCATTCAGCTAAGGTCTGTAAATTCTTAAAAACCTCCAGGGAAGCAGATAAGAAAAACTTCCCCTTAATAACCCTCTAAGCCCTCTTCCGGCTTAATAACCCTTAAGCAGGACGTTTTCCCTCTAGACAAACCTAAATCATTATGATGCAGGTTAATTCTATTTCCTCTCTTCTCTCTAGTGAGGAGTAAGGACAGCTGTTTACCAACTTCCCGAGAGTGGAATTGAACTCACTAACAGAGAGGCATCTGATCACCTTCAGACTTTCATCATTTAGGCAAAATAGCATTTATATATCAGTAGGTCTCAAAGCAGTTCTCTGACCAGCAGCATCAGCATCTGTTAGGAAATCATTAGGCATGCAAATTCTCAGGCCCCACCCCAGACCTGTTTAATCAGGAACTCTGAGCATGGGCCCAGCAATTGGTGTTTCAACAAGACTTCAGGGGATCTTTACGCTCTCTAGAGTTTGAGAACTACTGATATTGTACACTTTGATCAGATGTGAGTAATTATTACTAATAATAATCCTAATATGTAATTTGTAATGGCTTTTTAAAGTTTGTGTATATGTCTGCATATATTTATATATTTATTTACATGAGACTTGTTGGCTAGCAATTGTACACAGATTTCTGTGTAATTAAAATCTAACAGCTATAAATGACGATATCCTCTGGCCAGGCACAAATGTTCAAAACTGACAGTTTGGTTATGCCCACTTGAGTTTATGTAATAAGTGTTAAGCTTATAAAAATAAGAGAAATATAGGTGAGAAAGTAGAAAATAATGAGAAAGGAAAACTCTCCAAACAGATAACCATTTTTAACTTTTTTATCTCTCAAGCTTTTGTTTCCTATGTAAAACAGATAGATGTGTTCTCCTTTGTGAAATTACACTATGCATATGGCCTTCTAATCTGCATTTTTAACTCAGGACTATGCCAGGAATGCCAGCAAGACCACACACACACACCCCACACACATACAGAGTCATTTTTAATACCTGTATGGCCAAATGCCTATTGATAGAACATTAGGTATTTTCAATTTCTGTTTCTTTTTAACCATTATAGATAACTGAAATTCTATTAAGCAATGAATAAAGTGAGGTAAATCTCAATATCTTCAGACTTGTGTGGTTAGGACCTCACCGTTCCGTAGTAGCTTTATAAAAGTTGGACAACCAAGTGTTAGCTGGGCTTCCAATGCATTATAGGGCCCTCCATTTCGGGGAAGTTTTTTTTAGGTATTCTTTGGGCTTATAATTAAATACGATTGGAAAGACTTATCTTAGGGAATACTAACGCGTGGTGCAATCCACACAGGCAATCTTGCTATTTTTAATAAATGCATTTTGAAAATTTTATCAATTTAGACTTAAATTGATTCATTGGTATCTTTCCCCTGATTGGTTATGACTGTGAACATATATTTTTAGAAAGATTGTTCAGATTTAGGACCAATTTATATCCATGAGATATGGGAGCACTAACTAGAGAGTGTGAGAATTATGCCCTTGGCTTTGGCTCCATGATGACACAATTGGAGCAAGTCTAAGAATTTCAGTTGTAGTACAACCTGTATAGAAGAGTTATGGACTGAGGAATGTTTTGAGTTCCTCTCAAATATTTTAAATACTGTGCTTCAGTACCTATGCAGTTTGTAGCATCCCCATTTTGAACCTCATCCTTTATAGACACTTTCATGATACCATGGTCAACAAAATATTAAACTGCCATTGTACCACAGACACTATCTTTTCCTCTAGCTCTCATTAAAGTTGAGGAATATTAAAGGACACTCTCTTTGCTTTTTACTCTAGTTTAGCTTTGGGGAGCTTGGATATACTAAAGAGAGCTGAATGCCTTGAAATGTTACCCAAATCTCTGAACTAGAGTCTTGATTATTCAGATTATGTCACTTAGTCCACATAACCCCTATTCTTGTAGAAGCTGAGAAAACATCCAGATTGGAAGACTAGAGACAAAAAGCGTTTCCAACAATTTCATATAGGTATACATTAGCCATCTTGGAAACTTTCTCAATCATATGCTTTTGGGCATGGCTTGTGTCTGTTTAGTTCACTGCTATATAACAATACCTAGCCCAGGTAGAGATTCAATAACTATTTGCTGAAAAAATGAATAGAGGAAAATATTTTCATGACCATTTTAATGAGGCAACCAGGATTGCTGGTTTAAATGTCAGTTGGAAGAGTATAGAAGAAGTTTATAAAAAAAACATTACAGAAACGTTCACCTAGGCACATGTCTTTATTTAAAAAAAAAAATCTGCAAAAATATTTGTTTTGGGATCTCATCTCAGGTTATTAAGATGTTCTAAAAATATGACATTTATTTTCTGAAGTCCAAATTTTAGTAATAAATATTTGCCAAGGTACATGTGCCCTAAATATCCAACAGCTTATTTAACAAAATAACTTGCCCAGAATAATCAAAAGTTCTCAAAGAACTATTGGTTATGACTAAGGTACACTATTAAGATCTGAAACACATCCTAACCTTTTCCAAATCCTTTGAAAACATAAAGATATGTTTTTTTGTATATTTCACATATTTGCATTTTTTGCTTAGAATATTCTTCTTTAATTTGAGCAGGAAAAATTTTTTTTCTCACTATTTTATTTATTTTCTTCCCATGCTGTCACCTTAAGATATAATGTGGTCTTTCTTTGAGTAGAGTAGAAAAAGAAAGATATTATTTTCGCCCTAACTTGAAAAGGTGTAAATTTTTAGAAATTAACTATTCCTATAGCAGATGTTGCTGTGTTTTACAAATATTAACTCATTTAACATTCAGATGAGTTAGTTATGACCATTAGTCTTATTTTGCAGGGGGAATTGAGGCATAGAGAGGTTATATAACTTTCCCAAGTTCACACAGCCAGAAAACAAAAATATTGGTATTCAAACACAGATAGTTTGGCTACAGTCCATGCTTTTACCCATGTATGTACTATGATGCTTTGCTGGGATTATTGCCCTATTCGGTCATCCAAGGTCATTGCCTCCAACCTTAGGATTGGGGTGGGAAGGTTCATGTTTGAGGATTTATGGATTAAGAGCTATAGGAACTGTCTTGATTTTCTATTTTTCTCAGATTAAAAGCAATGAGCGTAAAAATCTGAAATTTGTAAAGAAACAATCATTTCTGAATTGGAAGGGGAGGTTTTTCTACTATTTAAGTGGGAACTTTACAGGAATAAATGAATTTACTAAGAAAAAGGTGATGTTTTGTATCTGAATTACAATTACTTTATTTTTTCTAATAGAGGTTAGTACCTCACAGGGATGGTCAGCGATGAAAGCTTGAACTAGAACTAGGATGGTTGCATACACCTCCCTCTTTCATTTTGCTCTTTCCATTCACCCAACCCTGTAGAAAGTAAAACTGTCAGAAAGAAAAACGAGGAAAGCAGTGCTATTTTCGTAGGAGCTCATGGTGTTGAGAAGTGTTAGTTGTCCTGTGTTTTACATTCTCTATGAAGTCTTTATTACCGTCTTTTCTGAGATATACATACTGCAACAGAGTCCAAGATTATTAGGGAAAGAGATTTTATTCACTTCATTTGTTTCAGGGAGGAGGATGTTGTGAAAGAAGAGAAAGAGAGTGAGAGCCTACTAAATCAGAATCTATCTCAACTCGGTACGCAATTGAACAAAATTTTTGGAGCGAAGGAGTAGAGCTTTCTGATTTTATTTATTTTTTATGATGAACTTCATTCAACTTCCTTTTAGCAAAATAGAAAAAAAAATAACCGCCATGATTTTAAGCTTCCTTAAGACCAGACTAACTTCAATGACTTCAGCTGCTCAAAAAATATTCCCCTAAGAAAAATCTACAAATTTTATCTTCAATCAAATTCAGTAAGGAAAGATATTATGAGGAAGGAAGTTTTTATGTAATTCAACTTGTGGATCTCAACACTTAGCAAATTAAGGCAGTGAAAAGTTGGGGTCTTTCATCTCTAGTCAATGGATAAAGTCTTGATTCTTAATGTGTAATGAAGATATGCAAATAATGAAACATATTTTCCAACTGCTGATTCTTTTGCCACATGTTGACAAAGATTGTTTCACAGTTTCAAACCAGTCATTGAAGTTAGTTTTTTTTCCTTCTCTTACCTTAGTTAGAATATTCCAAATTTATATGTAAATTTCCTGTATCCTTTTGGCGTTTGACTGAGCATTAACAAATATTGCAAACAAGCAGTTAAATCCTGTCCATTAAAAAATACTATTTGTATACATATAACCTTCATGGTTATGTACAGCCGGTAAATTATCTTCATTTTTTCCACCTTCACGCTTAAAAATGAAGTCGAAAAGGAATAAAAATTACTAGAGCCAGCATGATCTTGAACCAAGTCATCTGGATTTCCTATTTGATAATATTCTATTGAAGAATCATTTACAGGGGGAGCCAGTTGCTCATATTAATGGCAGTGTCGGTGAGTAGGTGGTCAAGGGTGGAGAAGACGGGGGTAGGTGCGGTGGAGAGCAGTACAGAATGAGACCACAGTGTTCTACCATGTGCTGCTGGTGTTTTCAGATTAAGATGGGGGATTAAGGAATTTTACTCAGCAATTTGAGATGCTTTGTTAGGGACTGAGGAGATTTGAGCTGCTTTGTTCTCAAACCACATGTTAGTGAAAAAGCAAACAGGCACTTAATCCTGACAGACAGCAGAACTTGACATCAATTTGCCCCTTGGGAGGTGACCAGGAGTTCTCTGTGCTGGGGCTAAAATGGCCAGGCCTTGTTTTCTTGGAGCCCAATGCCAACATTCCACCCTAACCTGTATTTCTCAGCAATATGGCTGTAACTTAGACAGTGGGATTGACCAAAAGTTTCTAGGTATTAGAGACCCATACATTTTTATTTCTAAAAACAAGACAGAAAACCTTTAAATGCAAACAACCTACACGGTGCCAAATATTTAAGCATATTTCTAACAGTTCTCTTATTTTGGCCACTCGGTTTTAAAATAAAATATTTCAATTATTTCAAAGATTCTCTTATTTTGAAAATAGTGCATGGTTTCCTCTAATAATAAAATCACAGGGCAACATATCAATTTTTGAGCCTATAAATGGTTGTGAAATAAATATCAATTCTTATGTAGGGAATTCTTTGAGGGAAATTCTACTGAACAACCAGTTTTACTTTAAGGTCATGTCCTTCGAAGCCACTGAAGTAGGACAAAAACAACAAAATGAATAGGAAAGAAATTAGTGGCTTTCGAATTAGATTTGATACATTAGTAAACATGTGTGTACACAGTTATATAGTCTAGCATATAATCTGAAATTGTAGTAATAAGGCTAATATTGCCACCCTTAATCCATTGACCTAAAATGTACCTTTTAGTAGGCTACTGATTTATTAAACTTTGGCATGCACAGGAAAACCATTTTAAAATCAGAATTGGAGCAAAAAATTTATAAAAAATATTTCAAAATAAATCTTATTACATTATAAAGTTTTCTGGTTGAATATTTAGATAATAGCTCCTATACTCTATAGGATATAAAAGTCTGCTATATATTAATAATTAAAAAACAAGTTTTGTAACCAGTGCAATGTCGTTACACTTATACACACAACTTTGAGCACAACCACACCTTTGCCCCACAGCTTCTGAACCCCCAATATAAAATCAGGAAAACCTGTCTCTTTGTTAACGAGCTACTAATTACTAAACCTACCTCTATGCTAACATTGTAGGTTATTTTCTCCATTTGCTATGAATTCAAATTTTTTTCTTAAATAACCATAGAGTTATTATTCAAATAACCATTTTTTTTTTCAGGATTGGACAGAACCTCTTTATCTTTAAATAGCACCAAACTCATTTTCAAATGACCATGAACTATGATGATACAACATTTTGTATAAGAAAATCAATATCACTTCAGATTACCAAAGAGAGATGGTTGTCTTTGGTTTCAAAGCTTTAATTTGAAGGAAACATACCTTTGCATTGGCCCATGGAATAAACACATAAAGGTGTTTATATACTTAGTTGTTGATTCTGAAGACCAGAAATCATTGCCAGTATTTTGGATGTCTTTAAGTATTTATTACAAAAACCAGTGGGAGAAAAAAATATAAAATGCTTCAAAAAGACACACATTCATTCATTTCACTTTAAACAGTCTATGCTAGCCTGTAGATGGCCTTTGTTGCTTTCTGTTTTTATGAAAGTTTACCAAGCATATCATAAGGCTCAAATACAGGATGAACTGTAATCAGAAACACAGTATTCATTCATTTAACTCTGGTACAGTAGAGCAAATTCAGGGTGACTCAAGGGACACAATGTCTTGTAGAACATATGTACTTAATATAAGAGTCGTAAAACTTATTAAATTAAAAGCCAGGTTAAAAATAAGGAGAAAATTTATGCCACTGTCTAAAATAGCAATAATTTTCCTTTGGCCTTTCCCTTTCGAAGTAATATGGATTCTAGTCAGGAGAAACAAAAGAGCCGACTTACGAAATCTTCTAGGACCAAAAGCAAATCTCTTTTAACTGCACCATGCATTTTATTGGGCAAGTGACATGGCTGAAAATACAGACCAAGAAAATAGAATGTTATATTTGAAGAGCATATTTGTGTCTAGGTTTCAAGGTAGCATTATTCCTGAACCTGATTAACAAATCCCACTAGTGTCAGCTGGCGTCCAAGAAGAATAGCTTCAGGGACATGAGGACAATGGAAATAACATTTCTGAAATAGTTGATCTGGCTGTGGAGCAGCAGGTTAGTGAAAAGAGGGTGTGGGGCATAGTCAACCCATTGCTGTTCTGTGAGGGAGCGTCCCTGAGCAAAACCTCCTATCTTTGTTCAAGTGAAGTCTAAGTTGTATAAAATCTATGGAAACCAGAGAACTTAAAGTCAAGATGGACTTCCTATTTGTGCCTCCTTCTGCTGCCCTTAGACCACACTGGCATAGAAAATGACACATTACCCTGACAAACAACTTCAAGGGCTTGGGTCTGAGAGGGGCCTCAATTTTCTAAACACTCTTATCCCTTATTAATCCACACAGCTAAGCTATATTGAGTTTGCTCAAATGTCCACCCTCAACGTGCTAGCCATTTTCCTATTTGGGTGCTCCTAGGTATAGCACCTTAGGAACATGAAATCAAAATAAATATGTTTCCTTCTACTGTATTCACACAGAAATTTGTTTGGAATTTTATCTTCATACAAAAGTCTTAAGGCTGTTTGTTGAGAAGGAGCCTTGATTGGTCACATATCTGTTTGCTCTTAGACGTATTTCCACCCTTTCCTCGCTCTTTTATATTCTAGGAGGCTCAACTCTGCAAAGTACGTTGCCACCTGGCTTCCCCAGAGTTTCTACAAAGGGAGATGCTGAGTAGGGAGGAGGGGAGAGGCCGGAACATCCCAACCGCCTAAACCCCAACCTGCTTTGCAGGTAGTTCTAATCATGGTTGTGTCTCCTCTGAGGTCCCAGAACCTGCCCCCTTCCTTGTGTCCCTTTAACCTAGGAATGGCAGTGGCTTCCTGCTTTTGTCAAACTCATGGGAGTCTCCATTTGGCCTTTCAGTTCTTTGTAACTAGTTCTTTGTAACTAGTTCCCTAGTTTAAATTCTTCCATTGAACTGCCTGGTGGTGATTCTATTTTCCTGACTAAATTCTGACTAATACAACAACCAACTGAGTTTTCACCTATAGGTTATCGGTCTAAAAGTAAGAGATTCTCTTTGAAGTCTTCGGGGATCTTTATGTGTCTGTTGGCCAGTTAAGCTGGCACTTTCTTTGGTACAAGTGGAACGAACAGATTGGAAGGCAAAACAAGGAACTAAGGACCATTCAAGGACCTTATACAATGGATATTTTAAGGGTACAAGAGAAGGCACATTGAAGTGGCCATGTGGACATGCTGTTAACCTTGGCTAACTCCCTTGAGCTGGCTAACACTAAAAATGGAGGCTTCCTATGGCCCTTGGAAAACGTCTCCTAAAACCCCATAATTCATTTTTCTTTTGTCCTTGAATTCTTTTTTTTTTTTTTAAATTCTTAAG
Source organism: Pteropus medius (assembly GCF_902729225.1). Lineage (NCBI taxonomy): Eukaryota > Metazoa > Chordata > Mammalia > Chiroptera > Pteropodidae > Pteropus > Pteropus medius. The sequence goes on from NW_024354499.1 coordinate 347,641, forward strand.
TAACTCTCCTGCTAGTGTAAAAATAGTCCCATTGGAACTAAGATTGACAGTACACATGTGCACAGACAGAGGTCCCACTAACTTCTTTCAATCAATAGAGGAATCTACAAAACCATAAAGCAAGTTCTCTCTCTCTCTCTCTCTCTCTCTCTCTCATTTCTCTCTTTCTCTACTTGGTCATATTTCCTACCAAGACGAAAAGTATATTTCCATGATAAAACTTCATAAACTGCTGTCTAGAATGAGTTTGGCTGAAAGAGTTCTAAATTCCAGGGAAGAAAAATACCCAAACCCCAAACCAAACACTTTGCCTTTCAAAATACCATCTTGAAGGTTGACATTTGCAAGGACCTTGGGAATATAGCATGTGGGGACTTTCATCCTGTTTTTCCGGTGACAGCTGGGCCTGGTCCAAACAGCTCTGCCACTAACATTGGCACTGGGTGGCATGAGTAGAACTGGAGGGGAACATTATTTTTGCTTAGGGCATCCATTTACCGTTCAAGGAGCTTGCACTGATCTGAGCCATATTTTCATCAGGCTCTTGGTAAGGCTTGGAAAGCTCGAAAATGGGATGCTCATTTTATTTTATTTTTTTGAAGTCTTGCTTTTGAACCCACTAATTTTATGAAATTTAAGCACATTGTTTATTGTGTAATTATAGATGAAATATTAGAGAAGTGGACTAATTATACACAATGCACTCAAGCCCAATTAAACTAGCATCTGTGGTGAATGTAAGGGTATTCTCTTTCACTAATAAGAAATACTTTCTGAACAACAGAGAATAAAATCATTAAATTGGATATGCTGTAGAGATTATAAATATCCTATTAGCATATAAAATGAGGATTAACCTTATTTAATCACTGCATGCCAGATCATCAAAAGTCATATTTAACCCCTGTAATGTTGCTGTATCCACTCCTCAAAATAATAACAAAAACCCACTATTCAGAAACATTGCTGACTAGATGCTATTCTCATGTACAAAATTAAATTGTTGGGGAAACTCAAGTATTCCTTTAATTGCTTAACAAAACAGCAAAGAACACTTTTACCTATTCATTGTGATATTACAGTTGATTCAGATTTATGTCATCCTACGTCACGTCATTATGTTGGAAAGGTGCAGTTCCCTTGCTGGGCGAACTAGCCTACTTCAAAATAAATAAAATATAAAATTCATCCCAGCTAGCACTGCCGTGACCTTTTGAAAATGTAAATTAAGTGATTGCACACATGGGGAGGGTGTGTTCCCAGTGAAAATGTATGTGCTTGAGACCTAGTGCCACCATTGTGTCAGGTAGTAATTGACACTATGAATCCAGGGATATTTGTGTTTTAATCTGGGTCAAGATACTCATGATCCTTGTTTTTGTGATACTTAGATTTGGGCAGAGCAACCTCTGTAGCTCAGTAAGAACAAGGGTTATCCAAATTCGAATAATAGCTGATTAAAAATATTGATTATGTGCAGTAACAAGAACTCAATGACATCAAAGCTGAAGGCAGCAGGTTTACATATCACTTTCACGGATTGTGGTCTTTCACAGCTGAAGTCAAGAGTCAGTGAACAGGGATGGGAGCCTCTAGAGCAACCCTTTGTTGAGACAGAGTGAAAGAGCTGAAATCAATCTCACTTCCTCTTTTTTCCCCTCTCTGTTTCTTTCCCTTTTCTTCTTTTTTTTTCTCTTTCCTCCTTCTCTCTTCTTTCTTTTTTTCCTTTCTTCCTTCGCTCCCTCCCTCCCCTCTTCCTTCCTTCCTTCTTCCTTCCTTCCTTCCTTCCTTCCTCTTCCTTCCTTCCTTCCTTCCTTCCTTCCATTTTTCAAAAGAGTTCTTATTCATATTCCTTCCAAGATGTGGAGGCTATTTTCCTTTCTTTCTTGTGAAAACCTTAAGGAGCTTGGAAAATAAACATATTTATAAATACTGAGAATGATAGTGGTGATTACAACTTCAAGTTGCTAAATAGGAGCATTGATTCCTAAAAAAATAATAAGTGGAGCCCTTCCTCTTAGTTTGCCTAGTTATTCTAACCCGAGAAAACAAGTTCAGTCTAAACTTCTGTGAAAACTCAAGTGGAATTTGAAAGACACTGAGAGTAAACTGGAGTAACGGGGTCTAGGAGGCAGGGCAGGGCACACTGTCCGGGTCAGGGGTGAAGACTGAATCCAGGCTTACAGAAAGGTCTGCGTGGGACACATCAAACACATGAAATAATGCAAGTGATTTCACAACACAAAGAAAGCAAGGTGTAGGTGCAAGAGAAACTATACAGAACTCCTTCTGTGTCCTCAGACCAACGCTTGCTAAGCCAAGGAGCTTTCTTTTCGGTTCAATGCCATTTACTCAGTTCGGGTCTCCCCCACCACCCCCCAGGGGCCTTGGCTTTTAAAGCCACTTGCACAATAAAAAATAAAAATTTAGAAAATCTTCTGTGGCTCCTTTATGCTATGAAGAAAGCAATCGAAGAGAATACAGTATTAATAATAATAGCTATCTTTGCTCTTTTGAACAAGCCAACAATTAAGTTTCAGCTTTTATTTTGGTTTTCCTTAAACCCAATTGAATGGTATCCTGCCTTTCAGGAAACAATTTTACAATTTATTTGAAGTGCTAGATGAGTTAAAGAAAATCTTATGCCTTCAAATTTTTGATGAGATTGTGGATTTGCCATGATAATACTACTTTAAATAGACCTTTTCTTCTTCTTTTTTTTCTCCCCAGGTCTAGCTTGCATAGCAATTTAGCCTAGCCTCAGAATCATTACATTAGGGGTAAATGGTTTGGTTGTGACACAGGATCATTTTGACTTCATAAAAGAAGTAGACAGTGTCTAGAAGGAAAGCTCTTTATTGAGACGATCAAAAGGGACATAAAGGCAAAAACTGACTTTTGCCGAAACAGGACTGGGGACCAGGCCTCCGGTGTCCTGATTGTAATTCATTGCTTGTTTCTAGGCCCCATGATAGAATCCTTCCATAACAGACAGAGGACTTTGTGAAATTGTAAATGAGTATGACTTCAAGCACTCTGTGGAAATATATTCTTCTCCTATAGCCCATACATTATTTCTGCTTAGTTATGGTGGCTTGCATTTCTCGTAACTATCAGAGAGAACTTAATTCAACTCACACCACATCACTTTAAAATTGTGCAGCTCTCTTAATCAACCTTTGTATCAGCCACAAATGTGCACTATGACCTAATTTGAAAATGTCTCAAAGTGCTGACTCAAACTGTTAGTGAATAAAGGCTAGTCATTACCATTATGACACTAATGCAATGCAAAATAAAATTGAGTTGCATCAGCTGAACATTAGTTTGCAAAAATATTAGTGATTGAAGCCATTTTCTGTTCATATTTTATTTATACTTTTATATGTATATATGCATACATATGCATACATTTATTTATTTTTCGTTTCTTTAAAACAGCCTTGCAACAAATTTTTAAGTGCGGAGGAAGGAAGTCACATTTTTAACACCGACAAAAACACCGGATTAAAAGTAGATCATATGTACACTGTGATGCCCACTCTGTGAGATGAAGACATATTCTTACTGAATTCTTATGAGAGTATTTATTCATATATAAGTAATAACATATGAAAATTATCATCTTCTCCTGTACTTTGATGCCAGATTCCAAGATTTCCAACAGCTCTGGTCCTATTTACGTCTTACTACTTTGTATCACTAACAAATTCTCTGACTTTTGTCTTTTAGAATAACAAGGATTTGAAATTTGTTTCTTTTATAGACCCTCTTTCCCATTCTTTTGCTTGACAAAAAACAATTTTTTGAGATTGAAATACTCTTTAATAAACATTGGTCATTATTTACTTTTGAACTAAAAAAAAGAAAGATATAGGACTAGAAATTATTTACTCTCACCCCTGGTGATATTACTTTATGGAATGCAACATAAGTTATCTTTTTCTTATACAGTTTAGATGGTTTTGAAGAAAAATGCATGTGCTTATTTAGTACATATACATCCTAGAGCTATTAGTTTCAACCTATACGCTGATAATTGATAATTGAAAATAAATTACCATGAATCTTTCCTAAATTAGAGGAATTTCTCTGATAGTCACTCAGAAAGAAATTCTTCCTTGCGTCCCATTTTTGGTTTCTTGAATTCCAAAAATTCTGAACATAAAATTTATGCATTAGTGATCGAACACTTCTGATATTATTTCTTTAATGGTGAGAAGATTCTAAGCATGAAAATACAGAGGGGATACAATGCTCTTTAAAATTTTTCAAGTTAAGAAGTTTTGGCTATTACGAAATTATTTAACCTACTTCAAGTTGAGAGAATATATATATATATATATATATACACACACACACACACATATATATATATAATCTTCATAATATATCACTATAAGTAATTGGTAGAAAATATAGCTAAATTAAAATATTGGCAAGTTACTTTATTCACTTTTTAGAAAATCATATAAAAACCTTAAAGCAAGATATTTAGATATTTGCTAGTATGTGATAACTTTAGTATCTTAGTTCATTTTACATTATGTGATATGTGGCTTAGACTGTTTTTATGACCTATGTTTTATTCCCACATTAAGATAATCCAGATTTTAAAAAAGTAAATTTGAAAAATTTCAAAGTAGACTTGCCAAAACCAGCATTCAGGAGCACGGGTGCTTTTGAGTACACACGAGTAGCACATTTTCAATTTACCTAAAAAAGAGGATCACTTTTTTTTTTTTTCAGCTAAAATACAACTGCTCTTATTTTTATGTTACAGGGGGAAAAGATATGTATGTGTGATTGCTGCAAATGAATTGCCAACCTCTTAACTGTTCATCATTCTTAAATGATAGAACTGTAGCAGCACCCTTCTGAGAAAAATCTTTCCTGTGGATTTTACTTTGTCCATGCCAGGACAAATTGCGTGCTAAGTTGGAATAATTCTGAGATGTAAGACACTTCCATGACTGTCCTTGGAATACTGAGGAGCTGACGTTCCTCTTTGGAAGATGAGGGAGAATGTCCTCTGCCCTCTTAATTGATGATTTACTGTGTTCTCCCTTGGGGCCACAACCGATGATCTGTAAGCTTGTTGAATTTTGAAGCAAATACTAAATATAATCAATATATAAAAATAAAAAAAGAGAGAAAAAATGCAATGAAAATTTATGACCTTAACATTCCTTCAGGGTCAAGCAATTTATCAAATTCTCTCACTTTCTGGTTTCAATTACACAGCCATTGTGGAAGGAACTTATTTTAGCAGGTTCATTTGCCTCAGTGGGGAATACAGGACTTTGGCCTAATGCTTCACCTTTAGTGCAGGCCATTTGAGCCTTAGAACAAATACCAATCATCACTCTTTGGGAAAAAAGAATCTGCATCCGCGTGGCCTATTGGAATGGGGTTTCTGTCAAGGTAAACGGTTGTCGGCAATGACTGTGGTAGAGTGGCGATAAATCCCATTTTATTGCTGAAAAATTCCAGCTTCTCTCCATGCCTGACAGCTCCCCACATTCTCATACCCATTTGGGCAATTTCTGCGCTATGTCCATCTGGTTCTCATTACCTCTCAACCTGCCTGCGTCTGATCCAGAAAAAGTGCAGGTCAGAAACGAGGGGGAAAAGAACTGAGGTGATGGACAAAACAGAAAGCAGAGGGTGGCCCTTGGGGGTCGGGGTAGAGGTGAGGGAACAACGAGAAAGTGGGAATCCCAGCGTAGGCTCGGACCAGTTGCTGGAAGGGGCCCTTTTGATATATTACAAAATGACAATGACAAAGCCAGGGCCCGGAAGCCAGAGAAAGCTGTATCTTTTAACTCAGGCCTTTAAAAGACACCTGCTTTAAGGTAGAGGAGAAAGAGAGAATGTGGGAGGAATGGTGGATGTGGGCAGGTTAAGGGAAGCAGAGAAGGGACAGTTCAGTCCATCCTCCAGTAAGGATGCTGTATCACAGAGTACAAGGCCTGGTCTAGAAGAGCATGGAGTTAAGTGTCAAGCATCATGTAACTTGGAGCCTCATGCACTCAGCTGGCATGCTTCTATATGTGGGGATAAACTCTGCTGGAGATATACTTTTGGTTAGGGAATATAATTTTTTGAAGTAGAAAACTCTAGGGTTTCCAGCAGTAGTCTCCATTCATTTTTCTAAGGAGATTACTATTTAAAGATGAACTTGTCCTCATCAGCGCATTAGGACAGCGCAGTGCACGGGTTCATTTCATGCAGTGATGGGATTAGCATCAACTCACCAGAATATTCATAATTCTACATATGATCATTTTCAGAATTGCTGGGCGTTTATGCCTTCAGAAAGTTAGCCTCATTCTCTGAGGCTTAAATCCTTTTGATCATAATTACTTCTGACCTAAAATTACCCCTAGTCACCATAAGATACCTCTCAGGACAAAAAAGAAATAAATATAGTAAATACCTGATAATAGATATAAATAATAAGATGGCTTAAATATTAACCTAAATCAGACTAAGATGAAATGGCATAACTATATATGTATAAATATAAAATTTACTTATTATTATTGTTATTGTGGTAGGGTCATTATATTTGATACTAAAAATAAAATTAGAGAAATTACATTAAGTACATTACAAAAAATCTGAGAGCTTTTAAAAAAATTAGAAGATGAATAGTTAGACAGTATTTACTTCACCACCTGTTCCAAGGGCAAATTTTGTATGCAAATATGCTACATCCAGGTAACTCGTGTATTCTTGTATATGTTTGAGAGATGTGGCATTGCTATAATTTGCAGATAGATTCTCTTATGCCAGATATATTTGGACAGACAATATCTCTCAGCGCCTTCTGGATCCCAGGGGTGCAGAGTGCATTCCAGGTCCTCAAAATTCACTTTTTGACAGTCAGTCCCCTAAGAGCTCCCATGGATATGTTTTTTATTGGTTGAATTCTAATCTAAAAATTATGTTAAATTTTGGTTGCTGAGCTGGACTTTGTAAACAAGAAATACTGGCTTCCAATATTTGAGATTTTATTTCTAAATTGTCAAGCCAAGTATGCTCAAAAGAAAGTCGATAAAATGTACCTGAAATTGTAAGTGAACTTCATAGGGGACAGTTATATGGAGAAAGAAATTGTTTGTAAAAATTTTAAATTAAAATAAGAATAGGATTTAGACGGAAATAAATTACATCAAAAAATGGAAGTTTAATATTTAGCAAATTTAAAATGAATACTTTTGGTCAACAAATACAATTCTAAAACAGAACTTTCATGTGTACATATTAAAAGACATAAACTTTTGGCTAGTATCACATATCCATTAAGATGGCCATAATATATGGCATCTCTAATTTGGAAAGTAATTTCAGAGTCTTAGCCAAAAAGAATCTAGCTTGAACTTTACTTTTCTGGGCTGTACATATATTAGAGATGTGTGATTATTGAAACTATAAAGCGATATTTGTTTCTTTTAATAGCATAGCAAAAAATTAATGGTTTGGGGGAGGGTGAAGTGACAACTTAACTTGATGCTTGATAGCTGTTTACATATAAATGTGTGCCCAGATTTCAGTGTCCTGGAAAAGAAAGGGAAAATAAAGAAACCAAAGCATTCATATGGCTTTTAGGGAACTTCAGACACGTAGAAGAAAGTGCTTTGAAGGTTATTGAAATATTTACAAAACAAATCATTTACTTTTAACTTTAGTATATGTAAAACCCGGAGCGCCTACAAAAAGACAGAACCAACATTAGCTATAAGAAATATTTCGGCATCAAAATGGTTAATAGTATTATAGCTTCAAAAGAGCCTATTGGCTCACCCTCAAGGATGCCCTGCAGTTGTTGTTAAAGTCATCAGATGAAGCTAGCCTTCTCAGCTAGCCTTTAGATTTGTCTGCTAACAGTAAAAATAGTATAATAAATCGGTAACATATGTTGCCAGGCAAGGAAAAGTGATATAAATAAAGAGACTAGGAGACCCACACCAAGTACAATGTGAAAAGAATTTAACTTTCAACCTACTCGTTGGCTAATTACCATTTGAAAAGTAATTCGAAAGTGTTACTGTTATTTGCTTATATTCTTCCTCATTTTTCTTTTTTTCTCTTCAGATTGCATTCTTACCCAAATACTCTTCGTGATTGCCTGTTTTGCGGCTTTGGGGTAAGTCCCAGTTTTCCACAACCTTAAGAAAAAAAAAATGCATAACATAAAAGATGCCAAAAAGACTTATGTTTCCTGATGTGCGGGTATTGTGAAATATATATGGGTTTGTTGGGGGTGGGGTGGGTAATGAAATAAAGAGAAGAGGTTTGTTTCTGCAAGGATCAAGAGTGTGCGAACGTGTGCATTGCAAACGAGGCTCCCATCAGGAAAGCCACCTCTGGAATGGAAATGACAAAGCTTGGAACACACACAATCAATTATTTTCACTAGCATTTAAAATACAGAAAACAAAATCTGCTTTGGGAATTGATCGAATATTTTATTTAGCTTTTTTATTGAGACATCCTTTGAAAAATGGCATAATATAAATAGTTTTACAAAGCAACAATATAATCAATCTCTAAACTAGAATATAAATCAAGGATTTCATTAACTGCTGGTAGCCAATTTAAATTGTAGTCTTGTCCATAATGTCTATCTATCTATGTATGTCCAAGTTATATTAAAAACCTTTAAATGGCTTTGTAATATCAGCTACATCTAGCTATTATAATAATTAATGGTACTGTTTTATAAATCAATACATGCATTCTTGATAAATTCATATCCAGTTAATGGTGTAATTTAAATAAAAAATTAATGTAATAAAAGACATACAGAAACGGGCAGGAAATCTTTAAAGGTTAAGAGACAAATTTGTCTAAATTCATTTTTAACCTGTTTTGAAAAAGTTTAGTTTTTAAAATCAGCTGAGATTTACCTTGTTTCTGTAAAATGAATCTTGCCATGTCCACTGGAATCTAGTATTGAATTTGTAAGGTATTTTCTTTTTTAACTGCTAAGTTTTAATTACATTTTTATGATACTGTGAGATATTTTACTACCATTGCATTCTTGGAATTACTGAATATTCCTTAGAAAAATAGAACAAAACAAACTAAAAACCTCAAACCAGTAATTTATTTTTAATACAGGAATGAAACGTAAATGCTTATTTTTTTTTTTATAGATATATAAATGAACTCTTTTGAAAATCTCCAAAGCTATATACAAATTTTATTTAAGGGGAAAAAGAACTGATTAGTTAAATGAATTTGCATGTGTAAGAGCCTGGCGTTTTTACTGCTTTCACTGAATGAACACCCCAGGAATTTTAGAAAGAAAAGAAAAATGCACCGAAGAGTCCAGAATGTATTTTAACGCTGCACCCGGGTGGAGAAACATTCTACAAAGAGAAGAGTGTATTATTGTTCTAATTTTAAAAATACACACCGAAGGCACATTAAGGAATAACGAGATTGAGAAACACAACTTAGTGTTGTATGTTATCAAACACAATCTTCAACCTTTCCAAATAAAATTTCATTGGGTTTATAGAGGAAGCATTTTACACAGAATATCTTTCAGAATTATGCAGACCAGTCTACCCTGCCATTCTCCGTGACATGGTGCAGAAATGTTACTTTAATCCACTGAGCTTTTTATGACATTTTTCTTAACATTGCTGAGCCTTATTTAGAGCGGCAAAAGAGACGTGTGCAGTTTCCTTTGACACTGATGGGTGTTTCAAAATGTTACATGAGCGAGAGAGAGAAAAAAAAAAGATTTGCTGCCAGTCACTTCATCAATAGAGCTACATGAGCAATTACTATTTGTTAAAAGTTTACATTTCAAATGAAGCTAAATTTTAAAGATGGCTCATCCTTGTAGAAGAGCTGCTGCTTGGAAGAGCGGGGAATGAATGAACATTCATGATTACACGTTAAAGTGCACTTAAGTACTGGAACCATTTAAAATGTATTGTGTTTTTAGACGAAACCTACAGCAAAACCACTCCTAGGAGGCTTAATTTAGGTTTTATAGAAGGAACATAAAAAAGACCAGGTTACAGCAACACGCTGAAATATGGGGTACATTTTAAATATCTTCATTTAAAAAACGTATGTTTATTTTCCCTCCTGGGATCACTAACGTGTGTCTCGACAAGGAAAGCAAGGACATGCTACATTCTTAAAAATTATCTGTTAAAGGGATCGCATTCCAAGACAGGTTTGAGCATTTTTATTACTCAGATAACCTCTTAATTATGTCACTGCCTTCCACTTGTTAATCAGAGACATTCAACATGGTTAACCAGAGAGTGATCTTAAGAAGACTCCATTATCATTAAGAATTAGAAACTCATTTTATTGCCATCACCATAGCATTGCACGTATCATTTGAGCACGGCTAAAAACTTATTTACCGCTTTTAAATACAAAACACCTAAGGAAAGGTCTAGACGCTTATAACAATGTTAATTACTTCAAACTGTGCAGCTCACGAAAAGCTTTGATGGATAGATAATTTTACTTTTCCTGTCTCCCCTTTCTGCCTCCCCAACGTCTCACGCAATTCCTTTTGGAACCAATTTTAGGTTTCTTCTGCAGCCACCAGCGTCTGAGATACTCAGGGACTCTTTCAGAGAGCAAGGTGTAAGTGGAGTAAATAAAATCATGTTTCACTGTTGCTTTATCAACCCTCCTAGGTAGTTTTCCTGCCAGCCAACCTGCGCTGTTAAGACCCATAAAATTATGCAATAGTGACTTCTTTGGAGGTTCTCTAATCAGATAATGGCCTGCGTTTAGGAGGGAAGGGCCCAAGGCAAGGTTTCTGGCACTTAACACTGGGGTTGGTCATTACTTGTCTGGTAGAGACCAATAAACAGCTGATTACTATCCTATCAGGAGCCAATATTTTACGTTTATCCTGGTTATTATTTTCCTTTTCAATTTCTTATAACAGCAAGTATTTGTCAAGTAGATCTATGAGGAATAACCTCATAGGCCCCTTAAAAATAAGAATCTTCCTAGCATGAAATGATGCCTTTTGTGGAATGGTGAGAATGATTTTGGTTTTTACAAGAGCAAAGGTTTGGTTACTTTAAAGGCCATTTCTTTCAGATGTGGACACTCCTGGACACTATCCCGCACTCTCTCGTCCCCTTCTCTCCTCTATGACAGGTTCATAAGCTGCAACCAAGGAATTTTAAAATGCAAATATTTATATTTGAGCTCTGGCACTAACAGAGTCATTTTGCTTCCTCTGTTTGCCTGTGATAATTGATGCTTCATACCTGGAACTATGTTCCATTTATCTCTTTACACATGAAGATACTATATAAATAAAAGATAATTTATGGAAAGGAACTGGCCATTTGAAATAATAATCCCAAATTTGACTATATCTATATCTATATCTATCTAGGTCTAGATAGAGATATAATCTTTTAAGGCTGAAAGAGTCAGAGATTCAGATTTCTATGCCTTTAAAGAAAACTTGATTGCAACCAGGAAATCTGCGCATTTTTGAAGGCATATTGAATTGGAATGCCTGCGTGGGTCAAAAAGGAAAAAGAGGGATACAAAGAAGGCAGGAGGGAAAAACGTATGAATTTTACACGTGCTTTAAACTAATGTATTCAACTACACATGTAGACTTCTTGTTACAGTTTTATTGACTTTCTCTTTATATTTGAATATAATTTTAATAGCTAATAGCAGATTGCAAAACAGCGAGTCTTCTAAAGCGCCTTTTCTTCCCCGGGATCCTCATCTTAGAATGATCAGAGGTATATCGCAAGAACTGGACCCTGATTTCACAACCTCATACAAAGCCAGGCAATTCTTGAGCCAAACAAACAAAGGGGTGTAAGCGATTTCATTTATTTTGATAATCCTCCTCCTGCACGGGAGCATTTTGCTGTCTTTGTCAAAGTGAATGACAACAATTTGGCCAACTCTCTCTGAGCTGCACTCAACAGTGACAGGCAAATTATCAGAGGCCCTGCACTTCTTATTATCAGAGGAGAAGCCATCAGGGGGACGCAGGGAGGATACCTCTCCCTTGTCACTATTTGTCAGTGGGACAAGGGCCACTGCTATGGGTAGCTGACAGGTAATTTCAACAATAACAATTACTCCTATTACTGGTGTCATAAACAATTCGCCCAAGGCATGACAATAGCAAAGCTTTATAATTCAATGCCATATAAATAAATGCCAGCAGGTAACAAGTAATTTAGCTCCAATCAAGCTTTCACCCCGGCATTAATATTGTTATTGCAAGAAAATGGAAAATTGAAAAAATTCAATATGTTAATGAATTAAGAGAAGTTCAAGGGCTAGACAAGAGGGGTTGAAAAAGGGAAACCAAAATTATTATGGTATCATATTTGGTGCCATTTTGGAGCCAAATGACAATATAATTACTTTAAGCAAAAAGGGGAACCAGCAGTGTTGTTGCCTTAGACATCGGACCTGGGAAAAAAGTGACATGGTTTTTCAAAATCTGCTTCTTTCCAATTTCTGAAGAATATAAGTAGAAATATGAGAATGTATATGTAATGTAGCATTTTATTGGCTTTTTTTTTCCCACCTGAAATATTTCATGTGAAACAGAGGCACAAGTATCAAAAGAACATTTCCAGCTGTTTAAGAAATCTCATCGGCACCTGCTTCCTTTACATTAAGTCTCATAATAAAACTATTTCAGTATGCCTATTTTTTATCTGTGGTGCAGGTAAAGCTGAGAATCCCTCTTTGCTCTCCAGCTGTCCACCTTTTGGAAGTAGACTAGAGGATACCATCCAATCTTCCTCCCCCAAACTTCCTGATCAAATGAATTTGCGATTTCAGTTTTTGTCCAGCAAGACAATATGCCATCACAGTGACAGCAGTAAAAGAATTTGAAAATCTCTAATTAGGAGAACTGCAGAGCAATTAACGCATGTCAAATTTCACTTCATCAAGTGCCACTCTAATTTTCCCTCTAAAAATTAATGGATTTTTTTTTCTTTTGGTATGTGTGTGTGTCCCCTTAAGGCAATGTTGATTCAAATCTGCTCAAGATGCAGTGTTGCACAGCTAAGCATCTTCTTGATTACAATCCGCCACACTTCTAACTGTGCTCATTCTCACTGCCACGGATACTTTGTCAACAGTCAAATTACACCACGCTGATAACAATGCATAATGGTGTTCCTCCTCTGAGGCCCCTGGCAGGGGATGGGGGTTCATAAAATGTGGTGTTTTCTTCTCAACTGTTTCTAAAGGAAGTTTGTATGACCAGGTCACTAGTCAGGTGTTAATTTTTTAAGATTAAGTTATTAATTTCAAGAAAAGGAATAAAATGAAGGAATATGAAAATACGTCATTGAAAAAAAAAATCAGAAGAAGAATGAGGAATTGAGAATATCTGTGGCCAAAGTTTTGCTTAAACACTTTGTTCAGAGACATTTTCAAGAGCACAATTCTTGGTTAAATACCAGGTTTTTTTTCTTCTTTACTTATGGCCTATAAACATTGGAAGCCTCTTTTGAACGGACAGTATTTAGATTGTGAGAGAAGTTTGTTTAACTGCCATATTTGCCAGAATCCTCAAAACATCACAGGACACAAAAGATAAATGACTTTTTTTTTTTTAAGGTCAGGATTGTATAATCCAGATAAATGTTGATTTATTTTAACTATTTTTTGTCCTAGTTGCTCATTGCAGATCGGTGTTTGGGGCATCAGCACATGTGGGGAATGTTTCTCACTGAAAAATGAAAGAAAGAAACGCAGTAATTAGAAGATGATTTTGCGTTCAATCTTTTTAGAGGTTATTCAGATTTGATATTTCTAAAACCCGATGAAATCCAGAACAAAAATGAGGAAATTGAACAAAATGCTAAGTATATGTCTTTGCAGACCCTTCAGAGGAAAGAGCATTCACATGGATTGACATTCCAATTTTCTCATAATGTAACTATATTTTTGGTTATACGCTTTCTTTAATCGTATTTCTTCAGTAAAAAATACCCTTAAATTCATGGAATATACACTTCGTTTTTTCAATTCACAGGTTGAGTCCAGCTTTTCATTTACCAACAACTAACTCAAAAATCTAAAACTTGATATTTAGAGATCCGTATTTCCAAATATTCCAAATCTCTACTTTCTCTGATGGCCCCACCCTAGTTCTTTAGTGATCTATTTCAGACAAAAGAAAATGACATCCCCCTTTCAACTAGCAAATGTTAGAGTCTCTCAAAACCGATTGGGAGCTCACTGGAAGTTTTGCAATTAGATTCAAACAAACCGAATTATTTTCATTCTTCCCAAACATCATTCTTCGAACTCTATAAATATAACAATACTGGGGTTAGAGTTTTGTGTGCCTTGTTTGCAAATAAAGGTATCTTGATAAAAACCAAGCCCTGCATTCTTTGGACAAACAAAACCCTGGAACAATATATTAAAACATTACAAAGGGATTGTAAAGGGAAATTTAAAGGGAGAAAACGTGATTATATAATGCAATCCAGCAGTAATCAATTTTACCTTCAATATCTTGCTTTTGTTTTCAAAATGCTAAATAAACAATACATAATGCATCCCTCATCAGCCCAAGCATGGAGGCTCTGTGCTCAAATAACAGGAAACATATTCAATTTTCCTAACAGAAGACAGTTCATTAAGCTGTGCCACATCAAATAAAACTTTAATTTCTCCAGCATCAGAGTCGCAATGAAAGCAATTGAAGAAGATGAGCCATATGGTACTTCTATCAGCAAACACATATTGCTCATTCCCCCAAAGTTTTCTAATTCTGCTCCCCAGACCTGTGTAATATAGATAATGTGCTCCGAGAGCAGCAACCATGAGCTATCCAGTGTACACTTCTAATACTGTATTTAATGGGAAATAATGAATCATAAAAGCCTAGAGAAGACGGCTTTTGCTAACCTAAATCTCAGCTGTAATTTCATTGTTCTGTGCCTAAGATGCTGTTTGCCCTTTCCAAACAACAGCAGTTGAACATAATTATGCTGCTTCAACCTGGGCTTGAAAAAGCATCCTTAATATAACCAAGTTTCTATTAACTCCTGAAATTCTGAATTTAATGACACACCGGTGCTGACATTGGGGTGACTGAACATGTGTCATTTTAAGACCCAAACAAGCATTTTATCCTTCTCTTTGGCCAGACCGCTCAATGCATTCACGTTCTCTCCTCCACCCTCTCCTGCTCCCCTACCCCCGCCCATGCAACAGGAGTGGCATGATTAAAAATGAGGAGATTTTCTTGTTATTAGCAAATTTGACATTTGCCTGATGAAATGCACATAAAACGTGAAAGCCACACAGTACTCAGAAGAAATGTCTCCACTCCAATCCAGGCTAGCAAGACGAAATAATTTAGGTAAAGGAAATGCAAAGACCCTCGTACATCTCTACTGCAGAGTGCTAGGATTGTATTATAAATGAAAGAACCAAATATTGCTGAGCTTTTAGAGCGATAGTATTTTGACACATGTGCAGCGTACGGCGTTTCTTCTCTCACCTTAACTGCTTTGATTATTAACTTGAACGTGATACGTTCGCTCAAGTGCGGCAGATTCTGTGTCATGGGTCCAGCCTCCGTCTGGCAAGACCTTGGGACTGGGGCTTAATTCTTACTTAGAAATTATTTAAAATTTTTTTTAAATGTTCCTTCCCCCCCCACCCCGAACAGTTGATTTTAGCATTTCTATTTTAAAATCAATATTTTACCGACACAATGCTAATTTAAAACACCATCAAATAACAATGAAGATACATATTGAAAACATATTTTAACCGTTTTGTTTGTTTTAGCATCATATGAACCAAGGACGATTAAATTAAAAAGAGACTTTTAAAAGTTAGAGATTGCCTTTTTAAAGCTTATTAAAATCAGCATGTTACATGCCTGTTTCTGAATTAGCTCTCTACACACTTGATTGCCATCATTAAAACTAGTTGTTTGGGTGCTGCTCTGTGATGGTTCAAACCCTTCCTCAAAGCTGATTCTTACTAGTATTAACTTGAAATCTCTTTCCATTGAAACTAAAAAAAAAAAATCGTTTTAGCCCATAAAAGAAACAGTCACCAAACATGAAATAGCACAGCGAGATAGTAACATTAAACCACGAAAAGACCAACAGGTAAAATAATAACTACAGTATCAGCTAAAATACACTCAGGGAAAAAAAAAATCACAACAACAACACAGAAGCAGTCCATTGATTATATTTCATGAATGCCTTAAAACAAATGTTTAAACAGTTTTCTGAAACAGTGCAGAAAACCTGGGCATGCTTCATTGGGCTGCAATGACAATGGTCTATTGCAATGTAAAACACGCTGGAGGATAAAAAGGTGCTTTTTGTTACCATTTTATCAAAGCTGTTCATCTTCGAGCTGCAGGCAGCATTTTGCTGGAATTGCAGATATTTCTCTGTCCAGGCTCCTTTGTTTGTGCATCTCATTTGCATATATTTATCTCCAGCTGAGGGTGCTTTCTGCTCATTAAGGCCTCCCTTCACATTATTTCATAAGCCAGCTGCTAAGAGGGATTTCACCTGTGGTGACTGAGAAAAGAGGGGTGAAAAACTAAATTCTTCATAAAAAAGGAAATCTTCTGAGTCTCTGCCCCTATAAATGGGCACCATTTGTGTTAAACAGCCTCTTGTCATGATAGATGCCTCCAGAGGTCAGGGGTTAAAGTTGATTTGAAGGTCAGCAGTAAAACAACAGACAAACCAGACGCCAAACTGGTTCCTTAGCTGTCGGTGGGAGCTGTGGTACAAACAGGTCTTGAACCTTTTTCAACCTCTAATAAAACAGGGGATGAATCTGAAGTGGATCAACCAGGCCCCTGAGGCAGCAGCACAGAAAAACACAAATAATATCAATATCAGGCAGCCACAGGAAACAATGGGGCATTTCTCCGTGCTACATGCATGCTGCTATTGTTTCAAGGGCTAGAGAATTAATTCCACTTATTTATTTAAGGCGTGTCAACTCACTGCCTAAACCTGTTTCAGTGTCAAGATGAATAAAACTTTTATGGCTCATAAAATAGAGCCATTCATCTCAATGTTCTTTGTGGTACGTGCATTTTTTTTTTTTCTGGCTAACTGAGCTAGGCCTCTGCTCCTAAATGGTCACATCTGAACCCACTGTTGCTACGATCCACACCATATTAGAGAAAAAAATTATTTCACCGGCAAGTGGATCTCAAAAGAAATGACATAGGAAAGAATTTTAGCTGCAATGGAATAGTCCAGAAATTCCTCCGAAATACTCCTCATGCAGTTGCATCTGTTTTGAGCATGCATAATTTACACAGCAGAAGTTTCATTATTTTAGAGAAGAGTTCAAATATGATAGCAATAAAAAATTAGTTTCCTAGAATATTATCTATTTCATTATACTTTAGAAATACAGCCTTGCTAGTGTAGCCCTTTCGCATTGATCATTTTTCCCAAGTTGTCACTGTTATATAGACAGCTTACTCTGATCTAATAATCAAAAGCCTTTTTCAGCCCTACTGTTCTGAATTTTGTGTTTAATTTTAAATATAAATTGCCAAACACGAATGGAAAAGAAATGCAGTTAAGAACATTTTGTATTATAAAGTTTTTCAAAGTTTAGTTGCAGAATTAATTTTACTTTTGATTTCTGACTAATGATTTTAATAATAATATAATACTAATAAACAAGCTAATACTTCTGAAGTGCTATACGCAGTGCTAAACACATGGATTTTCTCATGCAATTATTAGTGATACTTCAACTCAAGTCACATAAACCTATGTAGAATGGGATGTAATAATAACATCATTACCTAGAACATATCTTAGTTAAAACAGAAAGTTCCAATCAAACGAATATCACCATTGTAGCAGATACTTTAACAGGTAACATCATGGAGATATGATTGCTTTATATTCAAATGAGCTAAATGAAACAATTCGATATTTCACAAATTCTCCAAACACAGCTTACATCATATACATAACGGCTCCTCGCTCTAGTGCAATGTAAGTTGATTTGTTGAGGATTTACTTACTAAGATGTCCCAATTGCTTTGCTTTTTAGGTTTCCAATGAATAGTGTACCATTGACTTATGATGCTAGATTGTTTCTAATTTAGTCAGTTCGTAGGTCAGCTTTTCTCCACAAACTTAAATTTTTCCAGCAAGTAAATTATATGAGAACGGCCCAAACAGAAATTGTGCTTTCGCATTTTGCCCGAGCACACGGATGCGGCCCGGGGGACAGGGCTTCAGTTTATGGGTGCCGACCACTGCTCAAGACTTAATTACTCTTTACTTTCCATTTGAACTGGTACGTATACCAATCTCTTTGCCTAGGGGTGGCCCATTTACCAAGCAGTCTGTTTGAAAATGGAATTGCTTTCAAGTGGGCCACCAGGCCCTGAGAAAAATATTTCAGCTCAAAATTGACTGGGATTTAGTAATCTGTAGCAATGTGTTCTCATTTAAGTATGGGGCAGGAGACTTTTTTCTTCTATGACCAACTGCAGCTTAAAAAATGCAAGTTGTCTTGCTTCACACAAGGAGCTCAACTGGTGGTTGGAGACGTTTTCCAACTTATTAAATGTTGTTTATATCCTCATCTTTATAAACCTCTGCCTTCCCAAAGCCTTTTATAGCTCCCTCTGTATCTGACCGATCAATTTTCTTTCAGATCTTCCATGTTAAATTTAACCTCACTCCCACTCCCAAACCTAGAACCTCCAAGTAACTAAAGCAAAAATACAGTTTACTCCTTGCCAAGTCTGCACCCAAGTCTCTCATTCTTCTTTTACTCTAATCTAATCGCTAATTCTTAAACTTGGCCAAATAGTTAAAAATGTTAAGTGCTAGCAAAGCCTTTTACCTCCCCCTCATATCTGTCTCTGTTTATGGAATGGGCCCAGTTTCCTCCTCTCCTCCTTCAGCCTGGGGTCTTCAGGTCAGAACACTGTAAATACACACAGCCCTGGCCCAACCCATAAATCTGAGCAAAGGGCAGCCTTATATATTCAGATAAGCGCAGTCGGGGTGGGGGCACAGAAGGATGGAGAATCAGCGAATCTGACGCTCCACAGCCGTGCTCAGAGAAGAGAAATGAAAGAGACCAAGAGGCTTTAGTGAGGAAGGAAAAGATTTTAGTCCTGAAACTTTCTTCCTAATTTCTAATGGATGAAGTTGGCACTACTTCCTCTTTTTTTAATTTATTTTTTATTATTTTATTACTATTTTATTTTTTCCACATTGCTTACATTCACATCCTTACCGGACATATTGTCTTGCAGGCAATCAAATTAAACAATAAATTTTATTTATTTGCAACATCCCTTTTTACTCTTAAGTGCATTTGTTTGTGTTTTGAACTTTGTATATGTGGGGTGTGTATGTGTGCGTGTGTGTGTGTATGTGTGTGTGTGCTGTGAATTAGAGTCATTTTACCAGAAATTCCTCTGTACTGTAATTTTTCAAACCCAAGGTCTTTGACTAAATAACCATGTTGTTAGTCACCACACCGAATCTCAAAGAAAAACATTTCTGAAGGAGGTAGAAATGGCAAAGTGATAAATAAATAGTTTTTATATCCTTCAGTCTTTGTGGCTTCTACATTGTTCCCAAGTCCAAGTCTTTTCTGTAAGATTTTTCAGATCTCAAAATTGTCTATTACTCCTGAAAGATCATCCCTCTAGAGAGATGTGCCCTTTGTGAACAGAGATATTGTAACAATGGAAGACCCTGACTGAGCAAGGTGACCATGGCTGAGTACCTACTTTCTATCATCCCTCTGCCCTGATTCTTCTTTAGACACAACAAGTCACACCACAAATTTGCCTTAGGCATTTAAGATGCTAGGAAAATGTGGCACTTGATATACTTTCAATTGATATTTTAAATTTTATTATATATTCACACGTATAATTTTATCTGATTTCTCTAG
This sequence comes from Pteropus medius, assembly GCF_902729225.1. Lineage (NCBI taxonomy): Eukaryota > Metazoa > Chordata > Mammalia > Chiroptera > Pteropodidae > Pteropus > Pteropus medius. The sequence continues at coordinate 367,594 of NW_024354499.1, forward strand.
GTTTTTCTTTTGGCTAATAGAAAACTATTTTTTTTTTTTAAAGGCTAATTCATGGTTCTCAAACAGCTTCTTATCTTCAGTTGAAAATTAGCGAACATTCCATACAGGTGAGAGAATTTTATGGGAAAAAATTGCCAAGAGGTATTTGGGCTGGCAGCCCACAACATTTTATACATTCTAGCCTCACCTTGGACAAATCTTTTAAATGATAATACTAATTATTATTATTTATTGAGCACTTTCTTTTGGAAATGTACTAGGTGCTTTGGATATATATTAATTTTAATCCTTACAATAATATGGCAAATTAAGTATTACGGTCTTCATTCATAAGTGAAACACTCTGGTTTAAAAAGTGAAGAAACTTATTTCAGAACATACATCTAAGTCCAGAATTTGAACATGGGTCTAGTCCTAGAGCTTTCTCTTCTGAGGTGCCTCTCATGGCCTCAAGTTCTTCATCTTCAGGATGAGAGACTTGGGTGGAACAGTGTCTGTTTAGTGGTGACAGTCCGTGCCTGCGTTGATTATCTCCAGCCTACACGAGCTCTCCTGAAGCCGTGTCTCAGCATTGTCACAGCTCCTTGGCGTCTTGGCCTGCTTCTCACAGACCTCCTGAACATCCTGTCTGAGACTAAACTCCTTGATTCCTCACCCAATCTGCTTCTCCTCTGTGATCCATGCAGTGTTTCCTGGGAGGACTCTCCACTCCACTCTGCAGTTCAGGCTACAGACTTTCTAGCTGCCTCCACTCTCTCCTGTCTCACCTACCGTCAGCCAGCCTGGCAGTGCAGTGACATGAGGGCATTAGAATCTCCCTTTCTGGCTTTGAACCCCAGCTCTCCTGTTTATGAGCCGTAAGGCATTGGACAAGTTACTTTACTCCTCTGTGCCTCGATTTTCTCATCTGTAAAATGGGGTCTGAAATACCACTTATATTATCAGGTAGCCTAGTTGAGATTTTTTTGATATTGCTTGACTGAACTGTTAAAATAGCCTTCAGGCTCGTTTCTCTGTAGCCAGGCTCTCCTTTCCATAACCCAGCCTCCTAGTTTCACCAGACTTATCATTATAAAATAATAAAAATGATACTGCTTAAAAATCTTTAAGACTTCCTATTGCCCTCAAATTTAACTACTGAGTCAGGAAAAGGCCACATAATCTGCCAACTGGCCTTTTCAAGGTCATTTTCCATCATGTCCCCCTAAGCAATTTGTGCTCTGGCAGAGAAAAATTATACATATGATATTCTTTTATGCCTTCGGACTTTTTTATGCCATGCTGTGCCCTCTCCCAGGAATGCCTTCCCTTTCTTTTAACATCTAGTGAAGTGCACTTGTCTTGTACGGCTCAGTTCAAAAATCACCTATTTTTTAGGGCAGCATAAATTGAGTTGGCCACTCCTAGAGCATATCCCTCTGTTTTAGAGCCTAACATATTAAATGGTAATCATATGTCCTGTAATTATTTGTCTACTGCTAGGCCGTGGACTCCTGTGGGCAGAGAGTATGTCTTTCAATTTGATTTCTTTTGTTCTAGAGCCTCACATACAGTGAGAGCCCCTCAAATTTAGATTAATATACAAAATACTATTTCTACTCCTAAAAAATGACTTAAAGTAAATGCGAATTAACTCTTATTAACTTAAGGTGATAAAGACAGTGAACTTGTAACAAAATTAGATTCAAAACTCAGGTGCAATTATATTGTTCTTACTGTCTCCAAGATGAAGCCATGTTTTTTCCTAGTACCCATGCCACATGTTACATTTTTCTGACACCTTAAGAAAATCTGCTAATGGAAATTCTTTAGAACATCAGTGAGTTCTCTATATTTGATATACTGTTTCATTAGAAAAAGAGCCAGTTTTTTCCTTATCTGCCCTTCCTCTAACTAAGCATGATATTTCATGGGAGGCAGTACATTAGTGATTATGATCACAGGCTCTGGAGCCAGCATGCCGAGGCTTAAATCCTGGAGCTGCCACTTACACAGCGCTGTTGGGAACACAGTGTAACTGTTGGGAACGATTTTCTCTGGGCCTCTTCTCTCGTCTGTAATACAGGCATCATAGTTACATGTACCACAGAGAATGGTTGTGAAGACCCAATGAGTTAAAGCATCTGAACACTTAAACAAGTGATTGACTTATAGTAGATGCTCAAAGAATGCGCCTTATTGTTTGGTTGGTGTTCACAAGAGAAGACCTGGAATCTTGGTACAAAGATGGGAGTGTTTCACCATCGAGGAACAATGAAGAGAGATGGAAGAACCTTGAGAGATTGTGAGAGCTGGCCCTCTCACCTGTGCAAGGACTAGTTATCCATTCAGATATCATTCCAACGCTTAAACAAAAGCATTTCATTTCGTTATTTTACACATAGAGTTAAATCTAGGAAGAAACCCTAGTTTTAACTTAGCAGTTAGGATGTTGGCTCCAGAATCCTCCTGCCTGTGCTGGCTGTGTGACCTTGGGAAAGTGTTTTCATTTCTACAAATTTAAGTTTTCTCATCTGGCAAATGAGGAAAAAAATTTTTGACCTTCTATGTGTTGTAGAATAAAGTAAAATTACTTGATATGCTTACCACGGTGCCTGTCACATAGTGAGTGCTTAGTATTGTTTTCTTGTTGAAAATATTATTGAAAATTTTTTACTCTATGATGTGCTTTCTAAATTTACTTTATTGTAAAATATATCATACCTATAGAAGAGTGTAAAAAGATTTATGTAGATTAAAAAAATAAGTTGAACACCTGTATTCTTGTAGTTGCAGATTAAAAAATAAAATATTTCCTGTTCCCAGAGTCCCCTGCAAGCCTTCCTAAGCATATTCCTGGCCTTCCCCTCAGGAGGTTACTGTTCTCCTGAAATTTGGATCCTCATGTACTTTCTTTACTTCATCATTTTAGTCTTATAAATGTATCACATAACAATATGTTACATGTGTGTATGAGCGTATACACATACACATATATGTATATTTTCTATGTCTTGCTTTTTACATTCAACTGATGAAACTGGATTGATGTATGTGCTCTAGTTCATTCAGTTAGACTGATGTATAGCACTTTATTATATCAACACACCACGATTTATTTTGTTATATATTTTTTCCTAGTGATGGGCATGTAGGCTGTTAGTGATTGGTTGCTATTACAAACTCTACTGCATAGAACATTAACGTACGTGTGCCCTGGTGTAAGACGAAGATTCTTTAGGAGATGAAACCTAGGAATAGCCGTGCTCAGTTGTAGGTTATACACATATTCGAATTCACCAGGTAATGGTAAGCGCATTTCTAAGTAGCAGCACATGAAGGAATTTTTGACATATTATTACATATATATTTTGAGTCCTCATAAACACTAGTCTGTGGGGTAGTGAGTCTCCAATTTTATAGTTTCACTATAAAATCCAAATGATCCCCTTCTCTTGGTCTTCACACCCTTGGTCTTTACAACCTCTTTTCACGCAATGTGATCTTTCTCCACATTGCACCAAGGTTGGACTGTGTGACCAACATAATGTTAAGTGAAAAGAATGGGACATACTATACAACATGCTCCCAACATAATGTTAAGTGAAAAGAATGGGACATACTATACAACTTATCTAAAATCAACTGTACATTGACTTATAGGTGAAAATGAGTATCTCAGTTGGATTATGTACGCTTTTGTTTTTCTTCATTAAACATTTTCTGGACCTTGTAAGTCCTCTCTAATAAAAATGTGTTATTACTTTCATTATTAGGAAAATGTATTTAATGCCTAAAAAAAATATTCTTAAATAAAAAAAATTACTCTTGATTTACTTTTAGCACTGCAAAGGAATAAGGACCACTAGCGTCTACCTTCAAATTGGAAGAAAGAAATTCTATCAAATATATATCAAGCACAGAGCACCATTAAAGGTTCTGTTTTGGGTTGGCTTCCTTCTGAATCACCTTGGACATGATCATGGTCTTTTATCTTGTAATACTTGCTGATTCTGTTGATTTCTCTTATACAAATGAATATAATCTATTTGTTATTTTGTTGGCAGCAGAGATTCTGGAGAGGGAATCAGAAGATGAATTCATGGAATCTCTAAAATTTCACACGAATATAGTTTATATTCAGTTCTGGTCATGAAGTAGATGAGATCCCATGAAGGGACAATGTGAAGGTGAAGGTTGCCTAAGACCTTTTCAAATTGAGAAGGGTGTTTATCTAAGGCAGCCAATGGTGACATAATTGAAGAAAGAGCTTAATTAGACTAAATGGGGTCTAAATGCCTAAAAAATAGTGTTTATAACAGAGTAAATATAAAAATTTATTTTTGATATTAGTAAAAAAATCTTAAAACTTAATATTTCAATAGACTGAAAATATATTTTGTTTTTAAAATTCCTTTTATAAAAATATTTTTGCCCATTAGATTAAACTTGGAAACGAGTTTGAAATAGGATATTTAATTGGAAAGAATTAGCCAAATTCTCATCGAACTCAAAGAGAACCACTTCCATATTTTGGTATATTTCTTCTGATATTTACATTCTCTTTTTTGCATTTCCATTGCATCCTGCGCTTCTCCCTTTTATGCCTTATTGTTATTGCATCTTTTCTTCTAGATTGTTAAGCTTCTTGAGTACAGTGGTTATGTCTTTCTGAGTTACTACCTTTCCTCAGTCCTTAGAACATAGTAAGTACTTCATAAACATGTGTTGAGTGACTAAATTGTTTGGATAATACAAGGAGAAAAAGAGATCAATGAGAAGTAATTGATGTTCGGGAGAAAAACACCATGGCTTATAGGTTTATTTGAACCATCTAATACTGAGTCATACTTTTTTTCAAAATGAAAAACTATTTTGTTTTATCATGTACAAAATACTGGTCACAAATATTTTAGGCAACAGGAGAAAAATGTTGCTAGTTATGGCAAGCACTGGTAATTTATAATTTGGAGACTTCATAGAGATCTAATCATTCCAACATCACATTTCCAAGCATTATTTTATTAAACACTCCATTTATAGGGAATCACATAGCCAGAATTTGTCTGTTTAGATGTTTCCAATACTCTCGTCACTGAGGTCCTTGGTTGCATGTGTAGAAGATTAAGAGATACAATAAACTGAAAAGAATAGACCAAGTAACTCATATTAGATCTAGGCCAAACTAAATAAATATATCTATCTCTAAGTGCTGGAGTTCAACAAGAACAAAAACAAATTCTTACATACAAAATAACTAAAATTTTTATATGAAAGATAATTCAGCTTTAATTTGTTCTGAGTTTGTCTAAGTTAAGCAGTTGTTTAATCTATCTGCCAGTATTCATAATTATTTTATATCTTCCAGTTATATTTTGAAAATAATATGGGCTACAAGGAAGCACAACCAATAAATTAAAAGTAAAACTTGCAAAAGTGTGATTAAGGACAAGCCATGTATTTCCAACTACGAACAAATGATTCTAAAATCCCATTTGAATCTGCTATTAATAAAATCAACAAGAACGAAACAAAGCTAAATGCACATTCTCCTAGTGTCAGGTTAAAAGCCAAATTCCCGGGATTCAGTTTCTAGTTGTGTGATGGTGGATGAATTGCTCGCTCTCCTTGTGCTTCAGTGTTTTTGCCTTTAAAGTGGGATTACTGTGAGAACCCCATGAGTTGATACATGTTGAGTTTGAGAACAATGACTGGCACATGAAAAGTGTCATAAAAATATTAGCTGTAATTATTATTAAACAGTCAAATAAAACACCTGCCTGTGTTCATTGCGGCATTATTCATGGTGGCCAAGAAATGGAAACAACTGAAGCGCCCTTTGATAGATGATCAGATAAATAAGATGTGGTACATACATACAATGAAATATTGCTCAGACATAAGAAAAGATGAAATACTGCCATTTGTGACAACATGGATAGATCTTGAGATAATCGTGAAATAAGTGAGATATTTCAGATGGAAAAAGCTAAGTGAAATAAGTCAGATGGAAAAAGCTGAGGACCATATGATTTCACTTATATGTGGGTCGTAAAACTGAAAGCAACAAACGAACAAGACAAACAAACAAACAAAAACTTATAGACATGGACAACGGCTTAGTGGTTACCAGAGGGAAAGGAGGTAGGAGGGAGGTAGAAAAGGGTGACAGATGTCAAACGTATGATGACAGAGATTTGACTTTGAGTGGTGAACTATGCAGTATACAGATGACGCATTATAGAGTTGTACTCTTGAAACCTATGTAATTTTATTAACTGTCACCCCAATAAATTAAAAAAAAAGAAGTCTGTTATATATAATCTCATCTTTTTTCTTGATAAGAAAACACTTTTGTCCATCTTTACAGTTTTAGTTTTTCATGCTCTTCTTATCTTAGATTCCTCTTTTGAACAAGAATGCTTTCTTTGCTTGTCTGTTGGCCAAATCTGATCTCTTTTAACTCATCACTTATAAGTTAAAATGCTACAATATTGTAGGACCAGAAAATGGCTCAAGGCTCATTCTTTTGGAAATTAGTGTCTGTATTTCCTGACATTCTGGAATTAGCCCCATAGCATTGAGAAGGGCTGACGCACTTTAGAAATCTATAAGAAAATATGAGCAATCTCTTTAAATGCTTCTCTTAAAATAAACCTCTAAAAATTTTTCCCCCAGAGTATGGGGAATTGAGTACTTCATATTGCTATTATTTTAAAATAAAGAATAAAAGAAGAATTTTCTGTGTGAAGATCATTGTTGATAAGACTGTGCATAAAGAAATACACACACACACACACACACACACACACACACACACACACACACACACACATACACATGTATTTTTTCTTCTCTGGGCAATCTGATGTGAAAAACAAGTTGTCCAATTTGCTGCCATCTCCTCCACAGCACAGGCCCACAGTGAACAGAGGACTCCAGGTACATCAAAAGCCGATATCTTGGTGATCTACCCATGACTGCAGACTCTATTACGTGAACCAGTCCCTGCAGCTGCCAAGCCTCAGCTGCCTTGCCTACATTATGCCGGCTGTACAATCATGCTCGTATCTAAGCAGGTACCATCAAAGCAGGTGGCATTGTGAGGTCCAACCCAACTCTGAGGTCCATAGCTCAGTTTACTTGGTTTACTGTGAGAGGCTTGTAACCTCTCATACCAATTAAAACATCTTTAACATCCAGCACTCCAACAAAGAAGTCTCTTGCCACAGACTTTCTTCTGGATGGATTTGCCTTCATGTATGGGACTGGAAAGCCTCTTGAAAAAGAACATTTTTGTCCTCCCACCAAGACCATAGTAATCCTTCTAAATGCCATTTGGATCATGTTACTTTCCCCATAAAATCCTTCAATTGCTCTTCCTTGTGTATAGGGTAACAAGAGTATTTGCATGGCATTTATAACCCTTCATGGTGGCCCCTGAGGTCCACTGCCTCACGGGTAACTTGGGCTCTGGCCCTAATAAGGTTGACACTTCCCCTTGTTTGCAGTCTTCTCTCTTCTCCATGCCTTGTTTTTGAGTGAGTTATTTCCTCTGAAGTCAACGTGCTTCTTTGCTTTCTGTGCTTTGTAAATCCTTCTCTTCCTACACATTAAACTCGGGCATCTTGTCCTCTGGGAAGCCTGTCCTGAAACTCTAAGGGGGACTAGATGGCCCTCCTCATTGCTTCCCACTGCAGCACTAACTCTGCTGTGTTGTACATGCCTTTTCGTATTCATGTTGCCCATTGATCTGAAAACTTCTGAGGACAGGGGCTGGAACTTTCATTTTGGAAATTTTTGCACCCAGCCTGGAGCCAGTTATGTGGTAACAGGGTCAATAGATATTTATTGAATAAGTAAATGAACAAAGCCTAAAATTGGCAAGCTCTTCATATGATAATTAGGGACACATAAACCTAGAGATTATAATTAAGTAGGTTTATAGCTGATAGAAAACTGTTCCCAAAGAATTTAGAGAGCACAGGCCTAAATCAGACAATAATGTATGGTGGTTACTAAGAATTAGAAAGGTGTGAGTGAAATTCGGAGATTACTGAACCTGGAAGGATTTCTTTAATAGGTAACATACCCAAATGCTTCATCCCTGAAACTGAACAGATGTAAAATGCTGCTTTTTGGACTAAAAAGTTCATTAAACTAATGAAAGTTGTGGCAGGAAAACTTGTCTTGAAGTGACTCAAAATGAGCCAAGGATGTGATGGAAATTGCTTGAAATTTTATTATTATTGTTAATTACTACTTATTGAACACCTACTATCTATTGAATATTTTCATTAGATGCTTTAAACTCATAACCTCACTTAATTCAATCCTTACAGCATCTCTATGGAGTAGGTAATATTTCCTCTCTTTTGTGAACCAGGAGACAAACTCAGGCAGATTAAATTTGTCTGAGGTCACACAGTTTGGAAGAGACAGCACTAAACGGGCAACTCCAAAGGTGATCATCTTCATTATTCCGTGCTATCATATTGTGGGAGAAAGATGGGTTCCATTCTGAGTGCCCATTTGAAGATGGTTATAGATAAACTAGAGCACTTCCTGAGCAGGGAAGCTGGTGATTTAGAGGTAACAATCACATCTGTGTTGTTTCAGATTTCTGAATAAACTGAGGAATACAGAAAGAAGTCAGACAGATAGGAATCCAAATGTCAACTTTTTCAGAGGAAACATGAGCTGTGGTTGAGCAGACGTGTGAATTCCATACCCCCAACCCAAGCGTTGCGTGTAGCTGCTAGAACCACAGGCTTCCTGCCTGGAGGGGGTTGAATCCATCCAGTAAGCTCACCACAGAGAGAAAACTTCACTCTGAAGTCAAGATGTTCTGAAGTAGAGGGTCTTGTATGGATTTGGACACCCATGTTCAGTGATGTCTCCTGAATTCATCCATCAGGCAAGCCAATGTGACTCTAAATATCTTCAGAGAAAGAGAAAGCCACAGAATGAAGCCCTTGTCCTTAACACTGGCCAAAATGCTGATCCACATATCAATGGAACCAATGGGGTGAAAGGGCTGGCGTGATGGTTAATTTTATGTGTCACCTTCGCTAGGTTATGGTGCCCAATTGTTTGGTCACGCACAGTCTAGATGCTGCTGTAAAGGTTTTTTTTTTGTTGTTGTTTTTGGTTTTTTTTTAGATGTGATTAACGTTTAAATCCGTAGAATCTGAGTAAAGCAGATTACCCTTTATAATGTGGGCGAGCCTCCTCCAATTATTTGAAGACCTTAAGAACAAAGACTGAGGCTCATTGAAGAAGAAATTCTCCCCAAGACTGCAACATCAACTCTTACCCGAATTTCTAGACTGCCAGTCTGCCTTACAGATTTCAAATTTACTAGTCCTTACAATTGTGAGTACCAACTAATCTTTCAGTCTCTCTCTGTTTCTCTCTCAATAAAATCTTCTATTGGTTCTCTTTCTCTGGAGAACCCTACTAATACAACTGAGAATGTTGAATCTGCAGCTGAGAAATTAGGGTGATGGCCATAAAAGCTATGTTCACATTTCTAATGGGTTCCCATAGGACAAGGTATTGAGCATATTTAAGTGTGGACTATCTTGAAATGCTTTGAGCATCGAAGAGAGTTTAAATAGAGCCTATTGGCCTTTATCTGTGGTGTCATAGAAAAGATGCTCATGTTATGAGAAAGCTGACTCAGATGGCTGGCTGCTAGGGGAACTTCAAAATATTTTGAGGGCAGTGACATTATCTTATGCTTTTATTAAATAATTATTATAATGTGATTTTTTTCTTCACACTTTAATATTTCTGAGGTTTTTCAAGTCTATTAACTTATTGGTTTTCTCATAGTGTCTAGCACAGAGCTAGGCAATTATGAAATTGAGTTAAGAGTATAATAATGGCAAATAAAGAACAAAATTTCAACTTTAAATTAACCTGTATTTCTCTATTTTCTTCGAAACGCTTTGTCCCTATGCATTGCTTTTTAAAGTACTCATTTTGTGTGACCACGATATTTGCAATGTCCTATTATTACTTGGCTATTTAATTATAAATTAAAATGCATAGCTCACAGGATTTTTGACCAGAACTAAGAGAGAAATTAAAATACAAACGAGAAAATAACCTAATTTGTAAGTAACATTTCTCCGAAGTCAATTATCTTATTTTCATAGGAAACACAATTGGAAGGGGAAATCTGTTAAATTCAACCAAAAGAATAAAACGGTTACTGGAATATAAAAAAGTACTGCCTCTTTAAATGTTAATGAACACCAGCTTTATCATTTCTAAAGAGGAGGATTTTGTTTTTAGTTTTTCTCTTCCAGTAAAAAAATCTTACTGCCTCCTGCCTGGCAAAGGGACATGGACTTGAACCTGAGATTTGAGACCACATAAACAGCTGATCTGGAAATTTCGAGATAGTTCTCTCCCCTTTCCCTCAAGTGCAATTATATGCTCTCTCTTTTTCTCCTTGAATTATCCTGTCAACATTCTTGGTCTTGCCAGTGTCAATACAGCCACCATGTCATGCCTAGCTGCTTAACTTTGCACTCTACGAGGAAGAGAGGAGCCTTTTTGGAGCCCTGACACCAGTCCCCTGCTCAGATCATTTTGCAGGGCAGAGAACAAGAACCTGAGCAGAAGCTAGCACAGGAAGGCAGAGGCTGAGGGTATGAACAAGACTCATTCTTGATATTTCGTGTTGAAGATGACTCTAGCAAACTCTAGCATATCACTGGGTGACAGATGTCATCTCTTTCGGAGGGGTGTTCAGAAGCTGGATCCTAATGTGGAGCCAAGATTCCCTCAGACATAGGTTACAACAAAGTTTTGTCCAAGTGCAGTCCCTGGGCCTGCACTGCAGCATCAGCACCACTTGGGAAATGCAGATTCTCAGGCCCCGCCCAACTGGCCAAATCTCTAAAAAGGAGGCCCAGTAATCTGTTTAACAAAGCTTCAGGGGATTCTGATGCTCACTCACTCTGGTTTGAAAATTACTGGCTGATGGCACTTCAGCTCCTCACAAACACGGATAAGCGAACATTTGGGGTTTTCAAAAATAAGATGAAAATCATTTCTTCATGGAGTATTTTCTCAGTAAGGAAGCCTCTGGTCACAGTGCGTGCATGTGTGTGTGTGTGTGTGCATGTGGTGTTTAGGGATAGAAGTGATAATCGGAAGGCCCAGTTCAGAGATCTCTGAGTTCCTGACTGCAGCGACCCTGGGAACAGAAGCAGAGGTGATTTCTAAGGACTGTCTTCATCAGTTTGTAGACTTGTGTTCCTGGAAATCTTCACTCTGGATCCCTAGTACTTTGTAGAGCAAGGACGGGCCAGCCTAGGCCTTCACACAGTGTGGCCTTAGAGTGTCCAGGCTGAGGACAACATGGGCAGCCTGTCCCCTCTTGTCTGGAGACTAGGCGACCTGTATACTCTGGCCCCATCCTGTCAGGAAAAACTAGGCTGGGTCTGGAGGCCTGAGCAGGGGTCTCAGATCCACCTTTTTGAGCTGTGTGACCTTGGGTAATTCCCATCTGTGGGTGAGTTGGTCAGATGGTGCCATTTTGGGGAGGGGAGCCATGATGGTGCTGACGTCATAGGCCCCCTCGTTCTAGTTCACTTCCCACTGTGCACTGAGGACATCAGTAGAAAGCATCTTTCCACCAAGATCCTATCCTCCCCCTCCAAAAAAGAGTTTATAAAATGAATGATTTTTAGATTCAATTCCAACTCTAAAAATCGACAGGCAGGCCTTGGCTCAGTGTCCTAACTTTGAAGCCTGGTGGTGATAGGTTTAATATAGTGTTTCAAAGGGCTGGAACCCTTCTCTCAAGCTTTCTTTCCTGGTGGTGGGCTTAGCAACTCTTTTTTTTTTTTTTTTCTTCCTCTATTTTCTTTTACAAAGAACAAATGCCCTCAAGCACAATTTGCACCAAGATTACTAGACTCTCAACTTAAACATTACCGAAAGCTATAATTTAGAAATTCTTTTATCTATCCCAAGCTAATAGTTTTGCATGTCCTTATATTGTTTTCATCTGTTTCCTCAAGCCCCCTCCCCCTCAGTTATTGTCTCCAGAATATGTGCAGGCTTGTTTAATTTTAGTGTTGAATTTAGGATATGGAAAAGATTACTCTTAATTATATTACTTATTTATTGAAATGTAATATTTTTATGTGGACCTTCTGTGCTACAGGAGCAGTGCGCTCTTTTGTGAGGACGTTGCAGAAGACTGCAGAGACCAGGATCCTGGATGAAATAGGATCTGAAACTAAAGCAATCCAGGAACGATCTAGCCTTCAGCATCTCCAGACCAACTTCTCACATACTTCCTTCAACATAAAACATTCGCCCTAGCCTGGTAGCTAGCCAGTTCAGTGCTGTTTTTCTCCAACTCCGTGGAATCCTTTGGGCTCTTTCTGAAATAATCACCACAGAACCTAACAGACTTCCCTCCCAGGGAGATCGTGTGGATCGAATTGGGTTGAGTCAATTGGGCGTTTTTCGTCTTGTTGGCCTGGTGATTACCATTCTGTCTCTTAAACTGCACCAGGACAAACTGCAGCCCAAATAACTTTTTTAAAAGATATAATGCCAGTAAAGAATAGAAAATAAATCCTTGGTCAGGCAAAACCAAGAAGAAACATATTCCATCTCAGCGAATTTCTTACGTCAATAAAATGATCAACCTCAACTTTGTCCATATTTCTTTGCGCTGGCTGGAAAGTCAGGCGTTGGAAGTTTGTAGAGTTGGATGTTGTCACAGGGCCCAGACATTGTAGGCAGCTCTGTCCTGAGAGCAGGACCCGTTACATGGCTTGTGAGGCTCAGTGCCAAGTGACAGTGTGAGGACCTGTGTCAAAAAATTCTTAAGGATTTTAAGATGGTGACAGCAGAGCATTAAATCAAGCATGGGGCTCTTCGGAGCTTGGTGCCCTGTCTAACTGCACAGTCCCACGTTTGTGAGGGTGACCCCGGATCAAGCAGAGACCCAGTTCAGAGGGGCCCATTTCCTTCTCTCTGTTTCTTCAGCCCAAGTCATTTAAGTTTGTCTCAGAGGTCTCCATTCAATTCCCCCAGCTCAAATAACTGTCTCCTTCCTTTCCACATTTGCTCCACATTTGAGACTATCTCTAAGCAACATGTATACTGTGGTGCCAAGTAGATCAATTGCTAATGAGTTCTCAAAGGCCTGATGAAAGTCATCAGAGGGGGGACTTGGAGAGACCGCCTCTCCAGTCCCTGTCAAGGCTCCTCCGCTCCCCCTGAGGTAATCGGTTTACTGATCCTCAACTCCAACTATGGAATTGTCTCACTTTGAGTCTGACAAGATCCTTTATAATTCTCTTAAATGTTCCAGGCCTTTTTAGCTTTTTCAAATAATTGTTATCAGTGCTTGCCAAGATGCCTTAGATCTCTCCTTCCTTGTCTTTACTGTAAATACTTTCCTTACTCTTCAGCAGCAGCAAGATTATGGCTATTCATGGTAGCAAATTCACTACAGCTATCTGGTTTTCTTTATCCTTACGTTCTCAAAGAACTCCAAGTCTCACTCCATTTGTGTTTATGTAATTGTTCTAATAAAATATATATATTTTTTTAATAAAGGAAGCCCGACACCTATTTGTAATCTTGTCTGTAAAAGGTTATCTGCCATTCCCACTCCCAGTGGTATTTTTGGTTACTGAGCATACAAAAAAGATGGATTTTGTGATGTTTTAAACTGGAGCTCACAGTTGGCGTAGTGATGACTTTGCCAAAAATAGGAGCATTTGGAAATTGCTGTCTCTAAACCTAAGTGCTACATTCCCTGCAAACTGGAGATCGTCAGAGGTGAGGGGTGAGAGGCACCTTCATAGAATATTGCTGCCAGTGGCAATAATGTTCACAGACATTAGCAAATGGGTAGTTTAAAATAATTTAAAAATCAAGTTCGGCACTGCTCAATTACCTCACCAAAGAAAAATTGACGGATGCATTGAACGTACAAATAAAATGCCAGGACTGTGTGCCCACTTCTCTGTGTTCTGTTCAGTGCCACCACGTGTCTGGGGGTACACTTCGAACTTCCATTTCTGTGAGTGGAGTCCGTCTATCTCTGGGCCTTCTTCTTGCTGACAGGCTGAGTGTGATGGTGGCTGCAGTCTCAGGCCACCCAGTCAGAAGACACGGGTCACCTTTTCTCATACTTTCTTTGCCATTAATTCCTATGTGATGTTGGCCAGATGACATTGATTTCCACATTTTAAAAATGGTAATTGTATCTGTCAAAATGGACTTTTTTTTTTTTCTTTGCAGAGAGGTGAGTTACATGGATGGAGGAAATATTTGTGAGAGCATTTACAAATATTTGAAAGAAAGTCTTCTTTCTTCAAATGTGATTTTTTTCCCCTCTAGAACTTCTTATTAGATTTCTCACAAGTTCTTTGTTCTTTTGAAGTATAAGACAGTAGGACTTAGATTTTGGATCCATGGCTGCTTGGAAAAAAAAGTCCCCTCGAAGCCTCTGAGGGTGAGTTCTTCCTCAATTAACCCACCTCATTTGTGTTAAGAATAAGAATGTCTAGCTAGCACCTTGATTTATTTTCCTTGTTGAGTGCGGATTCTTCCTTGACGTGTTCTAGGGGTCCGCCTGTGTGCCAAGTGAAAAAGTAAACTGATTAAGTAAGGCTACTGGCATTTTCTGTAGATTGTTTTCTTATGCCTAGCAATTATTAGGCAACTTCAGTTCTGATAACAACATTGTCATTCTTCTTCTTAATGAAATGCTATTGTAAAGAAATAGCCCTTTCCCCACGCCTGTACGTCCATCCGCGAGCAGCCTCCTACCCTTCTCTTGGTTCCATGAACATCAATGCTCTTCAGAGCTCTGCACAGCAGATTTCCTTCTGCCAGACTTTCCTTCACTCCATCATGCCACCAAATACATTTTGCTAATGTGGGGCAGTTTCAGTTTGTCTCGTCAGCAAATAAATCTTTATTTCAAAGCTTCATAGCTTTTCATCCTTCCCGTGTTACTCTAAACACATGTTCGCTGGGTTTCCGTAGACTCATCAAATAATTTCTTACAGACTCTTTCCGCTTTATAAGAATGTTCCCTCCTGTCTTCCTTGACATCTCTTTTGTAAGTTCTTTTCTGACTTATCAAAATCCTTACTTCCTGGGAGAAAGGATTGTTTAGTGAAAAGAACGTGGGATTTTGAGTTCTTAGTGTCAGTATGACCTGCTTCTGCAAGGCATCTCTCAGCTCCAGGACCCCAAATTGCAAATAGGAACAATAAAGGACACTTTTCCCACAGAGGCATTGGGAAGGTTATGTGAGATAATACAAGTTAAAGTTGTTTTTGGATATTTTTAAATGTGTATTTATTATTACTTCTGTATATTGTTTTTATTCTCATTTTTACTTGGATAGATTTTCTCAATTCATGCAAGTAACATGTAGCCTATCTGTAGCACAAATTTAATTATTGACTCGCAAAACATGTATTTACTTTCTTCTGACATTAACTGTTGGTACCAAGCCAGGTTTTGACTTTTTTTTCTTTTTACCCAAGGAATTTAGAATCAGAAATAAAAGGAAAAATTATAAGGGAGAGACTTAAGTATAGTTCAAGTCCTAAAGTATGCTAATTAACACATCTGTTTGCCTTTGGAACATCTGGGAAAGTAACTACATAGTAATTCTCTTAAAAATGATTTATTTAAACATTTGTTGAAGATTCAGGTGTGTGATTTTAATTGCACAATTAATTAATTATTGGTGAGGTCCTTTTGTTTCTTCCTAGTAATCAACATAATAAAACACCGTAGTGTAAATTATGGCAGAAAAGAAAATTAATAAATGTAACTGCAGTTTTCATTTTTACTCTGAAAGTCTTTTAAACAATTTATTTTTGCTGTTAACTAGATTTTTTTCCTTTCCTCATTTCCCTCCCTTTCCTTCCTTCCTTCTTTCCTTCCTTTTATTTATATAAACAAAACACAATAATGAGAACAATGCTATATGAAAGAACTTAATTTAAAAGTATGTGAGCTGTAAAAAGATGAAAACAAAGGAAGCAAAGGCTAGTCTGAACTATGTCAGTAAATTAATCAGGTAAACAGAAAAAAAGTTGCTGATTGTGTGTGTGTATGTGTGTTTGTTTATCAACAATCTGGCACATTCACGCCCAAAGAAATGTTCATTCTTTTTTACATATTGTTGATAACAATATGATTCTCTTAGTAATTATTTTTTATCTTTTGAAATTAGCTATTTTCTTCTTGAATTTTACTAAACTTTGAGTAAGCTTATCAATTTTCAGTTAATAAAATGTGAGGCTGTTGTTCTTAGAATCTTGTTGGTGGTAAGTGTCGTCACCCAAAGGAAACTATTTGAAAATTCCATTTACCCATCTTCCAATGCACTGGTACTTGTAATGTTGTCCATTAGTCTCTCCTTTGGGTGAATATTTCAAAGGTTTCTGGTAAAAGCAAATACGCCCTTGGGAAGAGTAGATCATGAAAACATACTTAGCCATTAATAATTTTACTTGAATGGGTATCTGGAAGTAAAAGAATGGGACACAGATCCAGTAAGTGTGGGACTATAGGAAGTTCAGGAGGTAGGACATGGCCCTCTAGTTAGAACCAGTTCCTTTATCTTTGGTGTGGGAACAACCTAGGGCCTTGTGTCTCTCTGTGGGAGGAGGATTCAAATAGGGAAGGGCACTAGAGGTAAACCTCACCTATCAGAACATGGCTTAGAATGATGGTAAACTTAATAAAAACATATATGCCAGTAGTGGCTAGGGGAAATATGTAGTTCTAACACTGAACTTTGGAATCAGTCGGTTCTACCTCCCCTGCTGATTAGCTGCATAACCGGAACAATTACTCAAAATTTCTGAAGCTGTTTTCTCATCTGCCAGATGTGTGTGGTAGTATCTATTTTGCTGGCTTGCAATAGTGATTAAAGGGGATAATGTAATAAAGTACTTAGAACCTAGCCCGTACTCAATAAACATCAATAAACTATCTACATGAGTATCTATATTGAGAGCTAATTCTGTGTTTCTTAATATGCCTTCCATTGCATGGAACAGAAAAATCTGCTTCAAACTTAACCATGAGGACTTAAATCATAAAGGGACTTATTGGCTCACATAAATAGAAAGCAAAATTAGGTAGGCCTTGAGGTTGGTTTGTTTTAGCGGTTTAATAATATCACCAAGGCTCATGTAAACTTTCTTCTCTCATCCTTCCTTTCTGGTGTTAACTTTACACCAAGGCTAGCATCTCTTTGTGGTTGGCTCAAACAATAGGGGTTGGTAATTCCAGGCTTGATGGATTTTGGTTAGTTTCTCAGTGATTTTCTTGTCTTTCCCTTTGTGTTCACAAGACTGTTCCACACATCATCTCACACAACCACATTCAAGGATAGAGGCAGATTTCTCACATCATTGGCCACAATGTGGTCACATGATCACCTTCAAACCAGTTGCTGGCAAGACAGTGGAATGACTGTGAATGGTGTAGACCAATCGAGATTTGTCCTCTAGAATTGAGCCTGCCTTCCTGGAACATCTTGTATAGTCTGATTCTTTTTTCTTTTAATAATATTTTTTATTTTTCAATTATAGTGGCATACAATATTATATTAGTTTCAGGTATACAACATAGTGATTAGACATCTATATAATTCATGAAGTGATCATCTCAATAAACTTAGTACCTCTCTGACACCATATTCTTGAGAATAATTTCCTCTGCCCTCCACTCCACACCCCATATGCCCATCCTACTGCTTCGGAGACTGATGCTTTTGGCATTGAGGGGTAAATAATCTCCTTAGAGTTTCTTGTCAGCCAGGAGCCCTGACTGAGAAGAGAGATTGAGGAATTCAGGGTAGGTCTATTTTTGTAGTCTATTAGTCTTTTTCACAACTTAATGAGCATTTTAATTATGGATTTGGTTTTCCTCTATCCTAGCACAATTATGGAATTGGGATTCAAAAATGCTCACTCTATCTTCACGTGTTTGGAAAAGATAGAAGAGTCTAACTGCACTTGATTTAATTCATTTGTTTGACCAGTAGTCATTGAGCACCGAATGCGTGCTAGGTGATGGACTGGCTGATCAGAACAATCTCCTTTCCCCTGGAGTGTAGAGTAGAGCAGACTCAGTAAGTAAATATTTATTAACTGACTAATAACTAACTAACTAATAGTAATCAGCATTCATTTTATATAAAGGATAAACATAACTCCTGTGGCCGTAGTTACAATAATACCCATGAATGCCATTTTCTAGTTCTCCATTGCTAACATAAAAACAAAGTACCTGCCCGCCCAGAGTTTGTATATACCCGTATACACATCCTGGACATATTTTACAAAATTCAGCAATGGCCGGGGGGCCAATAAGAGACAGAAATGTGGGCTTTCCAAAGGAGTCATCATGCCTTCTAACCTGCATCTGTGAGTTTGATCTTTGGCCTCTCTGGGCATGAGCAGAGGGCTATAAAAGTTAAGGGGAGAAGCAGAGCAAGCAGAGACCCCTTGGAGACAAGAAAGACATCAGCATTATTGATGAGAACTTGGGAGGAGCAACCAACTTGGGATCTTCTTTCCTAAAAAAGACCATGATTCATATGCAGCAACTTTTCCCCCTCACCAAACCTCCCTGCTACTTACCTTCTCCCACAAACTTTCCTACTCACAACAGGACTTTACTATTAGAGAGCTTGAAGTCAAATAATTTAGGTCTGAAAAAAGAAACCTCTTGTTAGAACACAGACATCATTGACAATTAGCCAGGATTCCAAGGAGAAAAAATGGGAGGCCCAGGCAAGGTAAACGCATTTGTGTTTATATAGCGTGTGATGTGTTTTGAAGTTTTCCCCAAGGAGAAAGGCCCTCTCTCCTACTTCAAAAGCCATTTTCATGTTTTTGAAATTACTAGAAATTATGGGCTAAACCCCCTTCACACGTAATTTATTTCACCCAGTATCTCATATTTTGTGATAACATGCAAATACCATATGTTGCACTTTTCTTTATGGATGGAGGAGGGAAGGAGGGAGAACTGGCAGAATTATCACTAGGCACTGCAAAACCTTCCAGTGAAATCCACATTTACCATGGTGACGTTTACTAGTTATGGCAGAGCTGATCAAGTGCAGATTTTCCTGCTGCTGAGGCTAAATTGCAAGCTGCTCATAATGCCATCAGATGCTGCTGGGTTTTCAGCCAATGAGAACTTCGGGACTGCTTCTCTCGCTCCCTGTTTTCCATTGCAGCAGAGCCCCCGTGCCACTGTTGGCCCACACTCTACCGTGTTTGAACTTGATCGACCTCACACAGCGTTTTCCTGGAATAAATGTATCTCTATCACTTATGGGTTCCAAATACTCCAACCAGAAATCCTGATGTATTCCCAGGGCCTTCATTTTTATTTTTCCTAACAGGTATTTATTTTTCTAAATGAAATGGTCAATATTTAGGAGAATATATTATTCATAAGACTGAGAGAGAAAGAAAAACCACATCTTGTATTCTGCTATGCTATTTTATCTGAGGCAAAATGTTTTATGCCAGGCCAAGTGAGTCAAAAATACAAAGCTATTATTCAACTCATAGCTGCTTCAATCATTTCTCTACCAACAATGGTGAAAAGATGTGATTTTACAAGCAAACAGGAAGAAAAGCTTGAACACACCCTGGGAGCATGTTTAAGGAGTTGATTTATGTTTCATGCTGAGTCTTACACCTGCAGTTCAAGCAAAACCAACTTGGCTGCCCCAAAGAGTCTGGTTTATTAGGTATCAAGGAGTCGCAAGAAGCCATGTAATTAAAACTATAATTAACTGGAAAAGGGAAGTGCCACCTGAGTTTTGAGAGGCTGTCAATTTTATTTCCATTACAGCCCTCCTGGTGTTCCTCTTGGATTTCTCTCCCCTTTTTCTTGATAAGAAAAAAACATATACATAAACACTACATACGAATATATATATTATATATATATATTTAAGGTATTAAAATATTTATGAAGGGCTAGTTCTTATGGAAAAAGTCACAAGAATTATTACCTGTTTCAGGTTTTCTAGGTCAACTTCTCCATGGAAGGAACGTTGTAGAAGTGTACTGCACAACAGAGTAGCCACGAGCCGCATGTAGCTATTGAGCACTTGAACTCTGGCTAATCTGCATTAAAATGTACAATAGATTTCGAAGGAGTAGTCCAGAAAAAGAATGTAAAATATCTCAGTGATACTTTTAATACTGATGATTTGTCAAATATTATTTTGGATATATTAGGTTATAGAAACATATATTATTATTTAATTTCACCTGTTTCTTTTTATTTTATTTAATTTTTTTGAGAGCGGCTACCAGAAAATTCAGAATTACCTCCATGGCTCACATGATACTTGTATTGGGCAGGGCTGTTCTAGGGGTTGTGTACTGAGTTCTCCACTGAAAGGGTGCATTGGAAATATCTTTTCTTGTCTTTTCTGCCATCCTTAGGGCTGTGAGGGCTGGCTGGCATGGAGAAATGGGAACACTTGGTGGCACTGTGCAAAGGTGCTGGAACAAGTTTTTAAGGCACATGTTTGCGATTGTTGGATTGTTCAATTCAATTCCTCAATAAAGGCCTCAAAGGGAGATGTATGAGCAGCACAAATGAAACTTCAAGGGTCCTTTCTTCTCTAGCTGCTCGGCAGCCAACAGAGGTTCAAATGCATCATTAAGTATGTTACACCAGAACAAGGGATGCTAGGAACTTCAAGTGAAGGTACTGAAAATGAGTTCAAAACCAACACATGTGCCTTAATTTGTGAATTAAAATGCTGATAAAACAATCTTTTGAAAGAGGTCAATCCATTTACATTAGATTCTGTAAACATCCGTTTCACATTATTACACTATCTTTCTGAACCATATCCTTTGAGAGTAATAAAGAGGATTTGTAATGACACAATTATAAATAGTTTTGAAAGTAGCTAGGGATGGAACCTTTTTTACACTATCGGAAAGAGGCAAATTAAGAATTAGCCTTCTTTTCCTTTTGAAGGTTTTCTGGGGTGAATGCAGGTAGCAGAGATGCATAATTTGGCCTCATTCAAAAAGAATGCAACATCTCGTTTCCTTGTTGCCAGTAAAATAGTGACAAACGTATTGTAGAAAATTGCCCAAGGACGTTAAGAGACTGAAACCACCTTTCTTTGGGCAGAGGGGGAAAAAATCATGTCTCTTTCTAGCCTAAATCTTCCCCCACTTCTGCTGCAGTTGCACATTTTAAAGTTGCATTCGTTAGAAGGCAAGAGTATCTGGAATCTTCCAGTTCAGAACAGAAATATGTCGGTGCATAATTTTGGTAAGTGAGCCTGAGGTACCCAGAACAGATGACACACGGGGCTTAGGTCCTGATTCAGCTACAAGTCAGCGGGGCACCCCACGACCATCTGCGTTCTATAAATTACAGTAACGCCGGCACATGAGGCTTGTAAATCACCAGTGAACAGGCTTCACCTTGTGACACACGACATGAACCCTGTTGTATATTCCAATAAACTCCCATAAACCATCTGATATAAACTCCGGATTATGTTTCTTTAGGGGTTGGAATACTTAGATTTTTCTTCGCTGGTCTATTTCCCTTCAACATGTGAATTGAATACACACAGCGTGTTCCTTCTCTTTCCCATGCACTAGGCATTTTGCTATTTTTCAAGTCCAGAATTTTACTCAGTGGCTGACATGTGCAATTTAGTGAACTTTAAAGGGCCAATCTTTTTTTCCTTTAGCCTTCTTTAATAAACTTGTTTCTTTCAACACGACCGTGAATGTCAAAGTCTTGTGGTTACTCCGTGAGGAAAATACGATTTATAAACAGCAAATTAATGGCAAAATTGTCAGTAACCTACTTCACTGAATATAAATAAACACGTATCATAAACGGTCATATCGTTAATATGGCTTTGCTGGGTTTCTGGCAACCTATATAGCTGCCTTCTACGGTCGCGTGCGCATGCGCGTGCAAAAGCACGGTGAGGAAGGAAAATTGCAGTGGAGATAGCATTCAACCCCATTTGTGGTTCCTTTATAACTGGTTCTGAACAACTGTGTTTGGTTGGTACACAGTGGTACACTATTCATGGAGTTTGTCCTGTATCTTTAGGGAAATTCTTTCTGAAGGGTCACTTCCTAAGGTTTGTGATAGCTGACTTGCTGGCTCACAGGTCAGAGAAAGTGGCCTAGAAACACGGAAACATGAGTCCTTCACAAGACACCAAGTTTGCTTCTATTAGGAAAGATAGTACAAATATTTTTCCTTTTTTCTTTTTCTTCTTCTTTCTTTAAGTAACAACCACGACAACAAAATCTGAATTTTCATTTTTCATAATGAAAGCCCTTTGTCTTTTAAGAAAGTTCTTCCAGTTCAGTGTCTTTGATATAACATAAATTATTCTCTTTGTGTCACTTTTTATACATGTACAGGTGTAAGCAAAAAGGATGGACCATTACTATTTTGTGTGGAATTTAAACTGGATATACAATAATTTTAAAGAATTCACTAACTTTTTAAGGAGCTAAAGGATGAAATAACTCAGAATTAATTTTATTGGTTTGGTATATCCTACTCAAATATAGCCAAAAGTTGTGTTAAATTTCCACATTCATTATCTGAAAAATGCATTAACTATTATTTCCTAGAGTAATCCTCAAGCCTACATAAAGAATACACAGTGCTATTTTTATTTATGATCGATTCAACATTTATAGAGGGTTCATGTACTCGATAGAAATTAGATATATCTCTTCGAAGTTATGGGATTCCCTTGAGATATAAAAATACTAAATGTACGTAAAGTCTAAATGTTAAAGTTCCGCTGAGAAAAAGCTCCTCTAACTAAATGTAGTTGCCCTAGTGAAAAAGAAATAAAATTAAATTTTGCTAAAACACACAGCAGCACTACTGTGAATTCAAAAACATAACTTCCAGGAACTTCTAAATACACACTACCATTCTTTAATTAATACAGTTTATCCTGTAATTTTAGGGATTTATTGATGCTGGCAGATATTTGCAAATAACTTAGAAAATTTCATGACATATTATACATCTCAAAGGATTTCATTCAGTTTTTCTTTTTTTCTTTTTCAACTGCAATCAATAATTTCTTTCAAAACTCTTAATATGCTGAGATAGAGTATAGTTAAAAGATTGTTGGAAAATCTCAAAAGGATTTAAGAAAACAAATATGAACAAAGATGAACTTTGTAGCATTACGTTATTTTCTTTCATTCACATAATTTTTGAACAAGTTCTGCCTGTTTTCTATTACACTTAAATAGTTCTCATTTTTATTCAACATCAAGAGATATTAATGTGGGTGCATCAAATCAGAGTATAGGTTCTTTGAACCTATCAACTTATTTTTTTTTCAAATATTTGGGGTTTGATAAAACCCAAAATGCATGCTAGAAGCACTTTTTCCATTAATTATTAAACCCATGTGCATTTTGAGGAAAATATGATCCATATGGGTTCTGGTTCATTTATGCTTTACTCATCAAAATACTTTTTCTTAAAGTCCATGTCCAAGAAATCTTTTGAGCCCTGTTAAGTTTTTTGAGCTTTGCCAAGAACAAACGGAGTTGAACACCAAAAGATTCAAGTTGGTTTGTAACCCAATACCTATGGAGCATTAATGGGTTCTAAACTTGGATTAAACATGTTCTCATCCTTAATGGTTGGACATACCTCCAGAGGGATGCTTGAGGCCTAGTACAGAGAGCAAAAGTCAGACGTATGTCAACAAAAGCACCAGAAAATCCCAAGTGTATCACAATTCATTAGAAGATTACTTTGATTATATATTTTTTGAATATATATACATAAATGTTCCAATGTAATTTGAACTGTAAGGTTAAAAGGCATCCAAAATAGGTAATAAAAAATGTATTATTATCTGAAATGTGAAATCCTAGTATTTAGATAACAAGTCTTAAATATTGGGACTTGGTTAAAAATGAATAATTATGGGAAACATGCAATTGTCATTTGGTAGAGAAAAATGGAAATGCGGCCCATAATTTTTTTTCTTCTTTCTTTCTTTTCAAGTGTCTAATTAAGAGATGAGGGTTTTTTTTTTTTTTTGGCCTTCCTTCCTTCCTTCCTTCCTTCCTTCCTTCCTTCTTCCTTCCTTCCTTCCTTCCTTCCTTCTTCTCCCTCCTCCCCCTTTCTCTCTTTCTCTTTCTTTCTTTTTGTTGTTGTTGTTGTGTTTTTGAGTCTTTTGCCTTTTGACTTTTTCTCCCCTTGAATCAACAGGCCAAGTCAAACTAAGCCATAAGTATACATAGATTGAATTTTAAGGCACTAGTCTTGGATTACATTGGATTGTTAGTCTCAAAATTCCAGAAGAGGGTATAGTCAAAAATGGTTAAATATAAAATAATATATTATTTTGAGAGGTCAGAGAAAATAAAATCTTCTAAGGGCTGTCATAATTGGGGTTATGTTAAAAAAGAGTCTTTAGTTTTTAGAGATTTCTACTAAAATATGTGTAGATGACATGACATGATCATTCAGATTTACCTCAAAATTCAACTGGAGTTAAGGATATAAGTGGGGTACAGATGAAGCAAGATAATTGGATGTTGGGCATGTTGGTGTTTATTATACCACTCTGTTTCCTCTAGTTGATGCACTGGACATCTCCTATGCCTACCACACATGCTGTGGGGCTTCCCTAGCCATTGTGGTAGTAACCCCTGGAGCAAGTACCTGGCCTCAGCTACACCATGTATCTCTCCTGCCACATGGGAAATATGCAGACACCTCTGATGTCATTCTGTTGTACAAAAAATTTGAAAGCATGAGGAAAGTGTCCCTTCTTGGGACAATCTTCTACTAATGGGGGACAGAAGCTGCTGGACAATTCTGAGGTGCATCTTACATGGTGACTCAGAAGGTTCCTAGAGGAACCTTCCAGTGTAATCAATTCGATAACATAACCGTTGGATGGGTCTTTCCTCCTTCTTTGTTACACTCTTCTTGGTCTCTCTCTCCTGTTCCTTAGAAGTATTTCCTAAAAGAAATTGCCTGCATCAAGTCCTTATGATAATTTAAAAGCATACATAATATATAATAATACCTGATAATTTCTAAATAACATATGCCCTTGTCTCAGCTAACAGGGCTATTTATGTTGGGAGTTTTTTATAATAAGAAGGGTTTTTTTTTTTTTAAGTTTTTGTTCTCTCTCTCTGTAGGTATAATAAAATCTAAATTTTACTTAAAAATACACAAATAAGCTCATCTTTAACAGTTGAAGTTTTATGTTGTTACTGTTTTATTGTTTAAAGCCTTTTATTGATTATTCAATCATAATTCTCTGTCACCAAGATATACCTCATAGAATGAGTTAGAAGAAGTGTTCCTGCCTCTTGTAATTTTTGGAAGAGTTTGTAAAGAATTAGTTCAGTTCTTTCTTAGGCAGATCAGTTTTACAGAAGTAAAGTCTGAACAACATGTTTATATGACACTCATTACTTATTCCAGGTTTATAAATATTTGTATACACATCTTATTTTTTCTACCACATTTAAAAATCATTAAACTATTAAACACATATTTATTGAACATCTACTATGGGTGAGGCACTTCGGAGGGGTTGCAGCTACAACAGCGAACATGATCTCTGCTTTGTTGGAGTTTATAGTCCAGTGATGATGAAGGACAGGAAATAAGTAAACAACAAACAAACAAACACTTCTTGTCAGGGATGATACCTTATACATCTCTGTAACACCATCTCCTTAATATCTAATATAATGTCTTAAATTTATTCAGCATACAATAAAAATGGAATAATTCATTTTGGTGTAATTGCTGCTCTCTAACTTGGTTGGAAAGATTAGGTTATATACACAGAGTAATGTGAGAATTATACAAGACAAAAAAATCATTTTATAGCTCTCCTTCAGTAAGGGAAAGGAATATATGAAATTTGGAAACCTAGTGCTCAAAGCCTGATATATAAAGGCAGAAACAAAAAACCAGCCTAAGCAATGCATTTTATCAACAAAGCTATGAATTGTACATATTTATATCTCTCACACCAGCATTTCTCAAACTGTCACATGCAGAAAAATCACCTGGGGATCTTTTTTTTTAAATGTAGATTTTTATTCTCCAGGTCTGAGAGACCATAAAATCCTCCATTTCTAGTAAACTGGGTGGTGCCTGTGCTCCTGGTCTGTAGACCATACTTTGAATGCCAAGGCTCTACACTCCTTCCCCCTTGATCCAAAAGCAAAGAAACAAGACATGGCTGATGAATTAGATAGAAAAAATTTCCTTCAGATTTTTAGAGGTAACTGAGTTGCTGCAAACTGTTAATGAGAAAACCTAGAAAAATCAGTCTGCATACAACCCACAGTATCCTATGAGAAAACCAGCAGAGAGGGAATAAGGGAACTCTTATCTTCCTGAATGATGTCATTTATGCTGAAACTTAATTATAAGCGAACATCCATCTTTCCTGTCAAACAATGCAGTGTACATAGGCCAAATCATTTTTAATGTAAATATAAATGGTTCTTGTGTGTAGCCGCTGGGGAGATGGTTAATGTGGGGCGGGAGGAGGAGGATGGAAAGCTAATTCCACTTTGTAAAGGGAAAATTGCTGCAGTGCCTTGAGATTCTGTACCTATTAGGAAAAGAAACAAAACAAAACGTAAACGTAGGTGATAGGAAATTGGCTTGCTAGTGTCCAAAATGCAGAGATTTTACCTTAAAATTTTTTATTTTATTTCTGTTTTCCAGTAAGATATTCAACCTAGAAATATGAGCTTTTCCTATCAGCATGATGGCTTTATTTTTTTTT
Source organism: Pteropus medius (assembly GCF_902729225.1). Taxonomy (NCBI): domain Eukaryota; kingdom Metazoa; phylum Chordata; class Mammalia; order Chiroptera; family Pteropodidae; genus Pteropus; species Pteropus medius. The sequence goes on from NW_024354499.1 coordinate 394,442, forward strand.
ATTTTTTTTATTTTTCATTTGTATGGTTGAGTTTTCTGGCACATTTTTCTTCCCACAAACAGTTCTCTAGAGTTTTATATATAAAGAAGCTTTAAGTAAGAGACCAATTTGGTAAAAACCAAAAATTATTCATTGAAACCAGTATACTATGTTTTGAAACCAGAAAATATAGAAACAGTAAGCTCCTCTTTTTGGTACATAAACTCATGTATTTGAGACTGTTGCACAACTGAAATCGTCCAATTTTAAATGCGTATAAAGTACCAGATAACTCTGTGAGTCTTGATAGAAAAAAAAGACAAGCAGAGTCACATGGTGCATTAGGCATTGGTCTAGCAGGGAGCTGATTCTAGGGAAGTAAGAGTGTGCAGACTAACCAACCACAGTAATTGGGATGAAAAAGATGTGTAGTCCTCCATATATGCGTGTATATGATACAATTTTTATATGTATTAAGCAAAAATAATTAGACAATTTTGGAACAGAGTTCCAAAGTCAACATTTATTAACACTTAGTTTTATGCCTGCTAATGTGCTTGGGACTATATTAGGTGATATGAAAGCTGTTAAAAGGTATAGGGCATCGTTCCTACATTCAGAAAACTGTGAGCAAGCCCTGGTAAGTATTCTAAAAAAACACTAACGTTTTAATGGGAAGGAGGGAGGGGAAGAAGTGAAAGAAAGAGAGAATTCATTTTTGTGTATGATGCCTAGGGGACTTTCTAGAGAATATGTGTTTAGGAGGTTGGAGATTAAAGTTGAATCATCCCCTTAAACCAGGCAGGATAGGCTCTGTCTCAGGCTCCAGGCTTTAGAAGGCCCCACTCTGATTGTTCTCTGTTGTGCCCCTCCCCATGGGACAAGGGTCTGTGGGGTCAAGTGTATGTGCCACAAAGATCTCATGTCCTCTTTTCTGATCCGGATACTGGAGACTTTGGAATTGCCCACTCTGATGCCCCAGGACTGGTTTCAAGGGCTGTGTGGGTGTAGACACCTCACTGCCCCGGTGCACACTTAGGCCACCTCACTGTCCTTTATCTGCAGGGCCAACACCTGTAAGCCCATAAGGCGACCTTAGCCTAAGCACTCCCAAGACAATTTCTGATGATGCTGTGAGGCCATATGGAGGGAGCTGTGTGCTCATGACCAGACTGGTATTGTTCTGTGCAGGGCATACTTAGGCTTTTTTCTTACCATCTACTTCTAAGTTCTGATGAAAAATTGGAATTGAGACTCAGCCTTGGGACCCTTAGCCCAGTTTCCTTTCTCTGTTTTGCATTTTCTTCATTGTATATTTTCATCCCGCCCCCAAACCGATTTTTAGATTTTTCTAGAATAAATACTAAAGTAGGAGAAAGAACAGGAATAATAGCCTTTCCACCAAGTCTGGCCATTTCCCTCAAAACTTTAACACAATTTCTTCTTTCCCTCTTTTAGTTTGGAGAGAATCACAGAGGGGAGAAGAGAGGCGGGAAAAGGAATGGGAGAAAGAGGAGTAAAGAGAAAAAGTTTCATCTGAAATTGATTGTATCTGCCAAGGAGTAGAGAAGAACTGCTTGATGGAGCGGGAAAGAAAGACAGATCAATTTCTCTCTCTCTCTCTCTCTCTCTTATCTATCTATCTATCTATCTATCTATCTATCTATCTATCTATCTATCTATCTATCACTCTCTATCATCTGTCATCTATCATCTTTCTGGCTTTTCATGCTTCCTCTAATCTCCAGAGCTGACCTAAAATTAAGATGCTCTCTTAATATAGTGCCCGGAGCAGATACCAGTGGCGATTGTTCATACTTCATGCTGGGTATATGTTTCTGACTCAGTTTTGTGATTTGGAAAAAAAAATCTTTAATGGCTTTCTGGATATGACTTTCTGAAAGAAAACGATTCAGTTGTTTCCACAGTGGCCCTATTGCTGGCATCAGTGCCCATACTACTGCCAGCTGCCAGTGAGCTAGGTGACTAGGTGAGGAGGTGGTAGAGGCCAACTTCCTTTGTGCTCTGTTTGTTATGTTTTTATAATTATGGACTACGTATCAGAAGCTACTGTTTTGGTTTTTATTACCCCATTTTTGTATACATTGGGTCTCTAGTTGAAAATGTCTTTTGTCTTCTCTTGTTATGAAGCCACAAAATCCAAAGTTAATATTTTCTACATAGTATGGGCTTTCTCCAGCATTGTTAAGCTGGCCTTGTGATAGGAGACACATTTTGGATCAAATGATGCAGGTACCATTCAAAAATTCATTAGTCCAGATCTCTTAGACCTTAGAGTACATAATATTAATTCTAAAAGAAGGAAGATAAAGCCTACATTTTGAATGCACCCTTTTAAAGGGAAATCTCAATAGCAAATGAATTGCATCAGTTAGCCAGCAAAAGTTGACCACCTTACAGATGTTACTTAGGCTTGAGATGAATTAAAAAAGATGCATAGGATATGGCCACTGCTCACAAAAAGGTAGGAGATGCAGTAAGAGCTGTCATAGATAAACAGCCAGAAATGAAAGTGTGTTTTTCTAGGTGGAGAAATGAAATGTCTGTATGTTCTAAGGAGTTCCGGGAAATTTTGAAGGGAAGAGTGTGATCTAGGCCTTCATTCAAATATAAGTTTTTATTCACTGGTTTTACTCAAAATATAGTCCTGAGAACCATTACTATGTGTGCTTTGTAAGATGCAGCATTATTTTATGTACAAATTAGAAACTACAAAACAGTCATGGAGATGTAGAGTACAGTGTAAGGAATATAGTCAATATTATTGTAATGGCTGTGTGTAGTGCCAGATGGGTGCTAGAGTAATTGGGGGGATCACAAGGAAAAAAAGTATGTGTGCTCTGGAAAAAATTTTGACTGAATGAATGGAAAGATATTCCATTCACAAAATTTAAAAATTATTTTAAATTTTGTATTTCACAAAATTTAAAAATTATTATAAAATGTACCATTATTTTATGTACTAAGGGAGAAAAAGTTCTTCTAATTAAATTATGTCATGCCATTCATCAGAAGATGTAGCCTAATTCCACTGATATTAAAGTGTAAGAAACAAATATGAGTCTTAGACTTGATGACATTCTTTGTATATTCCCTTTTAAAAATTCACAACACATTCTAATAGTTCTGAGAAGTCCCACAGAAAATAAATCTGTTTAATTTAGCTTTCCCTAAATTTGGTAACATGAAATGGTTTTACTGGGCAAATACCTTCATGAACTCATTCACAAAAAGATATGTGATAGATTTTAATTCATTGCCATTCTGATATAATAGAACCTCAGCTTGTTGCATCTTCGGCTCTGACAGGCTCTTCCAGTTGTGTCTCAAATTCTCTTAACATGACCCTACTAATCTTTGAGAGCTTTTTTGCTTTATTATATATCAGGAATTTCTGATCTCATCTTCTATCTATATTTCTTGCCCCATTCCTGGAATCAGCCATTTTAAATATAGTTTAGTCTTCATGACTTTAAAAAATTCTAATTTTCTTCAGTTCTGTTACCTCATTTCTGAGTTTTTATGTTAGCTTATGATTTTCTTTCATGTCTTCTTTCATTTCCTTATTGTCTTTTGGCTCATTTTGGAATAAAAGCTAAGTTTTTGTATATGTCTTTCTGGCATGAGTTTATTTTCTGCAGCAAGAATATTCTGCTCCTTATTCTCTTTTTTCCTATACCAACTTTGTTTAGAATACTTTTCTGCGGATCATTTTAATGTAAAATTTGTTTTCTTGAACTTTTAGAAGGATGATTGAGTCAAAAAGTTTTTCTAATTTCCCAGACCTCCCTGTTATGTTGCTTTCACATAGAGTTAAAAAAATATGGTGTCTTGTTTTCAGAGATTTCTTGACTCTGTTTCCCTCCCCCATGTTTATCTGTATCTTCTTTTCTTCATCTCTGTCATCCCTTACAAGATCAAATTTAATTTCACTCCTAGTAGTTTCTTTTCAGTGTGGGGTTCCCTCTGGGAAGGAAGCCATGAAGAGTTAGTTTCAAGAGTTCATAGTGGCCAGACTGCTCCAGCCTATTCAATGGGCAAAACCCTTCCCAGTTTCAGCTACTGTTCTCATACTAGCTCTCTGAGTTTTCCAGTAAATATCTATTAGTTATTTTGGGTTTCTCCTCATACTATTTCTTCCTTCTGCTTTTACCTGTGCAGAAGTGATAACATGCTCATTGAGGCTATTGGTGGTTTGTCTCTTCCCGCTTATATTTTGAGATTTGTGGGAATACTTTATGATCTAGTTTTGTTATAAATGTTGTCTGTGAGATTTTGGTTTTGCTATCTAATTGGTCTGCCGGTTTTTATGTAAGAATTCTGGAAGATCTAACAACCATGTTGCTACTACCACTGCCATATTTCTAGAATCCTCTGGAATACTTTTTTTTAAAGAGCATCACTATTAATCTTACTGAGTCGTAGTAATCTTCAGAGCCCTGGTTTGCTAAGTGCCATCCTAATCTATTAGGGGCGATCTACTCGCTTAGGGATAGTCTATTCAATGCCTAAAAGACAAAAATGTTTTCTTCTAGCTTGATTAAAATCCATAATGTCAACCATAACAGTAATTATGACCTCTTCGAACAGTAAATATCTTTTCCATTTACAGAACACTCGCACAACCATTATCTTAGTGAATCCTACTAACAACCCCGTGAAGCAAGTAGAGCAAGCAATAATGCTCAGTTTGAGTTTGAGGATTTGGAAACTCAGAAAATCCAAGGTCACACAGCTAGTTGGTGATGCAGCTGAGACTTCTTCCTACCAGTTCAGTGTCATAGCCATGCTGCTATGTTATGAACCCCATTAAGCAGGCATGCTGAGGAGTTCTTCCTTGAGTGTGAACACATTTGTGAAACAGAATCTTTGATGTTTGCCCTGTCTTTCTGAGACAGGGAAAGGACATTCTGCTCAAGGGAGATATTCTGGAGGAAACTCTAGGCTAGCAGTCCCCAACCTTTTTGGCACCAGGGACTGATGCTCCTATGAGAATCTAATGCCTGATGATCCGAGGTGGAGCTGAGGTGGTGATGCTACTGCTGGGAGAAGGCTGCAAATAGAGATGAAGCTTTGATCGCTGGCCTGCCGCTCACCTCCTGCTGTGTGGCTTAGTTCCTAACAGGCCATGGACCAGTAACAGGATTGGGCAAAACTCACCATTTATATATTGTCTTAGTCTGTTCTGGCTGCCATAACAAAAATACCATAGACTTGAGTGTCTTAGATAGCAAATGTTTATATCTCACGGTTCTGGAGACTGAGAAGACCAAGATCAAGGCATAGGCAGATTCAGTCTCTGATGAGGACCTGCTTCCTCGTTTTTAGACAGCTGTCTTCTCATTGTGTTCTCGCATGGTGGAAGGGGAGTGAAAAAGGTCACTTTTATAAAGGTACTAATCACTTCCCCAAAGCCCAACCTCCAAATGCCATCACATTAGCGATTAGACTTCAGCATAAATTTGGAGTGGCGGGGGATGACGCCAATATTCAGACCATAGCAGATATATAAGCCTTTGCCTCAAACCAAACCAAAAGCTTTGAACCACTGCGTGGAACCTCTAGTCTTGATGTGTTGAGCTGTCCCACATGAGTCTTATAAGTTCCTTAGGTGTAGAGTAAGGCTGACTTAATGGCCTGACCAGAGCCTTTATTTTTCTGGAGCAGATTTTGAGCAGAGGTTAAAGACGCCTTCCTGAATGTGGAATAAATTCCATGCTCTTTGTACCAAATTAGCTTCAGGGAAGAAGAGAGAGAGAGGCCCGAAAAGTAACAGCCAAATGTGGGATTTTAAGGGGAGTGTGCCACAGGCACCCATGAGATATAAACACCCTGTCTGGTCACATTGGGGGTCTGGGTCCACATCAGTGATTTTCCACTTCGGAGTTGAAGTGGGAAAGAGGTGACAAGTTGAGAGGAAGTGGATGGAGGGAAGCTTACATTGACTTTTGCCTATTATCAGAAAGAATTTGGACTAATTGGAAAATAATTTAACAGCAAGTAGAAGTCTTGTCCTCTCTTTCAGAAGTCTATACTTCATTCTCCATATGAATCTCCTCCACCGCTGGGAACTCCAGTGACCTTCCACCTTTGTACTTTCCTACTGCTCTGAGTTCTAAGCATTGTGGGTACCTTTTTAACTCCAGAAACCTATTTGTCATTTGTCTTTTTTCACTTGTTCTTATACACATATTCATGTTTCTGTCAAAGAAATACAAGTTACTTCTTCTCATGACACTTCCAATAAAAGTATTAGTTGCTTGAAGCAAAGACTGATTGCTTCCTCTTTTTTACTGCCCTCAAGACCTAGTATAGAACATTCCACACATTATTAGCTAATAAGTGATGTTGATTGATGGGATTTACAGGTAAATATGCATCCATTTCTAAACAAAAAGTGAAAAACTTTTCTTTCCTCAACAGTAATCATGGTTCTGAAAGAAAAAAATTATCTGAAGGAAGAAATAAGGTACAGTTTTGACATAAAAAGATAGAAAAGGTAGTGTGGACATTAAAGAACACGAGAAGCCAGATAGACTGATGGCCACATCTAAGATTAGAGTACTAGGCCGTCTGTCTTTCTGAGAGCCTGGCTCAGCAAACTATAGCCCTGGAGCCATATGGCCAGTCTCCAGTTTTTGTAAAGATTTATTGAAAAAGACACATGCTCATGTGTTTACATATTGTTTATGGCTTCTTTCATGCTACAGTGGCAGAACCGAATAGTTGCAACAGAAACCTCATGGCCTTCACAGCCAAATAAATTAACCATTTGGCTCTTTCAAGAAAAAGTTTGCTGATCCCTTCTCTAAAGCAGGGACACTTGCCTAGTACTAATTCTGGAGGGACTTTTCAGTCTGGAATTCACTTCTTTTCTCTCCCTGCTGCCTACTTTCAATGTCAAGAAGAGGTTATAATGATACTTCATGGGCCTTAGTGCTCTCCCTTCTCTCCTGGAAAATCAAGTATTGTGTCAAAGGAAAAAGGAGGAAGGGGAGGACGTTTATAGCAGAACTTTCCCATCCCTTGAGAACCCACTTAGACTACTGGTGCTGGTTTTTTGGAAAGTGGAATGTGAAGGTGATGCTAGAATAATATACTCAATATTTCTTCCTTTTCTCTAGAAGCAGCTTTTTAGATACATCGCTGCTCATATCCATTGTACATATATCTCATTAAAGGTTATATTGCTTTAAAATGAGATTCTAGTTGAGATAATAGTATTGGATCAAGATTTAGTTTATATTGAAATGATGTGATTGGAACATCATAGTATGAGGAAGGAAGGAAAGGCCAAATGTACTTACATTAGATGTAATTTAGTAAAAATGGAAAGTTCAGGTGTTTCTGGCATATAGAGAACATTTATAGCATTTTGGCTTTTCACATTCATCTTTTAAAGTTCTCAGTTACAACATTTTCTTTTCTTGGCCCCTTAAAAATAATGAATAATTTTGCTCTGTACTCATAGCTTGAAATATTTTGGTATATGTTAATTCAGAAGATAAAATTTCTTTTGGAAATGGTCACTTTAGTCTGCATATTAGAAATGGAAAGTCTGCTGGCTAGAATTTTAAAATTACCAGTAGCATTGGGTTCATATCATTAAATTGTTTTGAAAATTTTATTCAGGAGTCTGGAAGTAGTAACCATCCATTCAGAATATCAGCCTCAGAGTGGATTATGATTTAATGAGTCTCTCCATCTGCTCCATACTTTTTTTTTTAAATCAGCATTAAACATGTGCTTTAGTAAGCATTAAAAATTAGCCTTTTTGAATAGTCATGCCCATCCTCTGTCTTGGGAAGATTACATTTCTGTTAAAAAGATCTATTTTAGTATCTATTGTCCACCAATATTTGGCTTTATTTACTTCTAGTCAGTTGGTAGGGTATTTTCTTGCTTCATTTATGTTATAAATGGCCTTCCCTCTGACCACTGAAATGAAAGAGGGAGCTTTGTGTGTCACCTCTGTTTGTGAGCTTTAAGAACTTGATGAGAATTGCCCCTATCACCTCCTTTTCTCTTCGGCCTTAGCAATCAGCAACATTTCATAAAGATTGGGTGCTGCACACGAGGATTGTAGAGTGGGATGGTGTGGAGGTGAACACAGTCAACCTGGGCAGGATATGTAGTAAGAGCGAGAAAGACCCTTTTGTGTTTTAACTCACTGGGGTATGTAGTTTCTTTTGTTACTGCGCATAACCTGGCCCTTCCTGATTGATTCTGTATGTCTGGGATGGCTTTAAAAAATGATTTGCATTCTCCATGGTGAGGGTCGGTTCTATGGAGAAACAATCAATTATTTTCCAAAGAAACTTATATGAATGTCTGGCACGGGATTTTAGTCAATGATTTTATATCAGTGTGCCTCTGGGATGAAATACATTCTTCATACTATCTGTTCACTTTTGCTGTTGTTCTTGTTCCCTATTTATATTATTCCCAAGGAAGAAGACATTTTAAGAAATACTTTGGAAATTCAATGTGTGAAAGGCAATCCAACTTTCAATCAGCATCCCTCGGAGAAAGCAACTCTAAGAAAGAATCGAATGGTATTAAACCTGGGGGAAATGCAGCTGGAGAGTAACAAGCTATTAGCAAATTGAGTTGCCTTATGAATAACATGACATAACGTAGCATAACATAAAACATAACATAACATAACATAACATAACAATATAAATATGAATTGGTGCTCCAGTCCAAGTATTTACTGCAAGAGGAGAGGTACAGCTGATACGAATGAAGGAGTAATTGAGACAAAGGTTTAGCCAGAAAAACACACTTTTTTTTGTCTATGTCAGACCACTTAATCTATTTCTGCACTCATTTTTAGTACCAGTCATTATAATTGTTAACAATTTGCCACTTTTTTAAACTAGAAGTGACTAAGGCTCTTTCCACATTCATGCAAATCATATACTTGAACAGTTTTAGTTGTAATGATCTTAGTTAGAGATATCTTTCTTTTCTGTTTAGTGGGCAAGAATCTCTTCCAAAAGTCTTCTGTTAGGCCTAGGCATATCCAGACTTTTGAGAAAGCAGCTGCCAGAGGGAAGAAGCCACTTAAAGTGGTCAGTGTAGGTTTATGTCTTCATAGAACAAAGCAATGTTCTTTGCCTATTGTTCCATCTATAGCCACATGCACATATTAACAGCAATAATAAAATATTGCTCCATTATCCCCAAAGCTTTGGTCTCTGATAAGATAAAAGCTTTTTTCCCAGAGGGGATGGTTAGTGTATGGGGGTGGGAGATTGGAAAGGAAGGAATACATTAACCTCATGGTTCTGATAGAAATGGCTTGTTCTGTTATGAAGAAAATGCACACGTTAAACATGTGTGACTAGCGAAATCATAAGAGATCAGTTACCTTCTCACTCTACTTATCTCAGTTTATAGGACTAGTAAGTGGTTAGAAAGCTACAGGCTGCTCAATGAGAAGTAGTCCATGAAAGACATACAATGAGTTACATTATAAAAAGAGTTGAAGCAAGAGAGTCCACTGAGTTATTGAGTGAGTTCAAACTCAGAATATATCTCAGCTCGCTCAGTGTTCCTTGTGAAATTGGTGCGCTAGTCTCTTCTTGTCATGTCCTTGAATGAAGCTGTTACTTCTGGCTTATTTTTCTTTATTACGTTCTTCACTGATGAATATATGCAACATACACGTCAGCAATGAAGCAGAATACCAAAATGAACAGTTGTGAACTCACCACCTAATTTTAGAACCACAAACATTATTGTAATTACTTACACACTCCTCTCACATCACATGCCTCTGCCTTCTCCCAGCTTGAGGATGAACTTTGTCTTAAACATTGTTTTACAAAAATTCATTTTAACACATGCACATGCACACATATGGATATTCATATAGAGTGTACCTTGGTTTTGATGTTTGGTTGAGCTTTATAAAAGTGATACACTTTGCATAATTTTCTGGGACTTGTTATTTTTACTCAATATTCTAAGAGGCACCCATGTCATTTGTGAAATTCCAGTCCATTTATTTTTTCCTGCTTTATAATTTTCTATTATGTGACTATACTATAATTTGTTCATCCATTTTCCTGTTGATAGGCATTTGAGTTGTTTTCTGTTTATGTGTGTGTGTGTGTTTGTGTGTGTGTGTGTTTGTGTGTGTGCGTGTGTGTATGTGTGTGTATACAAAACTGCTATGAATGTTTTTATTCATGTCTTCTGGGTCATATGGGCAAAAGTATCTCTGAGTATTACCCTGGGCTGTAGTTTAGATAAATATTCAATTTTACAATATACTACTACATTTTTTCCCAAATGGTTATACCGATTTGCTTTACTATCACTAGCATATACGGATAGAATTTCCCATAAATCTATATCCTTCAATCTTTGCTATTATAAGGTGTCTTAATTTATGTCAATCTTGTGTATAAGCAGTATCACTAATTTGCATCTCTATGATTGGTAATGAATATGAACATTATTGAAAATATTTATTAGCAATTCGTGTCAAGCCTAGCTGCCTCCTCCCCCTACTCCCTTCTTCTAACTAGCAAGGTAACTATATATTCAGTTCTCATTAGGAGGGAAGGAGAAGTAAGATGGTTAAAATCTTTTGTAATTAAATCCCCAGTTGGTAGATGATGGATGACCAAAAAGTAAGATGAGCACAGTAGTTTCTCCCTGTGAAAGCAGAACTATGTAGTAGAATGCCCTTGGGAATTCCTTAAATCCTATACTTTTATAATAATGTGTACCTACTAAGGAACAATAAACTATATCTATAAATAATGATACATGATAATTGGGGATTTTCCATATTCTCAAATAAATCACTCCATATTTTGTGTTTGCAAGCAACAGAAACCCACTTTGGCTAACTTAAGTCCCAAAAGATTATTCATAGTCATTCTAATCATAATAGCAAAAAACTGGAATAACTGACATGTCCATCAACAGGAGAAGGAATGAGTCAATTGTTGGCTGTCATGGCATCTTGTGTGATGGCCCCACTGAAACTGCACATGATCCCAAAAGAAAGGAGGCGTGGATGCTGGGAGGAAAACCACAGATTCCAAATACCTTCGCTTGCCGGACTCTTTCTTAGGCAGAAAGACTGAAAGGAGTTGCTGGTTTCCAAAGAAGACAAATGGAGTTTGAATGGAAAAAAGTGTGTTTTTAACATCATCCATCATGAGAAAATATGGCTAGATTATTTTTCTAACTACACGACATTCCTTTTGGCTTTGAAGTTTCCTAGGCTAAGCTAATAGCCAATAAGATATGTTAATTTATGCTAAGATGTGAGGATGGTAATGACGACTCAGGGAAGGGGTGTGCCCTAACTCCAGTGCCGGCTGGAACTTGGTGGTATTGGTGACCTGGGTGTTTGTGAACATATTCACATCCACATCCTAGTAATCGTGAACCACTGGGAGAGGAATGACATCTTTACTTACTAAGCGGACAGCTGGCTGTTAGGATTTCTTTGAGCCCTGTCACTGTCAGGAGCCATCTCTAAATCTTGTCGTGCTTTCAAAGTTTGAGACTGGTACTAATTTTAAGTAGACATTAAATCTTAGATTTAAGCAAGTCGGATGCAGAGTGCCTTAGTCCTGGCAAGACTCTAAGAAGCCTGGGAGGTAGGAGGGGCTAAGGTTGTGTGATCCCTTTACTTATACACATAGCAGTGAAGCGAAAGGCAGCACTGTTTCGAATTCCAGAGGAGGTGATATGTAGTTAGAGTTATTTTTCTCTTACTTTTATGTTCAGAAGGAGACTTATCTTATCTAAGCATATGACAAAAAATTAAGATATCTAAGCCATAACAATTTTAAATATATAATCAGTATCAATAATGATAATAGCTACCATTTATTGATTTTCCTCTCTACGTCTTACAAAGTACCCTACGTGTCTTATTTCTGACCCTATAACAACCCTTTCAGTAGGTTTCTTATTTGTATTTTACAGGTAAGAAAGTTGAAGTTCAGATCAGTTAAGTAACTTATGTAAGGTAACAAGTGATTTTGCTGGGATGACATCACATTTGGTATTATAATTAGAGTTATGAACAAAATGAATTTTAGTGTATGTTTGACTTTCTCCTGTGGAGAGAGATCCAACATTGATAATACACAACATTTGATAACTATGCCTGATATTTCTGTGCAGGATCATGTCAGTATACCCTGATGGTAATTGTTTGTGAAATAATTAAGGTTGGAACAGTTTATTTTGAATTGGTGAAGGAAAATTATGAAACACTGGTTGCTTTCTCTCTATGATAAATATCTTTTGACATTTAGCTTCTTCTTGTGAAATGGCTTTAGCAAACTCCCTCTTTCCTCCTTTTTAAGAGGTATGGAGAAGTAGGGGGATGTTCAGATGAGGCTACCTTTTGGCTGGACAGAACAAAAAGAGGGACTGGAAGACATCAACTTGTTTGGTGGAAGAGAGTCGCATGTTTGGATCTGCTGTGGTCTCTAGTCTTGGGGCAGTATGAAATTTGACCCATTTGGATAGTAAAATCATAATACTGTATTATAACTGTTTTTCACTTAAGCAAAAGATCTTGATTTAATAAACTTTTAATCCTCTTATATAAGACAGAATCTGATAGTGCTCAACAGAACCATGATCTTCTTTCCCCCTAATTTATTATTTGTTGGCCAACTACACTCCCATCTGAGTCAACAGGCTCTGGTATGCTGCTGCTGTGGGTCAGCCACTGCAGACTGGAGCTCAGCCTTTTGTGCAGCCGTTGTCTTTCAGCAGTCTTGCTAATCAGCAGTCTTGCACAGCTTGAGCTCAGAAGTTGTCTTCTTTCTTGGCCGCTGGCTGCCTTCAGAAAGGAACGAGGATTCTCAGTGAGTAAATATAGCTAAATCCCCAAGCCTCACCCTCGTCCCACCTCAGCAATCATTAGTCAGAACATCTGTTCGCCCTGCACTCAGAACATGATAGACCTCACGCTGGGATTTTTGGTTAGGATCTTTCCAATATCAATTATTTACTAGACTGAAAGCTCCTAAAAAGAAAGAACTGTGTCCTACACTCAAATGAGATTCTGATATTGAGCATAAGGACTGGTATCTATTAGGGCCGAAGAAATATTTGTTCAATTGTATTGAATATTTACATCAGAGACATTAACTCAAGATGATTGGCAAACCAGAAAGCCACATTTTGTTGTAGAAATTTCCGTTACGATTTATCCTTCATTGAAAAAGAACCATGTTAATGATCTTATTCTTATCGCATCATTCTTCTTACACATTTTTTTTTTTAACTCAGTGAGGCAGTAGGAAGAATTAAGCTCTCGAACCAGACTTGGGATGGACTCCAACATTGCTGCTTCCATGTTTGGTACCTTTGGGCAAATTAGTTAAACATTCTAAGCCTCTATGTTTTGATCCCTAAAATGAGGACAAATAATCACAACTAACTTAGTGTAGTATTTTGAGATAATATTGATGAAGAATAGGTAGTAATTGCTCAGTGAATGACAGTTGTAATTGTTATTATTTTACAGTCAATAGCAAAAACACAGTGAACCTGTAGCCAATTTTTCCATTTAGCTTCAAAGATATAAAATTTTTATACTACGTGAAATAGTTATTCAGAAAAATAATTATTTGCTTTACTTATATGCACTTAAAATAGACAGTCAATGATGGTTGCAATAACATGATTATTTTGTAGATTAAAAATGATTCTTTCACCATAGCAATTCACTTTAAAATATATTTTTAATTGTCCATAGGAAGTGAATTTCGACACTAGTTTTTCTCTGTGGGTTCTTGTTTATTCAATACCATGTCTTGCAGAATATATTTGTCAGCTATTGCTGCATTATAAACCATTTAAAATACATAGTGGCTTAAAATAAAGTCATTTATTCTCACCTACACAATCGTGGGTTGTGTGAAAGTTGGCTAATATAAACTGGCTTTGGCTGGGTGATTCTGATTTAAGCTTCAGGTCTGTGTAGGCCTAGTTCCTCATTTTAGGTAGGGGTCAGGTCTGCTCCATACATATTTATTCATTCTGGGCCCAAGCTCTTCTCATGTTAATCATAGAAGCAAAAGAAGGCAAGTTCACCTGTAGAAGCAAAATTTAAGCCTTCGTTTGTGTCATATTTGCTAATATCCCATTATCATAGCAAGTCACATGATTGAAACTAAAGTCAGGAAAATTTATTTCTCCTATGGAAATAGGTGGTCAAGAGTAAATATTTTTGAGCAATAATCAATTTACCACTAAGTATAATAATATGAGAAATTTTAAATTGAGGCCAGTTAGATTTCTTCCCAGGGACTCACATAGCAATAGTGACTGATAAAGAGACTCATTTTTCTAAGGGTACCATCTTTAACCAACCTTGTACCACTAAGTGCTCAGAATTTAGAATGTTCAGTTCAGTAGGTCTAAGAGGAAGGTATGCAACAGAGCCTTAAAAATACAGCACTTAAGAAAATAGACTGAAGTGAGTCCTGGGGGATATTGCTAAAGAGATTGCTATTACTTCTAGCAATACAATATATGTTTCCTGCAAGAATACTATTTTAGGCTTTTTTTTTTCTTTCAAGAAAGAAAAACTAAGTTGTGCGTATGCTGGGTTTGATGATTTGGCTTCTGATCAGGCTTTGTATCTTCGTATATGAACATTGGCTTTGTGTATTTGGCTTAGGAGAAACTTCTATTTTGGGGGTATTTCAGTCTCAGGATTACAGGAAAAAAGAAAACGTAAGCACATTCTACATACTAGATTTCCAAATGTGTGTTGAGGGAAGCAGGCTGGAGTTATGTTATTACACACTTGCTTGCTTTCAATGCAGTCTTACAAAAAAGTCTTGTCTTGATGCCACTGTTGGTCTTAGTATGGGTAGCTTTATTCAACGAAATATGGTGACTGAAAATAGGTCATTTTGATGACCTATTTTCCTGCATGGAAAGGTATGTATTTGGAAAAGGAATTTGCACTTTTTGAGTGAAATTGTATTAAACTGAACATTTCTGGAGGCAATTTTCCCCTTCATCCTCCTCATTTCTATCCTCAAGCTGAGGGCCCCTCACCTTTCATACTTCAGAAAAAACAAACACCTTAATTGCCAGCAGGGTTTCCAACCTTAGCTACACTGTGGAATCATCTGAACTTTATAGATACTCATGTGTGGATCCCACGGGAGAGAGGCTGCTTTAACTGGTCTGGGATATGGCCTGGGCATTGGCTTATTTAACTCCCCTGGTAAATTAATTGTGCACCTAGGGTCTTGAATCTCTAACCTAAAGCTTGGCCAACTTCTTTGTCATCAGAACAGCTTACTGCCTGTATACCTGCATTTGGTGCTATGCAAAATAGGAGGGTGGGTATTAGCTAACTGACTTGTCAGTGTGCCTGGAGCTTGGCATGTTATCTCACTGAATTTCATCTTCACAAAAATCTCATAAGGTGGCTATTGTTGCTTTCACTCTGTAGATTCTAAAGCAAACTCAGAGGACAGAGCTTACCCGCAAACACAGTTTTTAATTACAAAGTTAGAATTCTGATACCAAGTATCAGCTTCAAAGCCCTGGACCTTCTTACTCTAAAATAAATCCGAGTACCCTCCTCTACTTTGCCTTCTAAGATGGAGAGCAGGTTTTTGTGGCATGTGGTAGGGGCACATAAGTAGATGATTTAGTTTGATTTAGACGCAAATTGAAGCAAAGTATGATAAATAAAGGACATGGAAAAGTAAGGGGCGGTTCGATTGGAGGTGGATAGCTTTAACCTGTATATTTATACATATATCAGTTCTTTGGTTGATTACAGAAGGGTAGATGAAAGAAAAAGGTAATTAATTTCTAAAAATGTTTAGAAATTGACAAAGAGGTATTTGAAATGGAATTCTGGAGATTGTGAGAAGAGAGGGTGGGTGAGAATCATCTAGATGAACTATGGATTTGGAGTCAGCTTGCAGGTAGATGTGAGGGGAAGAGAAAAGAAATCATAGAAAGTGCTTGAGATTAAAAGAAAAGTGAGTGTTGGGTTGGAGAAGCCAAGGGGCATGAAAGTGAGCAGGACTCTCAGATTGAACAAAAATGGTGGACCACTCCCCTCCATGCGCGCGCGTGCGTGCGCGCGCGCACGCACACACGCACACACACACACACACACACTAAGTGTAAGAGCACTGTATTTTGATTGCTCTTTGTCTAAGTGGCAGAGCCACTAAACACTGTTTTCAGAGGAGTCCTATCTGTGGGCCCTTGAGTGACATTCTGACAGTGTGTGATGTGGAGAAGTGTCCTCTCAAGATGCAACCTGTCCTCCTCCTGGGGGCGTGCCTTCACTGGATGTCTAAAAAGGAATTCTCAGTATTCTGAGTGATGACTGTGAAGGAGTCAGGTCTGTTTTCAGAGCTCCATGTTTTCAATGCTTTTATGCTTTAAAATCTTAAAGAAAATCACAAATCTCAGGGGAAAAAAGAGAGCAATTGAGGTGTATGTGAAGCGAAAAAAAGAGGGATTCTCAATAGAGCTCACATACAAGGAGTCATAATTACAAGATAGGCTTTTCTATGATCTCCGACATTTTGTTAGGTACTGACAACATGAAAATTTAAGACGGTAGGTTTTACTCTGATATTTTAGTTTAAATGTAGTGCTAAAAGTACTTCTAGGTGCTGAGCTTGACTGCTCTTGTACCTGGCTTCTTGTTAATGTTTCTAAATCGAATCTGGAGTGACATAGTAATATCGAGGGACACTAAAGTTCTTCTGGTCTCTCAAAGCTGAAGACCGATTTCTACTTTGGCATAGTAAATTAGTGAATTATAAAGCTGCATTTCTATTCTCAATCTGCTAGTAATAAAACCTTATAATTTTATACTAAGATGTGCTTTTTATTGATTGTGAAGTATTTCTTGGTACATTATCCCTTGGTAAATTTTATTCTTACAAAATCTTTCTGAAATGGTCTTTTATTTTATCCCCGGTTTACAGGTAGAGAGACCGAAGAGGTTCAGAGCATGGTCGTATAACCTGGCTTCCATGAAGGGAGCTGCAGTGCAGTCTTTGTGCAATGCCTCCTGCTCTTCAAGCACCGTTCTCGCTGGATCCACGTTTGGTGTCACATGAACCCAGAATGAGGTGGGCAGGTATTTCTTCCACTTCTTGGATGAGGAAGCTAAGACTCTGAAAGAAGGGGTCATTTTCCCAAGTCCTTT
Organism: Pteropus medius; assembly: GCF_902729225.1. Classification (NCBI taxonomy): domain Eukaryota; kingdom Metazoa; phylum Chordata; class Mammalia; order Chiroptera; family Pteropodidae; genus Pteropus; species Pteropus medius. The sequence continues at coordinate 411,642 of NW_024354499.1, forward strand.
GGGCTACACACAACTAAGTTCACCAAGGCCTTTTGCTTTTACATTTAGATCCCTGTCTTCCGTGATGATTCAACAATGTGAGGGAAAAATCACTTCTTGAAGGAAAAAATAAAAATAAAACAGACAGAGGAGAAGAAATAAGAACTGCTGCCACTGGGAATGAGATTTTCTTACTTTTTCCCGATTCTAATAGAACAAGTAGAATGTGTAGATTCTGATTCTTTTAGAATAAAATTCTTACTTCCAATTTTATGGTGGGTTGGTTATTTTAATTATGATGAACATAAACTTAGAAAGTGCATTTAACCACAAACTCTTTAATTTTGTTCCAGTCAGAATTTTTCCATTTCAGTCATATTGCTTTTCTTTCTCTAATTATTTATTTTCCCTTTTTCCACCTCACAGAGTTAGATTCTTCCTCTTCACATTATTCAAGAAGTGGTCTTCAAAAATGGCAAGACAAGATGATCCATTGGGATTGGGGATACAAAATACTGTCACTCTAATCTTTCTTCCCCACAATTTTTTAATTTCTGTTTTTGTGTTTGCTTTATGATCTATATGACATATGAGCAGGTGAGTCTATTACATATATTTAGCATACATATATATGTACTTATCTATCACACAAGCACATACAGGCATATTGAGGTGTGTACATAAGCTATTTTAATTACTAGGGATGTATGTTCATAAAAGTTTGGAGGCCCCTAGTGTTATGGGTTGAATTGTGTCCCCCCTACAAAAAGATAATGTGAAAGTCTTAGTCTCCAGTACCTCAGAATGTGACCTTATTTAGAAATAGGAATTTTGCAGATGTAATTAGTCAAGATGAGGTAATACTAGAGTAGGGTAGGACTTTGACCCAATATGACTAGTGATTTTATAAGAAGACAGTCAGGTGAAGACACAGATACACAGGGAAAACACCATGTGAAGACAGAGGAAAAGATTGGACTGATGCATCTACAAGCCAAGAAACACTAAGGATTCTCAGCCATCACAAGAAGCTGGGGTGGAGCCATGGAACAGATCCTCATTCAGAGCCTTCAGGAAGAGCCAACCCTGCTGATACCTTGGCTTCAGACTTCTAGTCTCCAAAACTGTTAGACAATAAATTTCTGTAGTTTCAAGGTACCCAGTTTGTGGTATTTTGTTATGTCAGCCCTCAGAAAGTAATTCACCTAGCATATATTGACAACAAAATCATCCAAAATATTTTAAGAAAACTTGATGAATTTATACTATTTTCAAGTGGGTAATCTATCAATATGATCCTTTAGTTAGGAAACCTAAGTAGTCCTATTTGAAGGCTGAGGAAGGATCTAGGAATTGGGAGAGAAAACATACCCAGTGCTTCTGGAAGACATCTCATCAGTAGGGGAAACCACGAGTGTTGTCTACAGAGAATGAGTCCAAAAAAAATGCTTCGGAGGCTGGGGAATGCCACCGGGCTTTCAGAGCAAGAAACTGAATGGACGGAGAGAGACATTGGGAGCTTAAGAGAAACTACAGAGGCCTGGGGCTAATTTTTGCTAGTTTATTTTTTTCCCTTTTGTTTATTCACTACAAGTCAGATTTTGAAGCAATTAGCAAAATATCATGCAAATATTCCCAGTGTGACTACACATGAGTAACTTTGATTCTGCTGAACATTTGTCTTGTTGCAACAAAATACATCTGCTATTTGCATTAACTTAATCTGTTAAGATATTGTGAACTAAACTACAGACTTCCAGAGACATTTAGGAAGCAACTTCCCATTTTTATTGGACACTTTTGACTAGCAAAATCTGCTTTTGCGATCACATGACTCCATCCCAGAAGCACCTCTTTTCCCAGTGCTGTTTCAGACAATAGAAAAGGAAGCATAATGGAGCTTTATAGAAAGGTAATATTGGCAGAACAAGAAGGATGCTTATTGGTAACAGAAGCAAGCAGTAGAATAAATAAAGGAAATGTTGTAATACACGGATATACATTCTGTATATTTGAGAGAGGGACAGAAACAAATTGAACTCTTGACAGATCCAGAGTTCTGTGTTGCTTACTTCACATAATTTATATCATGTAGATCTTGTGACCATTCTTACAGGGTCAATTTTAAGCAGTCAAATCATTTGTCCTACATTACACAGAGAATAAAAAGCAAGATCAGTGTTTCATTCATTCAACAAATCTTTATTCAGCACCTATTATATGCCAGGCACTATTCTAGTTACTAGATATAAAGAGGTAAAAAAAAAAAAAAAGAAAAAGACCACTAATCTTAGGGAGTGTAGTTCTAGATGAAAAACTCACACATATAAAAAGACATTTTCAGGTAGACAAGAAAGTTATAAAGAAAGTAAGATAGTGTGATGCACCTGGCAGGTGACATCATTAAACAAGATGGTCATGGAAGGCATCTCTGAGGAAGTGACAGTAGCTGAGACTTTACTGATGAGAAGCTAATTATGCAAAGAACATTCTAGGCAGCGAGAAGACCAAACGCCACTGGTCAGAACTGAAAGGAGTAAGAAGTGCCCTGGAAGGCTTTAAGCAAGCAATAATGTGACTTAGTACAATTTTTAGAAGACCGTTTTGGTTGCTATGCCAAGAATAGACTGCACAGGGCAAGTAACAAGGGTATCTATCTGAAGGTTGTTGCTGTCATCTAGGTGAGCGCTGGTGGTATTTTAGACCAGAGTGAAGGCAACAGAAATAGAGAGAAGTGGGCAGATCAGGGATGTATTTGGAAGCAGGACTGCCAGGGCTCGCTGGTAGTTAGGAAGGGAGAGGAGTGAAGTTAATAAAAAAAATGAATAATGACTGTAATTTTTTTTCTTTAGCCATTGGTGGATTATGGCGGCATTTACTGAGATGGGTCAGGCTGAAGGAGCGAGTTTAGGGTGTGAGAGAAATTGAGAGTTTTCTTTGGGAGGTATTTCATTTAAAATGCCTGTGAGGCATCCAAGTGACAGTGCTGTATTAGGGTAGAGATCCCTAGCTCTGCAGGGAGGTTGCCTGGAATCAAGTTTTGCCTCCACCGTTTACTAGCTGTGTCACTATGGAACAGTCTCTTAAGCTATCTGTAGGGTTAGGAAAAGAACGGGGGTTTCTTTCATAGAGTTGTTGTGCAGGTTAAAAGGGTACTACATGTATAAAATAAGGGTATCTACCTTGTACTAAGATATATATATATATACACACATACATACATATGCTATTCAAGTGGATATGTCCAGTGTTCGAGCCTACCCTTATTATCTATAAGTCTTAAGAAAAGGATAAAGCCAGTTGAAGTTTAGTATTAATGACACCTGGTCTGTCTCTTATCCATGAGCTCTCTATTGGTTTTCTGCCTCCCAATTATTCTGTGGCTAAGGCCTATGTAAACTCATTAAACCCCAAAGACCATGTCATTCCCTTGGCCTAAAACCGACAGGGGCTCCCCATTGCCCATGATGTATGACATCCAAGAATCTCATCTTTGCACTTAATAAGTGCCCTTCATGATCTGACCCCAAATTCCATTTTTAGCCTTTCATCTCAGATTACTTTCCTTGGCCCAAATTAGTTTTCTCATTATAACATAAATGTGGCATCCACTTCCTGGAGGTCGAGATCTGCAAGAATCTTGAACATGACATGTTGATGAAAGCCAGCAGCAGCCTGCCCGAGAAGTTGGCACTACCAAAATTTCCCTGCCAAAAAAGAAGCAGCCTACTCCAAGATGCCTTCTAAGGACACTGGCCCCAGTGCAAGCCATCACTGCAGCCCCCTCCTCTGGGTTCAGTCCTGTGCAGGTGACTCCACAGGCAATACCATGGAGAGGAGGAGCCACTCGCTATCCGGCCTTGAGTTGTTCCTCGAACTTTAGTGAGTCCCAGACTATGAGCACATGATCAGCAGATTCATGCTGCACAGAATGGCTTTCTAGGCTGCAGAGAGCTCTGCAATGGCCAAGAGTATACTTTCAAATCTCAAGAGCTATTCTCAATCTAATGGCAAAGACATAAGCAAGCACATTTTATAATCCAGCATATTAACAGAAGTGTTATAGTTGAAAGATGAGAAGCACTCACAGGAGAAAGTAGCATATGGATAAAGGCAAGATGAAAGCGGGAGATGGATGAAGAAAGAAGAAAGGATGTTCTAGCAGAGGAATTGGCCTGCACAATGGCTGGGAGGCATGACGGTTATAGCACATTCAGTGGAATTATGGATTTGTTCTCCTGTCTTCATACCAACTTCTCACCTAGTCATGTGACCTTTTCTTCACTTTTATTGCCACTACTGCAGTCTCACTGCAACCCAAGATCTCATAAGTTCACAGAGTGATATTGTAATTGAAAGCATAGACTTTGAAGATGGACTAAAATCTACTCTGGTTTTGGCCCCACCAATGAAAATCTGCTTGACCTTGGGCAAATTCTTTACCTCTCTGAGACTTGGTTTCTGTAAAATGGATCTGATGCGAGAACTTACTTAATAGTGGTGTTGGGAAACTTGAATGAGGTAGTGCAGTGGTTCCCACCCTTTTTGGCGCCAGGGACCAGTGCTCGTATGAGAATCCAACGCCTGCTGCTCTGAGGTGGAGCTGAGGCGGTGAGGCTCGTGTGGCGGAGCAACGGCAAGTACAGTTCGATCTTCTCTCGCTGGCCCGCCGCTCACGTCTTGCTGTGCGACCTGGTTCCTAACAGGCCATGGACTGATACTGGTCCATGGCCCGGGGGTTGGGAACTCCTGAGTAGTGTATGTAAGTCACCGAGTAAAATGCTTTCTTGGTGTAACTGCTCCTTTACATATTTCTATTCCCCACCTACGAGTTCAGCACACTCCCTAGTGTAGGATATGCCGTGATACACTTGCTTAATGAATTCGCAGACAAATATATATTTCTGACATGATTAGTTTCCTGACTTTTTATTCTCAATCCATAGTTCAGATTTTAATTCCATTTTAGTAAGTGACAAACTGTAGAGATATAGTTTCCTATTTTTAAACCTTTAAATTAAATTATTATTATTTTTTTAACCTCTGAATCTTTATTCCTGGAAAGTGTCCACTTTGGAGTTTATTTCTTTTCCCAGAAGAGAGCCATTTATCAGCTTTTAAAAGATTATGATTCAGCAGGGAGATTGTTTGAGTCCATTGTGAGACACAGGTTTCTTTGCGGTTTCAATACAAGGAAGGCACATGTAAGGCCTGGTTAACAGAAATATTAATATTCATAATACATCTCAGTCAATTTTGTATCTCAGATTCATTCCTCTTCCATAACATTGTGATCTGTATCACTTTATCAACTGCACCCCAAAGGAATTTGCTGATAATTCACAAAACAAATAAATAGGCTCCTTGGCCCCTCTTTCCCAATTAGTCTTCCAGTTTGTCCAGGAGCACTTTCCTCTTTTTCTTCGGCTCTGATTTCTTAAAGTAATGGCATATGATTGAAATATAAGGCCTGATTCATCCACGACCAGTGTCTCTGATAGAATCTCCTGGAAAGCGTGTCCCACTTCACGCTGGCCCTGTGCAAGGGCAGCCCAGTGCCTTTGTAGAGTACCAATTAATAAAAGAATCCTTTGTATTTATTTCTTATGCTACGACGTGGCAAATGTTAGTACATTGTATCCAGCTGAAGCAGTTGGGGGTTACTCCCCCAAAACACTAAACTAATATACAAAACAGAGGTCTTGTCTATATCTGTAATTGGAGATCCAAATTGACATTTTAGAAACAAGGACTGATTTTACTGGTTGATTTTTCTGTTTTTGGAAGGTGACAAAGAAGAGATCATAGAAAATTAATTCAAAGCTATGCGAATATGTACACATACGCACACACATTAACTTGGCTCTGCATTTGTGTTTCCTTTGTGATATTTTTGAGTCACATAGTGACATCTGTCTTTAAATTATTTGTTTAGCAAGTGCTGAAGTAGCTTATTATTTATTTCTTCAATCAAATCAACATAGTAGTGGGGCTTTCTTTATATTTGAAATTTGAGATATCCACTGCCCTTTTTCCTTTTCATTCCCCAAACACCTGGAAAACTTTGAGATATCTCAATTAGATTGCTTTCTCCAATTTGAATCATAACGCATTTGCATAAAATCACTAGTTCCCACATTGAACGCCTCCTTAGTCTCCCTCTCCAGAAATTCCTGCTTAGACTCTGTACTGGAATTCAATAAGTAGAGAGAAGACCCAGTGCAACCTTCACTTTGAGATCTGGAAGTTGTCTGCTTGAGAAATAAAATGGCTCCACACTTAGTGTTCCAGAAGTTGTGCAGCTTCCTTTCAAGAAGACCCAAGAAGATGTGTGTGTGTGTGTGTGTGTGTGTGTAGAAGCTGAAAAATGCTCTGCTTTTTTCTTCTCAGAAAATACAAGAAATACCACATCTTCGTTTTCCATGAAGACTACAAGACTGATATTAATCCGTGACTTTGAACTTTAAAATCGAGTCGCCCCCCGAAAGAACTTATAACCACATGAAGAGACAGGTGTATGGGATAAGAACATATTACAAGAATGAACAGGACTCATGAAGCAGAATCCTAAAAGCAACTTTACTTTTGTCCCCACCTATCCCTTTAAACCTGCTCAATGAGGAGAGGGCGTTGTTGTTGTTGTGGTGGTGGTGGTGGTTGTTTTATCCCACTGGTGGAAACTCAGAGTCCAATGACTTTTCTGCCTACTTTCAGATGATAAAAGTTCAATGGCCACTTTAAGGGGTGGGGCGGGGGAAACCCCAAAACACAGTAGAAGATGAGAAATTAAGATGGCCAGTCCGAATCAGCTTTTCGGTGTTCAAGCAACATGCCCACTGGCTCCTCCTCTCTTCCTCAGGCACCCTTTTCTTCAGCTGCCATCTCAGGCCCCTCTGGGGTTGTAGAGAGAAGTAAGGGAAACAGGAAAGTCCTTTCATGACTGGCGCTGTTGTAATCTGGCTTTGATTTCTGTGGGCAGCAAATTCTAGCAGGTGATTAAAGATGGCTCTGTCTCCTGTGGGGGAAGTTCAGGGCTGTGCCGACATCACCTGCCAGACACTCCACCCGCCCTTCTCTTGCCATAGGGCTGTTTATTTCTTGACTTGCACTCCAGATACCCACCTTTAGCTCCACCCCTTTCTCGTATAGCTTCTCACTTCTGGGGCCCTTATACCATCGAGTCAAACCTTCTCTAGGGCACAATTCCTGTTGAAAATGACTTCAGGCTAATTCCTCAGGAAATAAGTTGAACATTTGGTCCAAGGGATTTACCACATTTGACCAGTCATTAGAAAGGACTTTAGTCTGCTCACCGGCTATCTCAGCCTTCTCATGTAACGAGCCTTCCAGACTTTCCTGTTTCACTTGGGGTTTTGGGGTCAGAAGGTAACACCCTGCTCTACCACCAGGAGGAGAGGTTTGAGATTACTGGATAGCTGTTACCAAAATATTCTTCCACAATTGAGCTCTATTAACTTCTTTAAGTTTGTTGGCTTGAGAAACATGTTCTTAGTTATCTCTTTTGAAAATTTGTGTCTGACACTTCATGTTGAAGTTTCACAAGAAACTGAATTTTTGTGCATCATTTAAAACTTTTATCCTGTTACATGTGTTATATAGATGATTAAGGTCATAAAAATTTATACTCTGTATATGTTATACAGTGATTACGACTCTGAGAGCTGAGAGAAGTGGAGAGTCATATATCTTCTCTGCAAGTAGGTGATGGTCTTAAAGGAGACTTTAGAGAGTTGTCCCAGGCTAAAAAAATCGAGATATTTTGGACCTACATAGAGGACAGAAAAGACCTTGCGGTTAGGAGGGTCTTGTATCAGCAAAGCCACTAGAGGATAGAACTTGTGCATGAACATGAGGATTCTAAGGTGACCCCCACCCTCCATTTGAGTGTGGCAAGGATCTGTGATATGGTAGGATATCACTTCTGTGATTTTGTTATATTATCTGGAAAGGTAAAAGGAGTTTTATAGATGTAATTAGATTTCCTAATCAGCTGACTTTGTGTTAATTGAAAGATTATTCTGGGTGAGCCTGACTTAATAAAGTGAGACTTTAGGAGAGACGGATTTTCTTGCTGCATGGAAGAAATCACACAGCCCTATTGCGAACTGTCTCTAGGGAAGAGTTGCTTTCAGGACCTGAGAACCTCAATCCTACAGCCACCAAAACCAGAATTGCCTACAATCTAGCTGATCAGCAAAGAGGACTTCAGTCCTCAGATAAGATCACAGCCTTGGCCAACTCCCGATTGCAGCCTTGGGAATCCCTGAGGAGAGGATTCAGGTAAACCATGCCTGGACTCTTTACCTATGAAAACTGAAACAATAAATGGTGTTGTTTTAAGCTTCTAAATTTGTGCTAATTTGTCATATAGCAATACAAAATAAATACACTTTTTTTTTTGAGAGACAAGGATAGACAAGCTAAGTGAGAGACCAAATTAGGCAGGATTTCAGTTGCTAGATTTGGTGGGAGTGTATTATTCAGTATTGATCTGGATATATTATGTAAAACAGAAAGTCTGGTTTACTTATGCTCTGTATTCTTTGCAGGTGAACTGGGGTGCTTCTCTGCATTATCCTGACCCCAGGACTCAGGCTGATGAGCACCTCTTCTGTAGTGTTGCCAATGGCCATGGCAGAAGATGAACAGGAGAATATGATGAATTGCATGAAGGCGTTTACAGCTTCAGCCTGAAGGTGCCACTTTTCACTTTTACTCACATTTCATTGGCTAAAGTAAGTCGCACAGCTGCATCTAACTTTAAGGGTAGAAGGAATGAACCAGAATTACTTGGTGAATTTCATTGGTCAGTGTGCAATAGTTCATTTTGGATTCTAAAACAAGAAGGTGGCTTCATAGCCCAGCCTCCTAATTTATACTCAAGCATCTTCCTTCTTATTTCAAATTCTGAGGAGATATGCGAGGGCTCACTGCAAGCACACAGCTTATTCAGTATTAGATAGTTGACACTAGACAGAACTATGAACAACATTAAGAAACAGGTATCTGTTCTTGTATTAATGCTTCCCACCCTAGTATTCCTGCCGGATAGGAAAAGAAGTTCGAGCCCATATTTCTCCTGAGGAGTTCCATTTTCCTGCCTCTTCTATGCCTCCATATACTACTTCTTATTACTCCTGAGACCAAGTTTGCTCGTGAATTCAGGATCTGGCAGAGAATACTCACCAAGTGTTCAAAGAGAAATGCTAGGGAAATTTTGAGAGATATTTTAATAAAAATTGTTGTAAGTGGAAGTATGAGCGGTCTAAAGCTTTCTCGAGATAAAAAAAGCATTTGTACTTTTACCAGTAATACTATTACTACAGTTTTAAAATATCAAGATAATTTCATTTCTCTGGTGGCTAATATAGAAAGAACAATTGTTATTATCCCACTTGTGATAAGTGAGAAATTGAAAGATAGTGAATGGCTTGCCTCTCTTCTTCCCTTTATCCCCCATCAAAATAATTTCTTACAAAAGAATTTGCTGGTATTTTTCTTCTCTAGGGATTATCTGCATTTTAAGCCAGTGAAATGGAATCTATGTTCCTTGGGAAAATTACTTCAGGCATAAACAAAGATGTGACCGAGCCTGGTGTGGGATGGTGAAGTCACAGATTGCAAACGCCATCTGATGGGTCATTGCGGAATCCAGACACAGAGGAGGAAGCTAGGGAAGAAGAAAGAGATGAATGAACATGTAGAGTGTGAAAATACCAGATGGAAGAAGAGGTAGAGGAGCAGAGCTGTGAGCAAGTAGCCAGAAAAATAGAAAGAGAAATAGAAGAGGCCTATGGAGCTCAAAGGAGGAGCGAGTTTCCAAAAGGAAGAAAGGGTAAAGGGTCGAACTCCACAGAGAAGGCAGCTGCAAGGAGGAAAGAGAAGAGTTCTGTGGATGTAGTAAGCCAGGGCTATTACTGACCTGGGCAAGAACCTTGTTATCAGAGGGGGAATGGGAGCTGGGTCATTGGATGGGAGCTGCTTTCCAAGAAGCTGTAAAGGGAAGTGGTGAGCAGGATGATCGATACAGTAAGGAATACGACCTCAGGGAATTTAAAAAATTGTTGCAATGGGAGATAACTGTATTATATGAAGATCTGTATTATATGCAGAAGGAAAGTGCTAACAAACAGAGAAAAGTTCATGGTGATGGTGAGAGATGGTACTGTTGCTGGAGGCTGAATTTTAGTTGGAAATGTTAATCTCCAACAGGAGGTGGGAGCACTCTTCTCTGAAGCAGTGGGGAGGAGGGAAGGGTAAGTCTCACGGAGATGAGATGGGGTGGGAATATAGGGTGAGACTTACGTCTGGAGGCCTCACTTTACCTTATAATCACACGGAAACTCACCTGCAGGGGGAAGGAAAAACAGAGAAGACCCAGGTCACATGGAATTTTGCAAAAATGCCACTGTACCCATTTCGGGGCAGTTGTGCAGCATTTGAGGAGAGGTTTGCAGAGCACTGTCCTGCTATTGGACAATCCAGGAGGGTAATGGAGTCCAGGGACTTCCTTTGAGCCAGCTCTTCCTTTACATACATACCTAGTTATACCCTCAGCCAGTCTTGACATGTCTTGTCTAAGGTAAGGGAGAGGGTAAGGAATGAGTATCTTTGCTTAGGTCTGAATGGAGCAGAGCGTAGGACAGGGGATTTGGCCCTGGGACTTTTGTGAGTGTCGTCGGGCATGAATACAAACTTTGTGAGTTGACCTTACTAATCTTGAGACATCTAAATCACGAGGAAGAAAATTTTGATGCCTCTTTTCACATTTGCATCTGTGAGAAAGACATTTTTCAACCTCGTGAGAGTTTTGTGGTTCAAGCTTTGTGCTTTTTTTTTTTTTGTGAGAAATGCATTTTATGTTTGGGGGGGATTTGTCATTTGTTCGGTTGAAGAGCATCTCATAAAAGACACTCGGTGTTTTGGGCAGCTGTTATCGTAGAACTGGAGGAGGGGTTTTCATCTGCATGGATTAGGTTGATGTACCAATCTCTTTCTTCTCCAGGGGTTTTAAGAAATCTTCCATGATTGGCTGAGCATGAGGAATCTTCCTGTGACAGCTCTATAAAGAAAGAAAGACAATAAAGACAATCTAATAGGCAGTCAGTCGATGAAGATTTTTGTCTGGAATAAATTTAGCGCATCTCATAAAGTTTTTATAGACGCTACCTTTCAGAAGCTTAGAATATTATTATCTCGCCCAACATTTCTCTGTTCCTGATTTCTCTTATTCTTGCCTAGAAAAAAAAAAAGCACTTTTAGGATGTTCTTCTGTGTCTATTTTAAGCCCTCAGCAGAGTTGTTTAAATGACTGATTTTTCTTTTTCCATCGCTTGGTGTTCTTCTCCTATGGGATTTAATTAGAATCTTCCACAAAAATCTGACAATTAGTGAGTTTTTGCAATGAAATTCATGATTTGTATCTTTATTTGGCTTTACCACGTAAATCTCAACAGGTCCTTTACAAGCATAAGGTTTTGGTGGTTTGGGGCCAAATTGGAAGAAAAATGAAACTCAGATAGAGATAAAATATCATTCTCAAATAGTAGACAGAAAACGATCCTAAACTCAGCCTGCAGTAACTAAAATCAAATCTCTCAAAAATTCACATTATAAATGAAAACAAAACAAACAAAAAGTAGTTAGGAGCTGCATTATTAAGGATTCTACACACTCTTTTATGCAGGGTTCTTTGCAGATGTTGCAAGTCTCTTTTGCTCTGGTCTTCAATAAAATTTTCAATTTATCTCTGTCTCTCTGTCTCTCTCCCTCTTTATCTTTATTTCTCTCTCTCTCTCTTGCTCCCTCCATCTTGTGTGTTTTGGGAAGGAGTGAATCTCAGTCCTTAAGGAAGCAAGGGTTCTGAGGCAGCTGCCAAGGAAATATGTATGTGCCAGGTAAAAATATATTCATATCTTTCCACATGGATGGTGCTTGATGAGCCTGGTTTAATGTCCCCTGGGTCTGAGGAGTTGTGCGACTCTACAGCATATTTTATTATTTAATGGGAAAGTGTATCGTTACAGTGAGGCATCCATGATATCCACAATCCTGCCTGATACCCCCTTTATGAAAAAACAAGTTGTTTTTTTTCATTTTCTGAAAAAAGTTGGGGATGGGGGAGGAGGTAAAAAAAAAATTGAATCAAGGGAGAATTATCCCCAGAATATCCTCCTTTTCTCTAAATCTTCGTAAATTAAATGCTCTGATTTCTGCTAGAGAAGTCCCCCTTTTGCGGCATGGAAAGAACAGTGAAAAGATAATATGTTTTAATTGCTTTTTTTCCTTCTAGAAGGAGAAGCTTGTTGAGCTTCTCCCCTTTTGTGGTGTTGCTATTACTTCTATGCCTCAATAAAGTATTCTAGAATTTGAGATTACTTTTCTTATAACTTTTAAAAAATATGTGTATTTCAGAAAATATTTCATTAGGAAATACGAATTCTAAACCCATGGCTGTGACTCCCTTTGCTTATGAGGTGGGACTGCTCAGTGTGGATGTGGGCAAGGTCAATAGAGAAGCAGCAGCAGGCATCCCAGAGGACATGGCTCCGAGATGCCCTAGGCAGTCATACAGGGACCAGGCCCTGGAGACCAATCTCAGGTGTGAATTGGTGCATCCTGGTCTCCAGATGGGTGGAAAATACCAGATGGATCTTCCAAATTTGGTATTTTATTTTGGAAGCAGAGAGAGGTAACAGAAAAGAAAAAAGTATTGCTATGGTGTCAGAAACTATAAACTTCCTCAAGAGCAACACCGTTTGCTCACAGTGTGACCTTGGGCAAGTGAAGCCACTTAAAGTGTTCTTCTCTAAAGCAATGCTAATAATTTCTCATGAGTGTGACATGTGTCAGGTAGCACAGGGAACATGGCTGCTTTAAGTCTAGATTTAAGAGTACTTTGTAAACTGAAAAAGCCTATGACTGAGTGCTTTCTCTGTATCTGACCCTGTTCCAGGTTCTCTGGGGAACACCCGAAAGTCACAGACCATGGTCCTCGGCTCTCATCAGATTGAGAGGCTAATTCAAGCAGGGAGAAGCAGCGATGGTGTTGGGTTCTTAGCCGGTCTGTCCTAGTCAGTAGTGGGCAGATGAGTGATTTAACACGGCAGCTCCCAAACTCCCTGAGGAGTATAGGGACCGTGTGGGCAGTTACAATAAAGAACAAAGAATTGCCATAGTCATGGCCTCTGAGACATTCCTCCCCACCCCACTCCACCCCTTTAATACCTTTAAAATCAGGCTATCTCTTACAGTTAGTGGTTGGTTATAATTGAAATGTCAGCCTTTTTCTTTTTTCTTTTTGTTTGCAACACACAAAATAATGGTGCATCTTATAATCTACGAAGTCTTATACCCAATGAAAATACTATCCAGGAAGAAAAATACCATATCCCTGATATCCAACACCACTAAGTCCAATGTTGAAAAGAGGAATTTTAAACAAGTGAGCCTGTTAGCATCAAAACAATTCATCTATCATTGGAATAGTTTTACAAGATGGGAGAGAGGAGATATTTCACATGGATGCCTCCATCTAGGGCATTCAATTTTGACCTTCAGAGCATCCAAGTTCTCTGTAGATACTAGTTGATTTCTATAATTTTTATTTAAATATTAGAAATAGAATTTTATCTGCAGGGAAAAACAGACAAGAGACTCAGTCAGACATGAAGAGAAACCACTGGGTTTGTAGCCATGAGCTTTTCTCTTGAACATTGCTTTTAACTCCAGGCTGTCAGTTCTCAGTCAACATTGTGCTGCTTCCAATTTTTTTGACCGACATGCTTTACTTTCTTCTTTATGCCCCATACACAGTATTTGAAGACTGATATCAGAGACACTAACCCTTGGGAATCAAAAGGAGGCTGGGGTGCAGAGTGAAGGTAAATAAGGGAAGAAGGTTGTTCAAATCCTTAACTTAATTTGAAAGGAAGAAATTGGATCTACTTAACCATTTAAAGATACTCTTTTGATTTTGACTTGGACTATTGCCCTAGAGCCTTCATATATGGTAGCCCAGGGCCTAGTCTGTTTCCCATTCATTTCTCATGTTGGAGGGCAGTGCCTAGTCCTCTTCCTGGCACGTGTGTGTGTGTGTGTGTGTGCGCGTGCGCATGCCTTTACCTCTTTGGCTGTGGTCATTAACCGACCTGACTTCCATCTTGATCTCCCCCTCCTCCTGCTTGTTCCAGCAAGTGAGTTCCATTAGTTCCCCAACCCTATATCTTCTTGGCATCTGTTGCAGTATAAGAAACTTCTTCTGCCTCTTGGCGATCGGTCAGACAGGCTCTGGGTTCAGATTTGGTGTTTCCTCGTTAACCTCTCTATCATCTCCTCAGGTATCAAATGGGATAATAATAATGCTCACCTCATACTGCTGTTGTGTTGTTTAAATGAGCACATGAGTTTTAAGTCCTCAGCACAGTGACTGGTCAACAGATGGAAGCTATTCTTCATTTCCTTAGTAGTAATAGCAGCAGCAGCAGCAGCAGCAGCAGTAGTAATAGTACTACATGTCATGGTAGTCATGCTAGTAATATTTGGGGACACAGAGAACCTGGTGACATTACTCCAATTAGTTTGTGATGACATTCCCACACTCTTTAAAACATCCAGCGGCACTTCCCAAGGTTTGCTAAAGAATTGAGTTCTAATGCCCTAAGGCATCTATTGCATGTAACTTATTTCCTCGGCATCTAGAACAGGTACAATCTAAGTACCGTCCTGGGGAGAACTGAGAAAACAGTTACTAGAATCATTTTCTGTGGGGCTTAATTCTATCAGTTTCTTAACTGAGGTTTGGAAAAGCTGATAAAGTGTAGATTTTCATAATTCATGAAGTGGAGTTTATATTTGAAAGCCATTTGATTTAGAAGAATGGCTGTGACTCAAAGAGGAATAATGTGAATACAAAAATTCCAAATATAGCATGCTTGTAAGATATTGTAAGACTCTATCCCCAGAATTTTTCTGTTGTCTAGCATTACCCTCTGTAGACCTGATCCTGAAACTAGTTCCCAACTAATAATCTTCATTTTTACATTATGGAGCCTGAACGCTGACCATAGACTTTTCTTGCAGGTGGTACTAACTAAGAATGTCGATGCATTTATTTTGGAAGCTGTTGGGGAGTGCTGTCCAGGATTTCAGCTGATCCTAATTTTCACTGCACGATTCTTATTAAAAAGTAAAAATATGCTTTTGGTTGACACTCAAAAAGAAGACAAGGAAAGGGCAGATGTCTGGAATAATACAGCCACATTGGGTCTTCCCTTTTATTTGCCTCTCCGTGACAAGCAAGGTAGTGGTTGAAGACATAGGAAAACTTTCCAAATTCATTTTAATTGTGAAGGCACAAACCCCCAAATTATCTAGGTAGTGATGGTTGTTCTGAGCTGTGGTGGGGCATTTGGCTCAGAATTACCACTTGGACTGGAGCAAGAGTGGGCTGGGAGGCTTTCTCTTTGACAATTGAGAATGTCTTTATCTATGCAGTAGGTAGAAACAGAGTGAGGAAATCAGAGGAAAGGTGGATAGATAAATTTTCCCCAAATAAATCATATGGTTGAAGAGGAGAAGAACTTACTAGAACTCTAAAGGGGCTACTTGGCTAGAAGGAAGTTGTGTTAGAAAATTTAAAAAAATGTTTCCAGTAGTCTTTTTGGAAGCTATGAAACAACAGTGATTTTTGAGCCTTCTTTGAAATGTTCTCCAACTGTTTTATCATAGACTCATTTTGATTCAGGGCAGTTATAAGAAGAGTGAACATGAATGGGATCTGTTACCATAAAAGCAGCATTATTATATCCATTCCATCACGAGGTAGACTAACTCAACATCATGGTGACTCTGGCATACTGAAACCTTAATTTTAGCTAGAAATTGGTATACTCATTCTACCTATTGCAATCTTGCGTTTAGTCTCTTTCAATGGGCATTAATATTTAAGCTATTTAGCTAAATGAAAATTATTTTTATGGAAAGGTTAAGCTACTTATGCCCTTGTATTAAAGGGATATTTTGCTTTTCCTGTAGAGATTTATCTTCACTTTAAAGATTAAATATGAACTAAGCCCTGGAAAGAAAAAAGAAAACGTGGAATGGTAGATCAGAAGAATTCCACTTTCGACACCTGATGAATTTACAATTAGATGAGGATTGTCAACATGGTATTTGCCAAAGCCCAGACAATTGTTTTTCTTTTTTCAGGTTTGGTGGAGGCGACAATGTTAGGGAGAAAGAACGTTAGTAAGGAAATTCTGCGCTGGGAAACCAAGCTCTTTCTGCATGTTTATGAACAAACTAAAGAAAATAGATAGTCCTCTGGGCACCCAGGGTCGTGCATCTGTGGGAAATCCCTGGTTGTCCTCACACAGTATACTTTACGTAGCTCAACTCATTGAAACAGAGTTGATGAGGTGATCCGTTTTATTCCTAGTGAATTTGTAATACAGGTTCGTTTTCTAACTCTTTTTGGTTGTGTATTGCTAGGTATCATGCACCCAACTGCTTCTCCACTTGCCCCCATCCTCACATACATAGTGGCAACTGTGTAGACTTTATAAAGAATAACACATTGGTATCATGGAATAATCTGTGTGCCATCAGCTTGAAAACAGATTTTCGAAGATATTCTAAATGGGGCAGTGGAGTTGTGCCCATGGTACCTAAAGAGAAGATTAAGAAGGAAGGGCTGGTGTGCCATTGCAGGAGGCAAAAACTCAGGGAGATAATGTTGATGACTTCAGTCAGAACCAGGAACACGGGGCTCTCTGCTTCAAAAATACTTTACCTTGATCTACACGTGTTGTAATGAGATGCTCTGTGCATCGTAATCTGAGTCTTTGATCAAAGGGCATGCCTTGATGTCCAGTTATGTTTAAAAACACCCTAACAGGATCTTCCTTCTAAATGTATCTAAACCCAGGGTAGGAGAGACCTTACCTTATACTATCAACCTCATACTGAGGATATGACGAGAAATTCAACCTCACAGTGCTCCCTGAAAACTATGCTGGTGGCATTTTGGGGGCTGCTAATGAGAACCATAAAATAACACTAAAGAAAGATCTGAACGAACATGCCAGATGACTGCGTTTGTGCTCCCTGAATTGGGTGTAAGATTTATGAATTGAATTTGGGGCTGCCTTAGCATCTAGCCTCTCATAAAATTTGGCTGCAGCCCCTGTTTAAATAAAATGGAAGATAAAAGTAGTTTCAAGAGTGTGATGAAAGGATTGTGTTATTGAAATGCTAATTTAGATGTGGTAACTGCCTAAGAGATGGCCTCACTTTCGATACAGAGCCTGCACTTTGAAGCACATGCCCAACAAAAGCTCCTTTTCTCCAATGTTGTGTGTGTATGTGTGTGCATGTGTGTGCATGTGTGTGCATGTGTGTGTGCATGTGTATGTGCATGCACATATTTTACTGTTTGACAAACCTTTCCATGAATATTAATTTCTACCCAAGAGATTTCTCTGTGGCTGCTTTAACATACATTTTAAATTATTGTTGGTTGAACACATGAGCTTTCCTTTCCAAATACCACTGCATGTTTGACACGATTTGGAACCTTCTAGAAAAGCTCCTTGTCTCAGTGGTTCTGATCCTGAACTAGGTAATTTGCTTGACTAGATTATTTTCCTAAGGCAAAGGGAAGAAAGTGGACTGTCTGTCGCCAACTCAGTACCAGTTCAGTGAAGAGGCCATTCCCACAGACCTTTGACTTTGAACCCCCCTAGTGAAATGGCTTCATCCAATCACCTCAGTTAGCTTCAGCAGAAAGATAATCTTTTGGAAACTGAGCAGTACCTGGGGCTGTTGTCACTGTAGATAAACAAATGCACACTATTTGAACCATAGGTTCTCCCTGCAGCAATGCAAATCAAAGAGTAAATGCATTTTGAAACAAACTAAGTCATAGGTTTTTAAAACTCAGCACTGTGACAAAAATGTTCAGCAAATCTGCCATTTGTGTGTGAAATCTGAGAGAGAATTCATCAGGGCTTGGGTTTACTTGTAAAGACGGTAACCGTGAAAATTGTCAATATACCACTAATTGTGTGTGTGTGTGTGTGTGTGTGTCGGGAGATATTTATTCTTTTCAAGTTGCTTTCTCCTTGAGCACAATCATTAAAATACACATTGAGCCTCTGGAGTAGTTATATTTTCCTTTCTGTAATTATAAAGGTAGAGGCCGCCGAAGCATAATACCTGGAAAATAAAAAGGATTCAGAGAGAAATGGAAAAAACACACGACAGAGATGAAAAATACCATGTTGAAGCTCACAAGCCCTGGCTCAGCCAGGGCTTTCAGGTCATTCATCTTGCCTTTGATTTGTCTGCCTTTTCACTTCAAATAGGTTTACAGGTTTTTAGCTGAAACCAATTAAAGAGAGCCAATTGGCAGGGTTAGCACTTGTGGTGTTTATGGTGCGCATTGTATTGATTTATGCCGCTCAGCAGCTACAGTGAAAAGCAAACTATATGAAGAGGAAGGGAAACCTTATACAGGGGAGGCATTACAGTGCACAGGATTAATGCAAGGACAGTAATGAACGAGCCATAAAGAAAGCTGCTGACTATGCAAGATTGGGCAATAAGATTTCTTTTTTAAAGAACAACATACCAATGGCAACAATTTAGTAGCAAGTAATTATGCAAGATGCTTAATATCAGTTGACAACGCACAGCTCTTTCACTCGAAGTAGCAGAACAGGATGCAGGAAAAGGAAGTGCATTTGCTGGCTGTGTTAGCGTGCCTTGAGGTTTAACATACAAACACAGAGATCTGAGGGAATACGTTCCAGGAGAATGTTGTAGAGAAGTTAATAAGTAGTGAGATAAGCATAACTTTTTAGATCTTGCAATTTTGGGGAAAAAACATTAGATCACTTAAGCCTGGCAGGGTAAAAATATTGAATGGAATCTTCTAGAAAATAGGAAGCATTGAAGGGAATACTCATAAAATGGGGGTGATAGAGAAGAACATTGAACAATTTCTGAGTCTTTCTGCCTTCCACTTGCACAGGCTACGGATGTTCCCTGTGATGCTCTTGGTCTTGAGGAGTTGGTGGTGGTTTACACATTAGGCACTCAAAACCATCCTCATTGACAGGGAGTAGAGAGTGGGCAAAATACTGGCATTTTTGAACATAAGACTAAATGACTCTACCTTAGGGTGGGGAGGGGGAGAACTGTAGCATTTTGTTTGTAGCTGTTTACTGCACAGGCTTATAAAATTGAGGAAAGGTAACAGAAAACTTTTTTACAAGACTTATAAATCCTTGGAGATAAAAAGATTTGATTAATGAAGAAAAATAAAATTTTTAAGCAAGTAAATGACCAGTTTTGTTTGGAAAATAACTCAGGTCGGACTGACATATAAGACTTTTATAATTTAGTGTTAAACTTCATAAAGACAGGTAAGTCAGACACAGCCTTGAATATTTGTAATAATAATAGTAATTATTATTATGGTGCTAATATTCTTGACTTGTCTTTAATAACTTATCCTCTTATTTTTCTTTTAAGTATAATAACATACACTCTTTGATTATCAAAACAATCCTCTGAGTTTGTAAGCTTAGGCATCATTATCCCCATCTGAATGATGAAGAAATAACCTCAGGGAGATTAAGTGATTTACTGTGGCAATTGATAAGAAGAAGGGGGAAAGGAACTAATAGTTATTGAAGACCGATGACTCACCCAGATCTTGTACTAGAATATGTGTGTGTGTGTATGTGTGTGTGTGTTTGTGTGTACAAATATATATCTCCTAAACTAGGTATCAATATTTCTTTCTTTTTTTCTTTTTTCTTTTCTTTTTACAGATGAAACTGGACTCAAACAATTCTCCACAGGTGAGTAACAAGCAAGAGAGGACACATCTCAAGCTCTGGCTACTCATATTTTCTCTCTCTCTCACTCTCTCATTTGACCATGAGGGTTATTATGTTGAAAAGGAAGTTTTCTAGTCTAACATATAAGAAGCTTAAAAGTCATCATACTATCTTAATAACAAGTAAAAAGCTGAACAAACCAAAAAGTCGATATCTCTTCTTAGATCTATTAGAGAAGTAAGGCCACAGGACCAACTTCTGCCCCTTGAAATTGGAGAGGTGGATACAGAAAATCACAACTTAAAGAACAGAAACCTAGGAGCAGAAACTTCCATGGAATCCAGTACCGGGAGAGGAAAACCTGAACTGGGATTGATGAATTGCTGGAGACTGAGTGCGAATAAGTTTGAGAGAGAAAAATTCCAAGAGAACTCAGTCACAGGATGGCCCTCATACTTCTGTGAGTTTTACCTCCAGGAGGTCAACCAGGTTCTCACGGGGAAGATCAGGAAAAAAGATCAGGCTTTTGACAGCGGGGAGAAAAGTAACCATTTTGAACTATGACAAAGCATTCTGTTTCTCCTAAAGACTACCCTCAAGAGAAGTCATTCTATAAAAACTTAATCTACTGAGGTATCATTGATACCTAGCTGACCTGGGGGAAGGGAAATGTTCAACTCCAGCTGGCTTTAGCCATTTTGTACCACCAAGAGGGTTAAAAAAAAAGAAAAAGAAAAAAAAATCCAAAGAAATGCTTGTGAAGTTTATAGCCCAGAAGCACGGACTCACTAAAATCTGAGACCCAATCACAGGACTACAATTATTATTATTATTTATAATAATTCTTAATGTCTATAAGCCTAACAACGGAGTATTAAAATACATGAGACAACAATTGATATAACTGCAAGGAGAAATAGATGAATCCCCTAATATAGTTGGAGACTTTAACACCACTCTTTCAGAAATGGACAAATCCAGCAGACAGAAAATTAGTAAGGGCATAGTTAAATTTACTACTACCACCAATCAACTGTACATAATTGACATCTATAGACTACTTTATCCAACAACAGCAGAATGCATATCTTTCACAAGATCACATGGACTATTCACTATGACAGACCACATTTTGAACTGTAAAATGCTCCTTAACAAATTTCGAATAATAGAAACCATACAATGAATGCTCATACCACAATAGAATTAAACTAGAAATCAATAACAGAAAGATACCTGGAACTTTTCAAAATACTCGGAGATTAAACTACATCCTTCCAAATAGCACATAGGTCAAAGAAGAAATCTCAAGAGAAATTTAAAAATATTTCTAACTGAAAATGAAAACATAATTATCAAAATTTGTGGGGTGCAATAAAAGCAGTGCTTATAGAGAAATTTATAGCAATGAATGCAAATATTAGAAAAGAAAATAGATGTAAACTCCATGATCTAAGCTTCCCCCTTAGAAATCTATAAAAACAAGAGCAAATTAAATCCAGAGTAGCAGAAGAAAAGAAATAATAAAAATTAGAGCAGACATCAGTGAAATTGATAAAGAAATCAACAGAGAAAATCAATACCAAAAGATAGTTCTTTGAAAGATCAATAAAATTGATAAAGTTCTTTTTTGATTAAGAAAAAAAGAGAATACACAATTTACTAATATCAGAAATGAGAGAGGACACATTGCTACAGAGACCATGTGCATCGAAAAGATACTAAAGGAATACTATAACAACTTTATGCCCACAAATTCGATGACCTAGATGAGATGGATCTATTCCTTTAAAAACATAACATGCCGAAACTCACAAAAGAAGAAATAAAAACCTGAATAGGCCTAAATCTATGTCAAAAATTAAATCCATAATTAATAACCTTTCAAAACAGAAAACACCAAGCCCAGATATGTTCACTGGTGAATTCTACTGAACATTTAAGGAGAAATCATACCAATTTTCTACAATCTTTTTCAGAAGATAGAAGTAGAGGGAATACTTTCTAACATATTCTACGAGGCTAACATTATCCTAATACTGAGCCCAAGACATTGTAAGAAAAGAAAACTACAGACCAATATCCCTCAAGAACATGTAAGCAAAGATCCTCAACAAAATATTAGCAAAATCAAATCCAACAATATATGAAGAGAATTATATATCATGACCAGGTAGGATTTACCCCAGTTATGAAGGCTTGTTCAACATTTGAAAATCAGTTAATGTAATCCATCACATCAACAGGCTAAAGGGAAAAATTATACAACCGTGTCAATGGATGCATAGAAAACATTTGACAAAATTTAATACCCAGTTATAATACCTGGTTATTCGGGAAACTAGAAATAGATAGGAAATTTCTCAACTTGATAAAAAACATCTACAAAAAGCCTACAGCCAGTATTATACTTAATGGTGAGAAACTAGAAGCTTTGCTGCTAAGATCACAAATAAGGCAAGGATGTTTCCCTTCACCACTTCTTTTCAACATAGTGCTGGAAGTACTAACTAATGTGATAAGACAAGAAGAGGAAATAAAACATATACAATTGAGAAGGAAGAAATAAAACCATCTGTGTTTGTAAATGACGTGATTGTAATGTTGAGTATCTGAAAGAACTGACTTAAAAATGGAAATAAACAATATAGCAAGGTTGTAGGATACAAAGTTAATATACAAAAGTTAATCACTTTCCCATACATCAGCAGTGAACAAGTGGAATTTAATATTTAAAACACAATACCATATACATTGACATTTAAAAAATGAATACTTAGAAATGAATCTAACAAAATATGTACAAGATCACTATGAGATTTATGAAATTTAAACAAAGAAATTGAATAAAATCTAAATCAAGATATTCCATAGTTATGAATACAGAGACTCAATATTGTCCATAACTTGATTTACTGATTCAACACAATCTCAATCAAATTCTTATTTTGTGGATATTGACAAACTGATTTTAAAGTTTATATGAAAAGGCAAAAGACCCAGAATAACTAGTTACTATGGAAAGAAAAGAAAAAAGTTTAACGGACACTACCTGACTTGAAAACTTACTCGAAAGCTACAATAGTCAAGGGAGTGTGTTATCGGTATAAAAATAGATAAATAGATCAACGGAACAAAATACAGAGCCCAGAAGTAAATCCACATATACTCAACTTACCTTTGACAAGGGCAAAAGCAATACAATGGCAAAAACATTGTTTTTCAACAAATGGTGCTGGAAGAACTGAATATTCATATGCAAAAAGTTAATTTAGACATAGACTTCACATTATTCATGCACACACAAAAAAACTAAAGATGAATAATAGACCTAAATGTAAAATTAAAAACTATAAAACTCCTAGATGATAACAGCAAAAAATCTAGATGACCTTAGATAATCATTATAGTGTCATAAGGAATATTTACACGGCCCTATTATGTATGATACTATAATGATGGATACATGTCGTACATTTATAAAAGCGTATAGAATGTACAACACTAAGAGTGAACCCTAATGTGAACCCTAATGTTAAGTCTGGCAACCTTATTCAATGTACATTAGCACAATTAATATTCTGCACATCTGCTATTGCCAGGCAATCCACGCCTTCTCATTAAATTATTTGTGCAGTTACTTGTTTTAATGGCTGTCTCCCACACTAGAAGTTAAGCTCTTGAGGGCAAGGACTATGCCTGTCCTTAGATGATAATGATGTTTCAATGTAGGTTCATCATTTGTAACAAATGTTCCACTCTGGTGGGAGATGTTGATAGTGGGGGAGGGTATGCTTGTTGGGGGGCAAGTGGTATGTAAATGGTAATTCTTTGTACTTTCTGCTCAATTTTGCTGTGAACCAAAAACTGCTCTAAAAAATGAAGCTTATTAAGAAAAAAGGAAGTTCTACATAAACCTCATTATTCACTCAGGTCAAACTGAAGAAGCACTGTGGTCTGTTTACAGTCTTTGCTTTCATCCAGTTTTGAATAACTCCCTTTCAGTGCACATGTCCCTTCTTCTGAATAACTTTTCCCCATCTTCCTTAATACATGGAAGCCATAGCCTTTCTCAGCTCCCAAAACCTATAGCAATTTTCTTTGTCATGGAACATGGAAGTAAGATGGCCGTATAATTCATGATCCAAATCAAGACAATTTTGAAACAAAAGAAGGCACTATTAAAAAATCACACCAAGGTAACAGGCATACACTTGGACTGTCCAGGGCAAAATGAGAAAAATGCTCCCCCTTACCCATGGTGCCACATTTTCCAAGGAGAGAGGAGCCAGGTGTGTGTGTGTGTGTGTGTGTGTGTGTGTGTGTGTGTAAATAGTGGACTAAATGCATTTTAACAGCAACTCTACTTTTTCCCCCTAACCAGCGGGCAGCTCAAGAGTAGGCTATGTTTTATTCAACGTACCTGCTCTGCTTTTGCTGGGCCTGCTATGTCTCTACTATTTAGCAAGTGTTCATTGAATGCATGGGCTAACGAATTAGCTGCACTTCTTTGTTTCTTGTGTCAACTCCCTCTATTAGAATTTCTGATTATAAGTTACCTCTTTCCTTCACCATCCTTCACTCTGTCTGAGTGATATTATTTCACTTCGATGTGACACACTCAGTAGCATTTATTTCTCACACTGATTTCTTTAAAAATATTTCTTGCTTTGCTGGTTAAAGCCACACTAACCCAGTAATTACAGCAAATTTGTATGTCAGGATTTGAAGGCTGGATTGTTGGTATCAGCCTGGTGAAGTTTGGCAGAGGAAAGCTTACAAAATAGTGGATTTGGGCAAAGACTAAAATACTCCCTAAAATACTAGAAAGCATGTCACAAAGACTTTGAGATTACTTTGTTTATAATATTTCATATGCATACTAAAAAGGAAAATAAAGAATGGAGTTGATTTGGTTGCCTACTGCACAGTTGATAGAGGTCTAAAAAGATGTAATAAAGTCTTAATAACACAAAATATTTTTAACCAACTAACTAAAGAAATGAATAAAATAAATAATATTCTTAATATAAGGGTTGGATATACTTTTAAACCTGGATAAGGCTAAGCATAGGCAAGACTTTATATAACTAATTGAGAATCCAAAGAAAGTACCCTGGGATGCAAGTTCAGAAACCTAAATTCTAGGCTTGGCTGAGTGGAGTGGCTGTGTGACTTAACCTCCAGGGGCCTCATGTTTTTTTATCTGAAATGTGAGGGAATTCAGACTATATACTCTTTCGGGCCTCTAGATTTTAACAGTCTCTTTTATGATTTTTTTGTAGGTACTTAGGCTGGAACACCCAGAAGCAGAAAAACCAGCTCGTACTGTGTCCTGAATTCTAAGAGACTTTGGCTCTCCACCAGCACAACTCTATTACTACGGTATAGTAACTTTGGACCTTTTGTGTTCTCATTTAGTTTCTGGAAGGACCCAGTTACCCTTAGAAACAGAGCTCACAATTTCCCAGCTTGGAGAAATTTAGTCCAACCCCATAATCTCATAGGAGAGAAGCTAATGAATGCTCAGAGAGAAAAATATCTAAATTCACTTAGTCAGGTCATAGCAGAATATTTGGTGAAACTGTGTTTTCTGACATTGTTTAAGTCTTCTAACACTGCACTGCTTCACTCACTCACTCACTCACTCATTCACTCATTTATTTATACATTCAGTACTTTCTGAGTACCTACTATTGATTCAACATTTTTTTACCTGTTAAGGGTCAAAAAGACAGTAAATAAAATGCCTGTGTAAAAACATGATCTTTTTAGACATATATGTTGATTAAATCTCATTGTTGGAATTCTTTTTTGTAGTTGTTTTCATTTAACAGCTGCCTGTCTTAGCATTCTCACTGAATAATATTATACATTTGTTTTTCTAGTGTGTACAGTATAGCAGAATGATAGATATTGCTTGTATTAATTAAAATATACTAAGCTTCAGAAACAATAGCCCCCTTCAACTCTCTAACCCCTAAGAAATATAATGGCTTAGAGAACAAAATTTTTATTTAATTTTTTTATTTAACAGAAAAATAGTAGCTCTGCTCCCTACAGTTTTTAAGGGACCACACCAATGGACGCTGTGTCAGCTTCAGTACTTCCTTATAAGTTTATGCTGGGTATCAATATTTGGATTAATGAAGGGGAAGAGCATAGATGGTTGCATGTAAGTGTTTTGCGTCAGGCCTTGCCATGGCACTGAACACTTCTGCTTACATTCTATTGGCTACAACTCAGTAACATGAACACACATAAAGGAAAGGTAGGTTGGGAACTGTAGTCCAACTCTATGCCAAAAAGGAGAAAAAAGTGCCAGCAGTCTTTGCCACATTGTCCATACACAATCACATGGTGAAATGTGTCCCCAGATCTTTTATTAAGTCTTTGCATGAATTCCAATTCAGATTTGGCTCAAGTTTGTGGAGGATGGTTTACTTTGATCATTAAATGGGTATTCATCCTTGTTGAAAGTCAACTTGCTTTTTTCTGTGGTGTTGCCTGATGCTTTTAGAGTTCTGCGGATAAATTTAAGTTTAATATTGTTGTTTAATAATCAAACACAGAATATGAGTTTTAAAGTTTTGTCTTTATATCTCATTCAATTTCTTTTTTACCACAGATAACAAAACATAATTATGCAACATCTCTAGCAACTTACATGATATGCTTTATTAAAACAAACCGAAAAACAATGATCAAGATGGCAGAGTAGGTAACTGCTGTATTTACCTCTTCTCACAACCACATCAAAATTTCAACTAAATTACGGAATAACCACAACTGAGAATCTCCTGAAGTCTAGCTGAATGGAAGTCCTGTAACTAAAAACATACCAAAAAACCACCTTGAGGCTAGTAGGAGGGGTGGAGACACAGAATGAGCTAGTTGCACATTTGTGTGTGGTAGATAAAAATCAAGATGGCTATCTCAGCTGCAGGGTGCCCCTGGAGGAGCGAAGGGTCTCAGGCCCACACTGGGCTCCCCATTCCAGTACTGGGAAGAGAAGTCCCCTTAACTTCTGGCTGTGAAAACCAGAAGAGATTGTGACTGAGATGAAGGGCACCTGGAGTCCCAGGTAATCTTCTTAAAGGGCCCATGTATGGACTTACTCACTGACAAACTCACTTACTCTGAGATCCAGTGCTGGGGCAGCAGCTCAAAAGGTGCCAGGGGCATATGAGGAGGAACTGAATTGTCTGGCTTCAGGGTGAGAAGTGGAGGAGCAGCTTTCTCTTAGACAGAAGTGCTGGCTGAATCCATTATTTTTTTGTTTAGCCCTCCCCTGTCCTGGTGTGCAGATACAGGTGGCTACCATATATGTGTCTCTATCGATCTGGCTAACACTGGTTGCCCTGCCCTGGTGATTCCCTGAGACCTTGCCCCAACCAACTCGCCAGCCCATCTAAGCTGCTTCCAGTGTTTTTTCCATGCAAATGTCTTGTCTTAGCTCATGCTGAAGACTTTTCTAAAATTTCTCAAAGGTTCACAAAACCCAAACAAGCAGCATCTGGCCTCAGCATGCCCTGTACCTTTTGCTGAGCAGCCCCAAACCCACACTAGAGGCAGCTGGTCTTGGTTTATAGTTTGGCCTCTCGAAATACCTCCAGTCTCAGTGTGGGTGGTGGTCATCTGAAGATTGCTAGGTAGCTCATACCAGATGGCCCAGGCAGGGCACAGGCTGAAGCTGAACTTGCCTGCAGTGGGGCCCCTTCCAGGAGGACCTGGGCTGGCATCTTTGTGGCCAGCTTCTGACCAACTCAGAGCACCACCCTGGCTCACATCTGAGAATGATACACCCAACGGGCAGACTGAGCAGGCACGAGAGCCCTGCTAAATTGAATCCTGCTCTGTAGGGTCAGCTCCTGCACAACAGCTCCTCCACTGTAGTCATGGCCAGTCCTCATGACCATGAGCCTGAAGGTCAGTTCCTCTCATTGATTTTCAAATGGCAACCAAGGCTCAACTACAGCAGGAGAGCACACAGAACCTGTACAAAAAACACACCTGGAGCACCTGGCTTAGGTGACCAGGGAGACTTTATCACTGGGTCCCATATAACACCAACTACTTAAGGCTACTCTACTAAAACTGGGAGACATAGCAGCCCTACTTAATACATAGAAACAAACACAGAGAGACAGCCAAATAGTGAGACAAACAAACATGTCCCAAATAAAAGAACAAAACAAAGCTCCAGAAAAAGAACTAAACAAAATGGAGACAAGCAATCTACCAGATGCAGAGTTCAAAATACTGGT
Organism: Pteropus medius; assembly: GCF_902729225.1. NCBI lineage: Eukaryota > Metazoa > Chordata > Mammalia > Chiroptera > Pteropodidae > Pteropus > Pteropus medius. Next base: position 439,756 of record NW_024354499.1, read on the forward strand.
TATAAGAATGCTCAATGAACATAGGGGGAATACATAACCTCATTTAAAACTTTAATAAAGAGGAGGAAACATAAAAGTGGAGGTATAAAACATAAAAAAGAACCACTTAGAAATGAAGAATACAATAACTGAAATGACAAATACATTAGAGCAGCAGTCCCCAACATTTTGAGCACCCAGGACAGATCCTCCTATAAGAATCTACTGCCTGAATCTGAGGTACAGCTGAGGCAGTGATGCTAGCACTGGGGAGTGGCTGCAAATACAGATGAAGCTTCTCTTGCTTGCCTGCCGCTCACCTCCTGCTCTGTGGCCTGGTTCCTAACAGGCCACGGATCAGTACCAGTCCATGGCCTGGGGATTATGGACCCCCACATTAGATGGAATCAACAGACTACAGGAAGCAGAGTACTGAATCAGGGATTTAAAAATAGAATAGCAGAAAACATCTAATTGGAACAGCAACAAAAAAAAAATGAAGATAGCTTAAGGGACCTCTGAGATACCATCAAGTGTACCAACATTCTCACCAGAAGAAGAAAGCAAGCAAGAAATCGAAAACCTATTTGAAGAAATAATGATGGAAAACTTCCCTAAACTGGAGAAGGAAATAGACATATAAGCCCAGGAAGCATAGAGAGTCCCAAACAAGATGCACCCAAAGATGCTCACACTAAGACACATCATAATTAAAATGCCAAACATTAAAGACAACAAGAGAATCTTAACCCATTTTCTGTTTACCCCGAGAATACTTGCAGGCGGCACTTGCCGCTACAGTGTTTACCCTGAGATAACTTGTAGATTACAGTTCTAACTTCACTCTCAAATCTTGCCATGAAATGTCTCACTTTTATTACTATTTTCAAATTGCTCTACTATATTAATAGTCTTTGGAAACAAATGACATTGTTCCATTTATAGCATTCTGTTTTTAGTAGTGGTATTTCCATTTATAAAATATAGTAATTCTTGATAGCTGACAATGTCAAATTCTAGAAAATATAGCATTCCTACACATGATGTTAACATTGTTCTCAGACAGTTGTTAGCTGAAGATCCATTTGATTAATTCAGTTTGTGTATACATTTCTGTTACATTAGGATTAGAGACAAGTTCTGTTTAGAAATCACTCTAAGAACATTTTTTATATTTTATTTTCGCATTGAAAACCAGTCAGATTTGCTTTAGCCTTAAAGAGTGTGCTTATGTAAAATTAAATTAATGCTGGCAGTGAGCTGTAACTTTTTTTTTTTCCTAAATGAGAAATGATTAAAAGCAGCAAGAGAAAAGTAATTAGTTACCTGCCTGGGAACTCCTATATAAGACTGTCAGCTGATTTCTCAACAGAAACTTTCCAGGTCAGAAGGGATTGGCAGGAAATATTCAAAGTGATGAAAAGCAAGGGTTTACAACCAAGATTACTCTACCCAGCAAAGCTATCATTTAGAACTGAAAGACAGATAAAGAGCTTCCCAGACAAGAAAAAGCTGAAGGAGTTCATCACCACCAATCCAGTATTATAAAAAATATTAGAGGGACTTCTTTAAGAAGAAGAATTAGGAGAAGGAGAAGAGAAGAGAGTGAAAGAGAGATCAAATATATGAATAATGAAATGGCAATAACTACATATCTATCAACAATTACTTTAAGTACAAATGGATTAAAGGCTCTAATCAAGAGAGAGTGTGGCAAAACGGATGAAAAGCAAGGCTCATACATATGCTGCCTACAAGAGACTCACTTCAGACTGAAAGACACACACAGACTGAAAGTAAAGGGATAGAAAAAATATTTCATGAAAATGTGAAAAAAAAAAGGTAGGGTAGCAATACTTATACCAGACAAAATCAACTTTAAAACAAAGACAATAGTAAGAGACAAAGAAGGACACAGTAATCCTACTTCTGGGTATTTATCTGAAGAAACCCAAAATACTATTTCAAAGGGATATGTGAATCTGTATATTTATTGCAGCATTATTTACAATGGCCAAGATATGAAGACAACCTGAGTGTTCATCAATGGATGAATGGATAAAGAACAGGTGGTGCATATATATAATGGAACATTACTCAGCTATAAAAAAAGGATGAAATCTTGCCACCTGAAACAACATGGATGGACCTAAAGGATATTGTGCTGAGTGGAGTATGTCAGACAGAGAAAGACAAATGCCATACGATTTCACTTACATATGGAATCTAAAGAACAAAATAAATAAATAAAACAGAAACAAACCCATACATATAGAGAATATTTTGATATTTTCCAGATGGGAGGGGGTTGGGAGGTGGGTAGAGAGAGGAAGAGACTAAGAAGTATAAATTGGTAGTTACAAAATAGTCACGGGGATGTAGAGTATAGTATAAGGAATATAGTCAGTAATAGTGTAATAACTATGTATGGTGTGAGATGGGTACTAGATTTATCAGAGTACTCACTTCATAAGTTATATAAATGTCTAATCACTATGTTGTACACCTGAAACTAATATATTGTATGCCAACTGTAATTGAAAAATAAAAATATTATTATTAAAAAAAAAAGAAACAACAGAAACAAGAAAAATTCTGCCTTAGAGGTATTTCTTAGGGGTTAAAGGACAAGAGAGTTAATTATACATATTTTTAAAAATCTAATGAAAGATTAGTAGAGAATAACTTTTATTTCATGACATGAAATACATTTGAGAGGATTATACATTTGTATAATAATGAAAATACTATTTTGCCTAACATTAACAATTCAATGTTAGAAAATTCTTTGACCTACCAGAAATATTTTCAGCAACTTATATGACTAACCATTACGTCTAAAATGTGGTGATTTGATAATGACATAGACATATATGTTAGGTTAGCTTACTGAATCACTTTAAAGAGACAAAAGGAATCCTGGATTGAAGTCTTTTCATGGAGGTCTCTTGAATATAAATTTAATTTAAAACGTCCCATCAAATAGTACTATTTCCCTAGATTTTCATTTGGCTTACTCCTGCACTTTATTTTCTGTGCAAATCTCCTTTTCAGGGAAGCGTTCTCTGACTACCCTATGAAATATAGCTTCCTCCATTTGCTTTCTACCCCCTTTCTTGGCTGTATTTTTATTTTACAGCACTTTTTGCTATCACACATTATATTATATATTTACTTGTTTATTTGTTCTTGTCTCTATGAGTCCCTAGAATATAAGCTCAAGGAGGGCAGAAATCTGGTCTGTTTCATTCATTATCGTACCCCCAACAGACAGTGCCTGAATTTGATTAGGTGCGCAATAAACTTAGGTTGAATAAATGACTTGCTTGTTTCATACAGAAATGAGGTTGCCCTATGGTCACATGACTGAGACATTAGTCATTGGTTATAACCCACTGTGTTATCATAACCCTGTGTCAGATAGCTTTTGCTGCTGAAATAACCACCCCAAAACTTAGTGGCTCAAAACAACAATTATTTATTTAGCTTATAATTTCGTAGGTCTGCAATTTGGGCCAGGCTTTCAGCTGAGTGGTTTTCTTGGTCTCGGCTGGGCTCACTCATGTCTCTGTGGTCTGCTTCGAGTCAGCTAGGCGGCCTTGATTCTGGGGGTTGGCTGGCTGTCACCTGCGGTGATGGGAGTGACAAGGCATGTGTAGCTCATCATCTAGCATCACAGCCAGATTATTGGCATGGTAGATGCTCAGGGTTTCAAGAGTGAGAGCAGAAGGTGGAAAGCCTTTTGAGGTGCATGTTCAAAATGGGTACAATGAATGTGTGCTACAGTCTATTGGCCAAAGCATGTCATTATGCAGCCCAGGTTCAAGGGATGGAAAAATAAGCTCCACCTCTAAAAGGATGGTGTTGCAAAGCCTACTTCCAAGAACATGGATCTAGGCAAAGGAAGAGTTTGTAGCCACTTTTGAAATTTGTCGCCAAACCTTCACCATTTTGGTCTGGATGGGCTACTTATTCTGGATGAGTGCCTCTTCCACTGTAGCATCATAAAACTGAGGCAACCTAATATAGAAAGTTCAACTGCACATCTAGGGGGAACATCCTCATCTGCATATTCAAGAAATCTCCCTGTGGGGGAGGACTGATTGTCAGCTATCTAACAGCCACCTCCTCTACTGTCTCCCCCACGGTGTTAATTATGTTCCGTGCTGATGTGTCTCTGCTCAGCTATCTACCTTACCTCTCAATAAAAAAGATGCTGTTTCAAAATAAATAGCCTGACACACTGTAAAGAAGCTACAGAGACTCAGAAACAATATTTTCTAAATATTTATAAGCTATATTTCAAAATCTGTTACATTCAGTGACTTGTGTAAATAAATATCAGATCTGCAAGTCACCATCCCACAGCGCCAGTGGAGCGAGTCCAATTACTCATCTATAAACAGACAAGTCATCATTTAAAACTCTGTCCTCGGTCTTACCGCTCTGTCTTTGGATTCTATCCAGTAAAAGAACCCAAAATATAAAACTTGTTTTTTCTTACTTAAAGAAGTAAGAGGAGTATCTTCATTATGATGAGGATAGTGGTGTTGGTGTCATTAATTCTTTCACTGCTATAAGACATAGGGAGAAACTGCCTGGTTAAACTGATCCAAGATGGGGGTTTGGATGGGTGGAGAGATTAGGAGGTGGGATGAGGCTAGAAGAAGCAAAGAGTTTTTTTGGAGAGTCTGAACTTAATTTCCTTGAAAAGTTTCAGGCTTGCAGAGTTGAAGTCTGGATGGACAGGTCAGCCAGACGTGAGCGCTTAAGTCACAATGTTCCAGTTCTCTAACGTGGCTGCAGGATGAGAAGGGAGCAGGAAGACCCACAAGTAATTCATATAATGTGTTTGTGAAGAGTACCCACACACTGTGTTCTTTCCCTATCCTAGTGATGTTCATTCTTCACTTCCAAGAGACTGGATCCAGATCTAGATGGAGAATTGAGAAGTTTGCAATAAAAGTCTGGATATAACGAAGCTAATATATGGAGTTCAGTCACAAGTCTGCAAAGGTTTTGGGAAGGGATTGTTCAGTGTGGTGTGGGATTTTAGGGGTCTTCAATATAAACTTTAAGGGTAAACAACAGATGAATCTAGAAAAAGTGTCTCTGGCAAGATAGACAAAATTGAAAAAATGTAAGTGAATTAAGGTGTTTCTAGATTGTGAGAAAGTGGTATTGAATGCAAAACATTCAGGTGATCTGAATGCAAAGGGGTTTGTGTTGGGGAGTAATGAGAGCTGTAAACATGGAGAGTATGGGGGGAATCTGGAATCTACTTTAGTGGTAACTGGAAGCCATTGAAGACTTAAACCAATATATAAAAATTAGTATGTGAGAAGATGTGGACCAGAATGTTGTGTGGCACCTCCCAGCAAGTTTAGAGTCCAGGAACCAGGATCCGCATCTCCAGTGATGATGAGTTTTAGCAAAGGTAGATGGAACCAAACATGGCTTATTGACCACGTATAATCCACCAGAAGTTTCTGTGTCAGTAGTAAATACTGATTAACAAAGAGACCGAGTCAGTCTCAGTCTATGTGTCTGTGTCTGTGTCTGTGTCTGTCTCTGTCTGTCCGTCTGTCTGTCTCTCCTCCTCTGCATCTGAATCTGAGAGGTTATATTCCAAGATACAGTTGTATGGACTGTGTTCTTCAGGATTAACAATTACTTTTAAGGCTTTTTTATCCATAATTGCAGAAAAAGACTCTTCTGGAAACTTGGAAATTTGAAGTACTCTCTCGCTCTTTAGTCTCCACACTTACCTCAGGGTTGGTCACTGGTATTGTATTATAATTCTCTTTGGCAGGTTCTTCAAACAAATCAATGAGCAAACAAGCAAATCTCCCGAACTGATGAAATATCCTCACCATCATTCCTCACATTAGCTTCTTTTCTCTCAATCTTTTTATGATTATTTATATGAGCTCTCTCTTTTACAACTTTTTTACGGCAGATTACTACCTAGCACAGATCCCTATTGATCTGTTATCTTTACCTTTTTACTCTTACCAGATCACCCCATCTGTTCCCCATATCCACAATGCAGATATAACTTCTGGAAGAAAGGTAACATTTTTTATTTTGCAAAGAGATTTAAAAACTCCCTTTAACTCATTTCACTAATTTCATTAAAAAGTTAGAACCAATATTTTAAAAAATTAATAACTTGTTATAAAATGAACAATTGTTTACCAAATAAAAATTTAAATCACAAGAAAATATAAAAAGTAATAAAATCATGGAGAATTCTAATTTACAAAGATAACTAATATTAATATGTGAATGTGTGGTTTCTACTCTCTTGTTCTAAATGTTTACATGCACAGGCATACCCATATACACATGGCTTTTTATCTAGAAACGAGAGAGAGAGAGAGAGACAGCCAGACAAAGAGAGACAGAGAGAGACAGAGAACTGTAGTTTTATTTTCTTACCTTTTATAAAAAAAATCTGAGTTATGGTCATAATTACTCAAGATGAGTGAAAAATGTATGGCACTGATACTTCATTTATATAGAATCTATCATGAGCAACTTAGAATATCAGTATTTTCCTGGTTTACTTAAGCTTGGCAAAACTTAGAACTTTTTTACCAAATTCAATAATACATTTTTTTTTTAAAAAAAAACAAGGTCATAATAAGTGCTACTGGGGAAGGAAAAGAAAGCAACAGACAGACTGGTAATTATAGTGGAGCCAGCTACCACAAAGGGTTAGGGGTCTCTTAATAAGTCTGTTAGCATTGCTAGCTCTGTCTAACCTTCTTCCCAATTTGAGATTTTACAGCCTCCACATAAATATTTTTAAAGACCAAAATTGGTTCTTCGAGGTGTGAATGACAGAACTACTTTCTTCTATTAAAAAAAAGGAAGCCCCATTGTTTAGAACCATTGAATGCTTAGCCTTAAGGACACAGTTTATGCAGCAAAGAGGAACTGTAGTCAGTATAACATAATTTTGTTGATAACATTCTCCTCTATAAGGCACCTATCCATAAAAATAAACTACTTAAAATGCCTTAAATCTATTGTATTATTTCTCAAAAAGCTTTATTCCGAATAAAAGATGCCTTTGGAGCGTAAAGGAAAAATCCTTTTAGAAATTAATATAAATTAGGAAAAAAGCTAGAATCTGCAATCAGTCTATACTCTCAACAAATATAGAGCAAAATATCAATATGGAGGTGGGGCACATTTTGTTTGAACTTAGTTCTGATTCAATAAAAGTTTCTTTCTTTTTTTTTTTTGCAAAAAGTCACAATAATGTAACTTACAAAGTTTCTGGAAATATTTATTGTATACAGCCTAGAAGATGAAAAGAATGTAACTATTATTCTTGGTTTGTTTTGAGGTTATTTACTTAGGGCTAAGCACCTCATTTTTCTTGTGTACAAAAAGTAATTATGCAGTCAAAAGAAATATAGCTCATATACTTCAAAACATATGAAAAATGTAAAACTTTATTACACACATTAATTTCTAACAAAGGACATCTCTAACATCAGTGTAACTGGGACAAGCCAGATAACTGATGTATATATACGGATGTTTCTCCCAAATGGGTTTTATAAAGGCAAAACAAACAAATAAACAATTTCTTCTTTTATGTCTGCCTCTCTTTTATAAATTTTCACTTCCCAATATAGGCAATAGTTTTGAGGATTTTTTTTCTGTTGTTCTGCGTGTACATTAATATATTCTATTTAAGTTAGTCTCGCCAGCCTCCCCTCCCTGTATTTTTTGTTTTATTGTTTCAAGCTACTCAGGTCGAATCCATTTGTACATGTAACAAAGCAAAGATATGAAAACCTACAAATTATAAACCAAATATGTTCATGGCTTTTCCACTTGGGATCTTGCCCATTCTGACCTTCCAGAAATGTCAGCATATTCTTAGAAAACCACTTTTAGTGTGAGCCAGGTATGGTTTGCTTGTCCTCCTTCTTTCATTCCCCGAGCAGCAGCTGGATCTAGATCTTAGGCAGGAAGGTTTGTGGGTTGACATCAGTTGTCTTGGCGCCCAAGACAAGTGACGGCTGATTCCCTGGGGGCGTCACACTGGACAACATAGTGCACGACTAACACAAAGGGTGGAGGGGCACAATATGGTGCTCACCTTGGACGTGCTGATTAATAACTGGAGAAATCATTATATCAACGAAAGGAAAACGATTGTAATAAAAGCAAAATAACAAACCTACTCTTATGAGATAACAGAACTTGACATTTTAAACTGTGAAGCAGACACAGCCAATGGGATCTCATTCCAGTTAACCAGAAAAGAATTGTTTTGATGTGTGAAACTATTTTTTTTTATAAGTAAAAAAGAAATTTGTGAGAAGGAGGGTGAGTGTGTATCTTCGTGTGTATGTTTGGGGTTTGGTAAAAGAGACTGGCTCATAGTAATGAGAAATATCACAAGGAAAAGGAGTAAATAATTCCCTCAGGATAGGATAATCTATGATAGTACAGAATTTTTCAGAAAAAAAAAAGAGCATAGCACTCATTGTTTGGTCAAGCCACATGATGTTTTGAAAACTTGAACAAAATAAAATCCGTAGTCCAGCTTGATGAGTAACTGATTTGAAGAAGCAATGATTTAACTTAGCAAAGCAGATTCCTTTAAAGGAAATAATTGATGTAGAAGTCACATACTTTTAAACTACAATATATGTTTCCCCTCTACTCTTTCTTTGTTTTTCCTATGCAGTAGTACTAAGAGGGAAAATCTTCAAAGAGAGAATTGGCTATGAATGGTGTTCAGGAGCTTTTTTTTTTTAAGGAGATTGTTAGAAATACCAATTAAACGCTGGACTGGATGTCAATACCCCGACAATAACTTGCCAGAGAATAAAACATCGAGGTTTAAGTTTGATGTCTCATCCCTTCTCCTATTCTTTTAAGTTTCCTTCATGTTGTTCTATGTGCATTCTGGTGTTTGGGAAGGGGTATAAAGAGATTGCTAAAGAAATGAAAGTTTTTTTCCTTGACTTTCAACAATTAAAGTTATAAGCTACTGAATGAGAATGATTACTCTGTAGTCAAGAAAATTACACTTACAAATCTTTTTAGGGGATTTTTGACATCACGAATGCACATACCTCCTTAAAGCAGTCAAGAATGAGATCTTTGCAAAGAGAGCACCTCATGTTAGCCTATGTTTTTGTTGTCTGGTTATGAACCATTTGTGGAGATGGCACTAGGACATGTAAATTTTCCCATGAAGAGATTTCTGAGGTCCTTCACTCTCCGTTCAGGGCTGATGTATCTATTGCATATAGTGCCAAGACCTCTAATACTTTTAGGGGCCCACCTTAACTTCAAAAATGTTAATGTGTTACATTAGTATACTCTTTATAGCAATACTGTCATAAAATGTAATTTAATATTTCTTTACAGAGAAAGTGATCCACAAAGGTAAAAGTCACTTTAGGGCTCATGAGAGTCACGATGTGGCCTTGCTTTCATTTGCTGTCTTCCTTTCTGAAAACTGCCTTCCCTTCTTATTTGAACTTTTTAAATTCACAAGTTGCAATTTCTTATCGGTCAAATGAAAATATCTCATAGCTCTGTTCTGAGGATGAAATAAAATAGTAAACTCAAGAGCATTTTGTAAACTGTAAAAAAACGTTCATAAATGAGATCACATTATTATTTTTTTGGTTATGGTCATTAGCATCTGTTTAGTCACAGAAGTTAGAAATCTGAATTTGAATTCTGTTTCTCCATCTCTTCTTCCAAATGGCCACTAGCTTCTTTGATTTATACCTCTTTCATGATTCTGAAATCCACGTCTTTTTTTCCGTTCCCATTGTTAAGCTACTCTCTTTCTTTTGAAAACTTTACTATAATGGAGAAATTAGAAATACACAGAAGTAGACAGAAGAGTATGACAACTCCCATGTGCCCATTACCCAGCTCCTGAAATCAATCCCGCTTTATATCCATATCCTAAACAACCTTGGAACGAATCTCAAGTATCATGTAGCTGTATCTATACATATTTAAACATTTCTCTACTCAAAAAGAACTCTTTTTTAAAACATATAAGCATAATGCTATACTCACCCCTAAAAATAGCAATAACTCCTTAATTCACCACATATCCAGTCAGTGTTCATATTTACAGTTGTCTTATATATGGCAAACGTTTTTTAAAGTGTTTTTTCAGTCAAACTCCAAATAAGTTCCTAAAGTTATGCTTTGTTGATCTGTAAGTTCTCTCCCAATTTCTTTTTCATTTCTCCACTGTTTGTGTATTAATTAATCTTTTCACTATACTGTTGTTGTAGTTCAGCTTCCTGTTTTCACATTCTTTACTCTCTGATTTACTTCCCAAGCTGCTGTTGACATTACATAAAATCAATTTGATCATGTGATTCTTTCCCTTTAAAAAAATCCACTGGCTTCAAAGTGTTTACAGAATAAACACTTATTTCGCTTGTTCGTATATTTATCCGTTTATGCAGGCTACTGTAACCCTTCAATAATATGGCCTAAATATACTCTTCCGGACTAATTTCTCATTATCTCTCTTATCCCTTCACCTGCGGCCCTCCACATCCATCCCTTATACTCTGGTCCCAAATGCATTATTCTCTTTTAGAACCTTTGCTCAGGCTATTTTGATTTGTCTTTGCCAAATCCTCTGTCCTTTGCTTATCAAAATCCTACTCATCCTTAAGAGGCCAGCTTGGATTTTACTTCTTTTCTGACGCCTTTGTCAGTGCCCTAGATCTAAATTAGCCTCCTTTCAACCCCCATCTTCTGTGCTTCCTTATAGCATTTTGATAAACTATCTCTAATGCTGGTTATAATAATGACAGCATCTAAGAGCTTTAAATGCCTTAAGTCATTTAATGTTCCCAACCACTCTATAGAGAAGGTATTATTATTCTTATTTGCAAATGAAGACAATATTAGCTAGCATTTACTTGACATTCATTAGGTCCCAGCCACTGTTTTCTTTGAATAATTCTCATGGAGTCCCCTTGGCATAGGTTCTATTATTATGTCCACTCTATATTTGAGGTAAATGGGCACACAGAGATGTTAGATAACTTTGTCCAAGGTCTCACGGCTAGTAAGTGACAGAGCAAGGCCTGGAACACAGGTATTTGAGATCTGGAACCTATATTCTGAAGCACTATGCTAGATTGCTTTTATGAACGCATACAGATTTTACGAAAAATAGATGTGTGTACATATGCGTGTGTGTGTGTGTTATTTTATAGCTCTGCTTCTGGAGCATATATTTCTCAAGGCTAACACTTGTCTAATTCTCCAGCACAGTAACTGTAACAAAGAAAGATCATTCAGAATAAAGAGCTGTAATTTCTAAAATTTAATATAATTCAATGTAAAATCAAGTTCGAGTTTGCCAAAAAAATAAAAGTGTTTGCATATATACTTTAGCAGCATATATGTTATATAAACCAATGCACATTACAAAGATCTAGAATACATTATTAACTAAATGACTTGATTTTCCTTCTTAAGAAAATATGAGACAGAACATATGGAATATTAAGCTATAAAATGATGCATACTCCCAAATTTCCTTGGATAAAAGATATTTCACAAACAGGCCCATCATCATTATTTAGATGTTTTGACTATAATATACGTACTATTTTTTCAGAGAGAGACAAACAATTTTATTTACACATGCAGCAATCAGGGCTGAAACTTGAATAGATTTGGGGAGAGAATTGACTGAGTTGTGAAATGGTTTTTGAGACTGCTTTGACTAGTCCAGTTTAGGAAAGAAGCAAAACAATCAATGACTCCTCCCAGGGTCAGAGATTGTCATTCATTTGGAATTAAGATGTATAATGAAGTCACAGATCCACTGGTTTTAGGATGATTGAGAAGTGAGACAGATGCCATTCAATTCACTCTTGGAGCTATCTTAGAAACTCTTCCAGTTTACTCTTGCAGCTTGCCAAATCCTGTAGAAATATTGTTGCCTTTCTAAAGAATAACAATTCATTTTTAAAATTTAATACAAGAGTTGGTGAACTTCACAGGCAAGAAATAGAGGCCAAAAGTGATAAAGTAGGTTTTTAGCTCTGAACTATCAAATTTCTCAATGATATTTAGCTAAGAGGTTTTGTAATTCCATCCTCTGAACTCTCCTCAAAGTCAGAGACTAAGGCACAGAAAGGCCCTCGAGCTCCTGCCACCATGGGTGGCATCTACAGCCCCAAATTCTAATGTCTTAACTTGACTTTGCAGGAAAGAATTTTGTGCATTTCCAAAGCGACAGAGAAAGAGAGAAAGAGAGGGAGGGGGAGAGAGAGAGAGAGAGAGAGAGAGAGAGAGCAAGCACGTGCCCTGGTGTTTGCTGTCATCCCTTGAAAGATTTATTTCAGGAATAGGACTTCAAATCAGAAAAATTTTGGAATCTCTAATGATTAATTTAACTGATAGCAGAGCAAAACTCTGCTTTGCTTCCTTCCTTCTTGATTTCCTAGCAGACAGCATCCCCTTAATGATTACCTTAAGATTATTTGCACCTGCTATCGTAGACAACCCCCTTCCCCCATATCTCTTTATCCAGGACACTGCCAAATCTCAAACTTCCTAGGTATGCCAATGCTATAAAAAACACAACTTATATAACCTATTAGTTTTTGGTTTGAGCCTAAAAAAATGGAAGCAAACTTAAAAAAAAAAATGCTTAATTCACCATTTGCTAGGTATTGAGACTTCACTTATCTCTGGCTGTATATCTATATCTGTATGGTGAGGGGAGCAAGGGTAACTTTTTCAGTTCATATCGTCCTAAGAAATAGATAAAAACCATTGCCTAGTGGATAAGAGTAGTCATTTGTGGACATCTCAAATGATTTCTCATTGATAATTGTTATTCATTTTGCCAGAAATTTGTTAAACATCTTTGTTAGTATTGCAGATAATGTGAACAAACAGGGATTGTGTGTCTTGAGGTTTTTAAAATAGTGCCAATTACAAATATTCCACACTGGTTTTTATACGACCTTGTGGCCTGCCTTTTGATTTTTGTAAGAATTGTCATTGTATTTGAGAAGCCTGCCTTCAAGCAGCTTATAATTTAGTTGTTATGGTTAACCCTTCTGTATGAAATCTAACAACTTCTTGAAATGTTATGTGCAAATAGCTATAGAAATTATGTGCAGCCCAGGAGGTGGTGGTATTGTTGCAAAGTAAGATAGAGTGGAAATGAGACCCCCAAACAGGAAAGATGGCAATACAAGCAATCCTGGATATTAGACCAAGCTGTTTGTATTTGTAAGAGTGAACCTAAAAGTTGAAAGGAGCCCATGATTAACACGACCAAAGGCAGATGAAAAGAGGAAGGTAAGGTTCACAATTTTTTTTTCTTTGAGTTCAAGAAAACACTTAGAAGTACAAGCCCCTCATGGAACTTCTTTCCCAGAAACATTCTTCTCAGCAAAGGGGGTGAGATGAATGTTCAGAGTTTCTGGCTTATAGCCTAGAGCTTCATTCCTTCAATTTACACTCCCTTTTCTCCCTTTTGGCTAATCTTCAAACACTACAAAAGAATGGAGGGGTTGAGGTCTTTCTTAAATATAGCTTCTCAAAAGTTGATTTTTCTATTTGTTTTTCCTATAGGACTTTTGTTGATAATTGAATACTCCAAAACTGTATTTCCAAATTTCAGACAAACTGTGCTTTCTACGGATTCTGATTTAGGACATTCTTGATTTTTCTGAGTCCATTTGTTTTGAAGAATGAGAAAAGTATTAGCATTTTAGAAGACTATGAAGAGGAGGTTTCTGTTTTTCTTTGGTTTAAGAAAGTCTTCAGATTTAGGAAAATGAAGTAGATAAGAGAAAGTGGGGTACTTTTAAAACTGGCTCTCAGTTGGCATTGAAGAGACAAAAGAAACAAAAAAAATTTTTTTTTTCCTTTCCTGATGAACTCCATGATTAGGTCTTTCCTCTAGCAAATTATCCTCACTCTATTCATTTTACAATGACCAAAAAAGGAAAAACATCACGAAGGAGCCTCAGCCTTAACTTTTAATTTCCTGGTTTTTGTCAGTTTATGTCACAACATTAATTTTATTTCCACATAGGAGGAAGGGTTGCAGGTAATTAATATTACTTTTCTGTACTCCTCCCAGAGGAAAAATACCCCATCATTAATACCCAGCTGTTACAGCACAACAGAAAAGAAAAGTGAGTCTGCGATGTAGAAAGTACTCTCCCCTTCACACACAGGATGCGTGGGGGTGCTTTTTCACTGTAAGGGGGTCACTGGACTTGGTTCATAGTCAGGCACACCTACTTACTAATTAGATAACATCCCAGCCAGAGCTGTGAATCTGAGTATGTAACCCTTTTAGAGATCCTGTTACACTTTTGGTGACACTTTACAAGTGGGAATTTCTTGCTTTCTATTCCTCATTTGCCCATCCTTTATGAATCAGATGTGGTACACCGAAAAACTGAATCTGCTGGCACTTCGCCAAGGTCTTAGAAGAATTTTCCTTCTCCCCTCTCTGAATTCAGAGAGGCTGAGCAAAGTCAGGTGTTGATCCAGCCCAGGGTCCTCAAAACATTTTTAAAATGCCTTTAGATGAAGGAAGAGTGTGGTATCCTGCTATACCCTGCCTGTAATCTGCAGCCTTACAAGGAGACAAAGAAACTCTGGTGTCCCCTAATATAGTTGTAATAAAGATAGGGTGATGGCCCTGGAAGTAAACATAAAATAATTGTGCGTAGGGCTTATGCATAAAAGCTTTGTTCCTAAATACTGGAAAGGCAGTCACCCTGAAACAAAGGGGCAAATTAGCATGCAGCCAGCCCAAGGCTCTTAAATGCACACACACACACACATACACACACACACTCACTCACTCACTCACAAGCTCACAGTGACAAATGCTTGGTGCTTGCTGGGAGGTCAACACTAAGAATCTTTCGTGGGAAGGCAGCATGTCAGATTTCAGACACTTTCCCTACAAATGGTCTTTCGCTGCTCAAAGGGGGGGCTTTCTGATCCAGATAATAAAGTCCATTTACATGAAAAGATGCCGCTTTCAATGACATGATTAATTTCGGAAATACCTGGCATCTGAATGAAGCTGAGACTTCAAGAAATGACTGATGATGAGAAAAGATAATTAGGCAAATGTCAAGAGTTTTGCTTGGTGACTGAGGGGCTAGCATGGCTGAGTTATCGTATACTCATTCCAAATAGGAATGAAAGGGCTTTGTGAGAAACTGGGGATGATCAACCTATGGTTACATATAAAGTCCCTTTAGCTCGTTTCTCTGGGTTTCACTCCACCGTGGCCAGTGGGCAGCAATGCTTACCTTCAGTGACTTCTCAGTGAATCCCAGACAGAGCTCGCCTTGTTTTTCACGAGGCCTGAAAAAATGTAAATTTATCTTGCCTTACACGTCATTTGTTCAAAAGTGACCTCTGTTCTGAGCCTTTTCAAAAATCTCATTGACTTCTCCTCCTCTCCAAAAAGAGAAAAACGCAAAGAGAGAAAAAGCTAAGCACCACTGAATACTCTTCAGAAAAAACTTTGAAGACAAAGGCTAAAATGGAGGGTAATGCAAAATACCTCTCATACATTGTTTGTGAACCCTTTCTTCACTGTGTTTTGTTTTGTTTTGTTTTGTTTCAAACAGCAGTTTTTCCATTGGTGAAGTAGAGGGCATCAATGATTAGAGATAGTGACCTCCACCAAACAGACTTGGTGGAAATCAGGGTGCCCCTGGTGGACTGAGGCAGTATTTCTCAAAAGGAACTTTAGAATAAAGAGTCTCTAACGATGGCAAGAGAGAGGGAGATTCTTTCTTTACTTTTTCTATCTCATAGTACATCTTCATTCCTCCAAAAAAGATATTCATTGTAGACGAGATGTTTGTAGCTATACCACGGTCCATGAGTGATTCTTAGCGAGCCTAATCTCTTCACTTTATTCTTTTTCACTCCTGCTGACTGGTGTCCTAAGGAGAAAAATACCTCCCTCTATAACACCATCTCCAGGCAATGGACTCCTCCAGGAAGAGAGGAGATTATCCAGAGAAAGATCCTGTTAACCATTTAGGCCTGGGCATACCAATTTAAGTTCATATCTGATATTGGTTAATGGTTGCTATGGGTTGAATTATGTCTCCCCCAAAAGATATGCTGAAGTCCTAACTCTTAGTACCTCAGAATGTGACTTTATTTGGAAATAGAGTCATTGCAGATGTAATTAATGAAGATGAGGTCATACTGGAGTAGAGTGGGCTCTTAATCCAATAGGTCTGATGTCTTTATAAGACAGTGTGAAGACACACAGGGGGAACCACCATGTGACTCCAGAGAAAGAGATTAGAGTCATGAAGTTGTAAGCTAAGGATTGATGACCACCACTGGAAGCTTGGGAGAGATAAGGACAGTTTGATTTTGGACTTCTGGCCTCCAATGCTGTGAGATAATAGATTTCTGTTTTAAGCCACCCACTTTGTAGTGCTTTGCTCTGTTAGTCCTAGGAAACCAATACAATGGTCACACAATTTGACATGGCAGGGATATAAAGAACTGGAAATATTCTCCTTTTCCCTGATCTAAACTCTTACAGTCTTACCCCAATTCCATCATAGTGGGCAGATATGGGTTTACTAAGAGACGATGTCACCTGTCACAAACGGTGAAGGGTTGCACAGCTCCATATTTGCAAGAAACAGACTCTCTCTAAAATGCCTGACTAACTGTAAATGTACTCCCAGACTATGTAAAACTGCTCGTCAAGTGTCATGGCAGCCACCCAAAATGAAATGCTCAGCGTATTTAGTGAAATACTATACTCTAAGTACATTAAGTGCACTGTAAGATACTCGTTAGTCTATAACATAAAACACCATTTAAATCAGGATATGAAGGAGAAACAAACCTAAGTGTCAGCCAGTTTTATTCCTTTGGAGAAAATACATTAAAATATATTCATAGAAAATATGTGAGGTCTTGGACTAAATCTGTTTCTAATAGTGAAATAAAGCTGGAAAGAATTAAATTAACCCATTGTGTAGAAATTTCAAGTTAAAATGGAACAACTTCATCATTTCAGCATAATTTATAAAAGCTATTCACCCAAAATAGTAAAGTATGTTTAGTACTATATTAATAAATAATAAACGTAACTTGGTATGAGTTAATTTCCTTCCAGTTCTTAAAACTTGTGTTGGAAATTACATTGCTTAGTGGCAGTTTATACAAACGACAAAGTATTAATGAGAAAAACAAAAAAGGTACTCTGCTTTTTATAATTCACTTATATGACATAGCATAAACATATTTACTGAAGTATGCCGTTTCTTTGGTTTTGAGTTTTCGTTACTGTTCAAACCATCTATGCTGTCAGCTAAACGATTTTAAATTATAAAGATGCTTTTTGCTTTGGAGAGTAGAAAATTGCACAACTGGGAGAAGGACCCGTGATCCAAATACAATATGGTTTTGTTGTCCTATTTGCTTTGAATCATTTATGATTCCTGAGATACTTAACATTTTATTTTTAAGTATTGTCTTGGTACAAAGCTTTTCCCTCGCTTATGCATAATTTCGTCCAGAAATTAATATCTTCCACTTACAATGAATCAAAAACTAGAAACATTTTACTTCCTTAATAGTGTAGGAATCAGTGTAATTTTAGAGCACTTGAGGATATAATTATTTACATGTACTAGAAATATTAACTAGAACTATCTGATCAAGGTATGGGGAAAGTTGGAGAAAAAAACATTCCTTCGAGTTATAAATAGCTAGCTATGTTAAATGTTTCTTAAAAAGAAATAATTGGAATATGTAGACATTCCAGATTCTAGAAAAATGTACCCGTGGAATCCTTTGAAAATTAAATACGTTTTTGTATTTTCAAAATAGTGCAAAGTGCTTAAAGATCATTTGCTTTATTTTCTGTTAACGTTAATATGCACGTATATATGGCTTTGGTATTGTTGGAAGCGATAGAAAGAAATAAATGAAGTGTTAATAAATGTGTTACCAGTTGTGCTAAAATTGAATGCGATGCATATATGTCATTTGGGTGTATATACAATTGTAATATTTTTATCATTATTATGAAGTGTGCTTAGTCTTATAAATGCATCTGCTCATTGTGATGATTCCTGCACTCGGCTTAAATGGAAGTTATCATTTTTCTTCTTTTGTTTATAAAGGTACAGTTTATATTTCTTCTGTGATTGATTATATTCCCGTTAAGGTCTTGGGATTAACAATACAGTATATATTATTTTTGTTGAATTATTTCACACACAAATGGCAGGGCCCAAAGTGTATTCTGGGTTTACAAGATTTTTCTAATATATGTGTTCCCTTCTGTATTAAAGCTGCTAATTAGTGCTTTTGAACAGCTCAACATTGAATTGTTAGAAGGTAACGTATCGGGGGCTAATATAAAACTGTTTATGTGGAAAGATATATAAAATAAGAAGGTGTTAAACCCAGCACAAATTGAGTGGCAGGGGGTACCCACCAGTGTTAATTTTATGTTTATTTAGTCTCATTTAAAGTTAAGATGCCTGTATTACAACTGTGATATGGAACATGCTGTACATACAGATGGACCAAAATGTGTCAATTTAGTAGTTGCATTTGTCTGGCAAAAAGTCAATGGGTGGTTTTATCAGGAAATAGCTATTCTTAAACACTAGTTTTTATTTTTAACAGAAGCACATATGGGGACTTAAAAATATATATAGGCTTTTATATATGCTGGTTATACAAGACATGCTAAAGTTCCAATTCCTGCTAAGCATGTTCAGTGAGCTTTTTATAGTATTTTGATATGCTTTTCTAACAGGGCAATAATCCATTAATAGAATTTTGAATTTCTCAAGAGAGTTTTGCTGCTGGAATTCAATGTACATGTGTTTAAATTAACCTAAGAGTTTTGATATCTGATTCTATTCTCAGTATTACAAATGAATCAAGCCAGAAGGAACCTTAAGAGGTCACTTATTTTATTTCAGTCCTCCCAGCTTTCACATGGACCAATTAGAAGACTTTCTATACTTAAGTCCTTTCAGAGAAATTTACCACACTCTCTAATCATCCCCACAAAGTTTAGTGACTGGTTTCAAGGGACGACTACTCCATCATCATTGTACAGATGGTCCCCCAACTTATGATGGTTCTATTGATGATTTTTCAGCTTTAAGGAGATGTGAAAGTGATATGCATTCATCAGAAAATGTACTTTGATTTTTAATTGTTGATCTTTTCCAGAGCTTGCGATATGCAGTATGACACTCTCTTGAATGCTGGGAAGTGAGGTGCAGCTACCAGTCAGCCACCCGACCCTGAGCTTAAACAACCCATACTCTATAGTGTAGTATTAAATGCATTTTCAACTTATGATATTTTCAATTTATAATAGTTTATCGAGATATAACCCCATTGTGAGTCAAGGAGTATGTGTAGTTCCTTGGTCAGACCATTTAATCTTAAATGAAGCACAGAGGGACCACTGGAAAATCTGCAGGAGAGTATTTTTACTAAATATTCTTTACTGCATCAAATCACACTAGTTTCAAATATTTCTTACCATAATGCCTTCTAGTACTCTATAAAAGTGTTCAGTGTTACGAAGGTTTTTCTCGATTTGATTTTGTTTCATTTTTCATGTCTTTAAAATAACAATTATTTTTTGATTATGAATTCTATGATGCTGGATATGAAAAACGATATATATTTCTCATGGATATTCAACTAGATTTTGGTAATGTCATATGGCAACCATAAGCTAGATCCTTATGTATATATAAATATATATAATATATAGATATAAAATTGATAAACTTATAGCAAGTTCAATTAAGAAAAAAAATAGTCATAAATTACCGGTAACAGGAATTAAAAAGAAGACATCATTACAAGTTCTTCATGTATACAAAACAACATATAAGACATAGAACTGCTTTATGACAAGAAGATTGAACAGATTAAATTAATTATTAAAAATACACAGCATATCCAACTTGACACAAGATGAAATAGAAAAATAAGTAATCTTAGATATGTTAATATTATTGAATCTTCAATTTAAATCTTGCCACAGAGAAATATTTAGACCTACATGACTTACTGATCAATTCTTCCAAACATTTAAAGAAGTAACCCTAATAATGTACAAGTATTTTTAAAAATGGGAAAAGGGGAAACAATTTACAACTTATTTTACAAGGCTAGTAATATCTTGATACCAAATCCTGACAAATAATATGAGAAGTAAATTACTGGCCAACCTCTCTCATGAACCTAGATAAAAAATAGTAAACAGCGTTTTTAGAAAATTTAATCCAGTGATTTACAAAAAGGATAATACGTCACAACCAAGTAGAGTTTGTTCAAATAATGCAATGTTGTTCTGCCAACATCACAAAATGTAATTTAACACATTAAAATGACAAAGCTGAAAATTATATGATTATTATTAATAGGTATAGCAAAAAGCATTTGGTAAAATTTAGCACACATTTATGATAAATATTAAATCTCAGCTAATTAAAAATAAAAGAGAACTTCTCTAATCTAATAAAGAGTATCTACAAAGAAAACTTTCTGTAATCACTCTTGATGATGAAATGTTGAAAACATTCTGCCTTATATGGAAATAAAATATTTACTATCACCACTTCTACTTAACACAGTACTAAGTGTCCTGGTTACAGAAACAAAGCAAGAAAAATAAAAGATAGGTCAGAGAGGATATGATAAAGCTTATTATCCACAGGTGACATGATTGTCTACACAGAAAATTTAAAAGAATATACAGATAATCTAAGATAATAAATGAATTTATCAAGATCTCTGGATACAAGTTTAATAAACAGAATTTATTTTATTTTTAAATAATTTTTAAATATTTTATTTTATTTAAAATAGACTTTACTTTGTAACTTCTGTGTGTAGTAGACCAGTGTTAGGTTTACAGGACCATTGAGAGGTTGGTACATAGTGTTTTCCTGTAAGCTACACCCAGTTTCTCTTATCATCGACATCTTTTATTAGTATGGTTCATTTGTTGCAATTGATGAATCAATACTGATGCGTTATTATAAAACTCATACTTTATTCAGATTTCCTTAGTTTTAAATCAAAGCCCTTTTGCCGTTTTAGGATCCCATCCAGGATAATCATTACATTTATTTGTCCTGTCTCTTTAAGGCTCTTCCTGACCACAGCAACTTCTCAGACATTTTTTGTTTTCATGACCTTGAAATTTCAAGGAGTATTGGTTACATGTTTTGTAGAATACTTCTGTTTTGGAATTTGTTTTTCTCATGATTAGACTGGGGTTATGGCTTTAGACTATAGAGGTAAAGTGCCATTTTAGTGCCATATCAAGGACACATACTATCAACACAATTAACGCTGTTGATTTGACCTTGATCACCTGTCTGAGATGTTTGCCAGATTTTTCTACTCACTGTAGAGTTATCTTCCCTCTTTCTATATTGTACTCTTTGGATGAAAGTCATGATGGGCAGTCCAAATTTAAAGGATGGGAATTTATGATCCTCTCGTTGAAGACTAGATATCTACATAAATTATTTTTAACACTTCCATGTGAAAGATTTTTCTTTTCCTCCACTTATTTAATTATCCAATCATTTATTGACATCAGTATGGACTCATGGCTATTTTATATATTAGATGTTAATCCAATCCTGCTTTATTTTATTTTATTGACCAGTTGTTCCAGCTTTGACTGTCAGGAGCTCTTTCAGTTAGCTCTTTTGTCCCTTAGACAGTCTCTCAAAAATGTGCGTGTGTGTTTTTTTAAAGCACTTCCTAATTTCCTAATATTTCTAGTCTCATCATGTATATTCCTCACCCTATTCCTAGAATTAGGCATTTCTCCTGTTTTTTTTTTCCATTGTATTTTATATACTTCCAATAAAAAATAAAACATTTCAGCAGAATAAATTTTCCAGTACCTAGGAGAAAATGTACCAGAAAGAGATTCAATATTTCTATACTTAAAGCTTTAGAACATTATTGAGAGATATTAAAGAGGTAAATAAATAAAGGAAGAGAGTATATTCACACATTGAAGACCCAATATTGTAAATATCTTAATTTTCCCCAAACTGATCCATAGATTTCATTTAACCCCAATTGAAATCTCAGAGAAACTATTGTAGAAATTGACAAGCTGATCTTAAAATTTATAGTAAAAGCAAAGAATAATCTTGAAGAAGAAAGATTTAATATAAAGCTGGAGTAAGTAAGATAGTGTGGTATTAGGTAAAGAATAAACAAATTCTAAACATTCTCAAAAGAGAACCACACATACACATATTTCAATTTTTCCCCCAACCTTTTAATATAAAAAATTTTAAACATAAAGCAAAGTTGAAAGAAGTTTACAGTGTATATCTCTATTCACCACCTAGATTCTACCATTATTATTTAACAATGCTTGCTTATCATATACATATCCATCTGTTCAACCATCATATTTTTGTTGCATTTCAAAGTTATAGATATTCTTACATGCTTTATTCTAAATATTTCAACATGAATACCATTAACCAGAATTCAATATTTGTTTACAATTTTTCACTTCTGATATAAAACTTACATACAACAAAATGAACGATTAAATCTACAATTGCTGAAATTTGGCAAATACATACACCTAGGTAACACAATCCTCTATCAAGTTATAAAAAGTTTCATCATGCTCATTCCTAGCCGATATTTTTCCCCAGAGACAACAACAATACAAACTTTTTTACTACAGATTTTTGCATGTAATAGAATTTTGGATAATTAGAATCATACTGTCTGTTCTATTTTCATGTCTAGTTTCTTTAACTCAGCATAACATCCTTAAAATGTATCCATATTGTTGCATATATTGAGAGTTTATGAATTTTTATTGATGAGCAGTATTCCATTGTATGAGTAAATCACAGTTTGTTTATTCATTCTTCTGTTAATAGACACGTGAAAGTTTCAGGTTTGGGGTTGTTATAAATAAAACTGCTATGAACATTATTTTCTAAGTTCTTTATGACAATATGATTTAATTTCTCTTGCCTAAATATCAAGGATTGGAATCGATGTGTCATAGGGTAGGCACATGCATGTTTTATAAACAATTGCTAGAACCTTTTTCCAAAGCAGCTATACCTCTTAGACTTTCAAGTACCCGGTCCAGGATACAAAGTAGGTAAAAAGAAAATGCAGAGAACACACTGCCATGTTTGTTCTTGAGTCCCAAGTCGCAAAACCAGTTTTTCTTCTTTTCTATACTTTTCAGAGTCTTTTGTTTGTTTTATATATAATATTCAAGGGTTTTAGCTATATTTAGTGAGAGGAATAGGGAGAAATGTGTCTACTCTATCTCATTTATAATCAGAAATGTAATGCTATTTTTATTATATCTTGAACATGCTGATAATGACTGGAAGCAGGGCTGTTAAGTGAGTCTGATACTCTTGATTTATTGCAGGTGAGGGTGTGATAGAGCTTGCTATGGATTTGAAGACAGAAAACAGCAGAGTTTATGACTAAGAGGAATTGTCTGATCTCTGTATCATGGGAAAATGCTTAGGAAGAAAGGGCTCAGATCACTACTGAGGAATGGCAGATGAAAGAAAGGGGCACTTTGGCAGGTTGTGGCTTGGGTAGCTTGGAACAGTGATAGAGGAACAAGTTGGATGGACATCTGTAAGTAGCTCCTGAGGCATTCAAGGCATAGCTAAATCATACTTTCTGAAACCAGGAGAAAGATAGAAGCAGGAAGACATGGGCAGCTACAAAGTAATTTCCCTTAGTTGTTGAGATGTGATGTAGGAGAACCAGATGTGTACCCTCCATGTCCCCATCTCCTTTGGCTTGCCCTTGTCTTCAGTAGTCACATCTTCAGCTGGAGAGAGACCAGAAGTCCACAGGGAAAGAGTGTGGGATAGGAGTCAGTCAGATATAGTTGGGGCAGGAGCAATTCTTGGAGATAAATCTCCTATGAGCTCAGGGCAGCCTTGAACGAAGTAATGAAGAGTTGGGAGACAACATGTAAAACAAGAAAATAAAAATTATATTGTAATAATAAATAATGAGGGGAATTTTATGATGGTATGGCAAAAGGGAGGGTGAATTTTTTAGTTTGTAGGAGAGAACAGCAAGAAGAGCGCTAAAAGGAAATAAATACAAATAATAGAAGTAAAGCTTTCAATAATCACACTGCAGAAAAAATATTATCATTAACATAGGAAAATATCTTCTAAAAGTTTTTAATTACTTCCTATCTAACCAGGCACAGATTACTTTGCCATTTTACCTTCAATGTAGTGCCTTATTGATGTTCCTATTTTGATCCTTTATAGTAGTGTGCGCTGATTTCAGTGTAATACATATTCAATATGGAGTCATTTTTCAATTTGGTAAAATACATGCATATATATTTGATGTGCAAATCTTACTGATTTTTGATTTTACATGTCAAAAATCTCTCTTCTCTGTGGATTATATTAAACGAATATTGGAAGTAACATTTACTTCAGTGTTTGCCCGTGTGAGTCTTTTCAGGGTTACTTTTATTCCTGTCTCACTTTGAAGATCAAATACCTTTATATGATTTTGCATTGAAATTTGTTGATTTGTTAATTTGAAATATTTAATTATGATTCACTAGGGCATCTTAATGATGTGGTTGAACATGATACCAGGCAGATACCACTTAAGTTTTGTGTATTGCTTTGCTTCTCATGTTGACCCTAGTGCCCCTGGAAATTAGGTGATATGTTGAATAGGGGGAGCTGGGTGTCATGTAATGCTACAGAATAAACATAGAGATCTGCCGAGGAGAATTGATCTTATGTGAGCATCTCAGAGAAAACTTTGGAGAGTAAAAATGGTTTTGCAAATACAGACAAAAATAAGCAGAATTCCATTTTCTATGTCAGACAATTTGAATTCTTCACAAAAGCACAGGAAATAGCTACAAAATTTAATACTTTGTCATTATCCACTCATTGGCCTTAGTGCTAAAGATTCATCAAGAGAACTGACAATGACTTTGGGGAAGGACATAGAACTAATGACACAGTGCGCTAGTGCTCTTTCTCCTGATAAAACCAGCTAGAAGGCTGATTTCTTGGTGGGTCCCAGGAGGTTTGCATGGTTAGAATTTTTGGAATAGGAGTTTGTTCCCTGAGATCTAGTGTATTTAAATTTAATTAGCCACAAACAAAATGTTTCCTACATATTTGTTCAAGTTTCTGCTATAATTTTGCTCAAATATCTGTTTACAAACATGCTCCTATTTTTAGTTCTATTTCTTTTCACAGTGAGTCCCTTAGTAACACAAAAAGGCTGATAGTCATAGAATTTTGCATTTACATGCTATTCTTCATTTGTCTTTTAAAAATTAAATAATGTAAACATACTCGGAGCATAAACTTGAAGCATAAACTCAATTTCTCAATGAGCAAAATAGTGAGAGATATTTAGGACATTGGAAACTATTGAGGTTGTGGCAAGAAGTGCCTTACTGCCTGACGATCAGAATAATAAACTTGAAGAGGCTGATAAAGCTCAATAAATAATAACTTGAGTAACTGTAGTCAAGCTAAGTAGTAGTGAACCTAAAAAGTATGGTGTGTATTTAGATGCTTTTTCACATTTTTATTGTGGAGAGGCAAATGGGTCCACACTATTGTATTGCCTGAGAAATTTGTGAGAAAAATCTATGACACATTGAGCCTAAAGATCAATTTTGGGAGAATTGATGCCTTATCATTATCAAGTCTTCCATATGTTACCATGATATATCTTTCTATTTATTTAATTTGTCTTTTTTTTTTGTAGATTTTAGCATACAGATTCTGAATATATTTTGTTAGATTTATATTCAGAATTTCATTTTTTTGGAACTATCGTAGTGGGTTTTTTAAAAAATGTATATTCTATTTGTTCATTGCTAGGATATAGAAACACAATTTATTTTTGTTTATTGACCCAGTATCTTGCACTTTGCTAAGCTCATTTATTATTCCTAGGAGCTTTTAAATAAATTCTTTGGCATTTTCGTGTATAGGAACATGTTTTCTGTGAATAGAGACAGTTTTATTTTTTCTTTTTAATCTCTACAAATTTTATTTCTTTTTCTTGCCTAATTGCACAGGTTAGAACCTTCAATGTGATGTTTAACAGCAGTGTTGATAGAGGACATTCTTGCCTTTTAAAAAATCTCATGGTAAGAGCGACTAGTTTTTTCACCATTCTGAAATTCCAAATATTTGTGTTACTAAGGAACTCGTTGTGAAGAGAAATAGAACTAAGAATAGGAGTATGTTTGTAAATGGATATTTGAGTAAAATTATAGCAGAAAATTATAACTGTTGGATATTGCCTATAATTCTTGAATATTCTATTCTTTTATTCTAACACATTTTTTTTTGTTTGTGTTTCAGTTTGGGTAACTTAAACTGTTCTATCTTCAAAGTTGCTGATTCTTCAGCTGTGTCAAGTGTCCTTGAAGACCCTGTTGAAGGCATTTTTTATCCCTGTTACTATGTTTTTATTAATAGCATTTCTGTTTGATTCTTTTTATAGTTTCCTTCTATATTGAAATTAGACATCTAATCTTTTACATTGTCCATCTTTTCCACTAAGATTTTAATATAGTAGTCACGGTTATTTTAAATTTTCTGTCTGACAATTCTAATATCTGTTATATACTTGAATATGGTTCTTTTAACTATATTGTCTCTTGGGTTTCGTTGTTTGTTTATTTCTTGGCTGTTGGTTGTTTTTTATTGCTTTTTTCATAAATCTCATAATTTTTTGTTCAAAGCTGGACATGTATAGAATACTAAAGAATTAAGTAAATGTTTTATGCATGAAAATGGACACTTTTTGCTTCTGATGGAACCCAAGTGGCTCTACACTCTCTTACCAGCCTACATACATTCTCCACAAATTTATTAACAACTCTAGCTGATTCTTCCTTACCTGTGTCTCGCTGTGTCTGCTCCAAGTAAGCAGGTGCTCACATCCTATTACTCCTTCCACCTACCTGTCTCTCTTTAGATTTCAGACTTGTTAGTTCTGTGACCACAGCTCTCTGATGGCTCCAAAAAAAATTGTAAACTTGCAGTTTGTCTGGCTTTTTCTTGTTGGTGCAATGGTAAAGGTGATACTCTTTCTAGGTCTCCACATACCCAGCAGTAGTTTATGTGTTTTTAATAATTATTTTGAAGAGGTAATACAATTACATGTTCAAAAATAGCTAATATAGTTACCAGGTTTGAAACGTCAAAAAGCATTTAAATGAGAGTTTCACTTTTAATCATTCCTCATCCATCTCATGCCCTTTCTCTCCTTCTAACTTTTTGTTTCAGTGTTCTTTATTTAAATCTAAAATCCAGCAGATACATGTCAATATATGAATTCTCTGTGCCATTCTTACATAAATTTTTTGCCCCTTGCTTTTTCCCCTGAGGAGCTTTCCTAAGAGGTACATAGAGACCTTCTTTATTATTTTCCCAACTGCACGATATTTTTGTTGGTATTCCACACTTTATTCAACAGTTGCCTATTGCTGAACATTTTGTTTGTTTCTAATCTTTTGCTATTATATATAACACAGTGGACAATCTTGTAGATATTTCATTCTCTTGTAGATTTATCTGTAATCCAGATCCCTAGAAATGAGATTGCTAGAACAATGCATCCATAATTTTACATGCTATTGTCTGATTCTCCATACTTTCTTTATCAACAATATCATTTCTATTGTTGTAGTGGAGTTTCAGGTGAGAATTAAATTTCCACGTGTGCTCGATCTACTATCTCTGCCCAGTTCTTTCCATTTGTGCTTCAATAAACTCCACCCTAGTTTCTGCTCCGACTATTTCATTGAAGCTGCTATATTTAAAGGCAAAGATGACCTCCATGTAGTTAAGTTCAATGGTCAACTTTTTTAGAAATCATTTTGTTTGACCTTTCAGCAGCAACAAGCAGCTACAACTTTTCTTGGATTTTATGACCCCTCATTATTTTAATTTGGCTTCCACTTATTTGGCTTTCTATTTTCACTTGCTTTTGTCAACTGCTCCTGTGCATTCCAATACCTCAACAGTTAGAAACTTTAATTTCTATCCACCTACCTACTAATGCTGATGTGTACATGAATAAGAGGGAGATACATGAAAGAAATGCCACATACTTTTGTAGGATTTAAGATTAGAAAGAACCTGCATGTCACTTCCAAACTGGTAACAAGCTTTACAGTGGTCCTTATATCCACAGAACAGAGAAGTGATAGAGACAGGTATAAAGTTTCTGATCAGCCTAAAACAGCCTCCTATGGTTCTCACACATTCAGTGTTATGCAAAAAATAGCCAAATATGACTCTTGCTCCCAGGAGGGGTGCAGAAGTAGCTGAAACAAACAAAAAAAGCAAACAGAAAATTATACTAACAACTGATTTGCCAAGATGCCATAGGATTTTTTTTTTTAATCAGCTAAAAAGGAATATAAAGGGCAGAGGGGCTGTATTTTCACGAACAAATATCACTGATGTCAAATCTAGAAATAGAACCTGGTTCTTTTGATTCTTGCATAAATTTTATTTCTTCCACTTAAATATCACATTTACCTTCAGTGGCAGAGAAGAATTTGGTGCCATCCCAAAGAGTGAAATTTTGTAGAAGTCAGTTTTATTTTAAACATTTGTGTGGTATTTTATTTCTCTATCAAATCTATATTTAAAAATTATTTAATTTAAATAAATTAAATTTCTAATATATTTAAAGTATATTATTAATCTAAAAAATTTTCAGTTTTAGTTGTATGACACTAAAATTAATCTTTCATTTTATGTTTAATATTTTTTCCTTCTAATATTTGCTTGTTCATATAATTTGTTAATATTTTTATACACATATTTCTATATCTACTTTTCTTATTCATTTAAGAGCTTTGTTTTATAAAGGACAAATCTCATTCACAAACATAATTTTTCAAGAAACATCAAGATTTCTTTTTTTTTTAAGTGCTATATTGAAGTATGATTAGTGTGTAAAAAGCTTTACATTTTTAATGTATACCATTGTGTAAGTTTAGGAATAAATATACACTGTGAAACCATCACTATCATCCAGGCCATAAACATATGTATTACCTCCCAAAGTTTTCTCCTGTCACTTTTATCATCATCATCATCATCATTATCATCATCATCATCATCATCATCTTGTGATAAGAACACTTAACGTGAGATTTACCCTCTTAGCAAATTTTAGATATGCAATAGACTATTGGTAGCTATAGCTGTTGTACTATATAGTAGTCTCTAGAATTTGTCTTGCATAACTGAAACTTTGTACCCTTTGACCATCACTTATCTTTTTCCTCCTCTCTCCTATCCCTGGCAACAACCATTCTACTCTCTGCTGAGTCTGACTAATTTAGATTCCATATATATGTGAGACCATACACTATTTGTATTTCTGTGTCTGACTTATTTCACTCCAGGTTGGTCCGTGTTGCTGCAAATGACAGGATTTCCTTCTTTTTAAAGGCTGACTAATATTCTATAGTATGTATACACTACATTTGCTCTATCTATTCGTCCATCGATGGACATTTAGATTTTTCCATATCTTTGCTATGTGAATAATGCTTCAATGAACATGTGAGTGCAGATATTTTTCTTTGAGATCCTTATTTCGATTCCTTCGGATAAATACCCAGAAGTGGGATTGCTGGCTCACATGGTAGTTATATTTTTAATTTTATGAGAAACTTCCATACTGTTTTTCATAATGGCAATTTACATTCCCACCAACAGTGTAACAGGTTCCATTCTTACCAACACTTTTTTTTTTTTTAAATAACACCTGTCCTAACAGGTGTGAGATGATATCTTATTGTGGTATTGATTTGCATTTCCAGGATGATTAGTGATGTTGAGCACCTTTCCTTATATCTATTGGTCATTTGAATGTCTTCTTTGAAGAACTGTCTATTTGAGTTTTTTGTCCAGTTTTAATTTAGTTATTTTTTTTTGTTATTGAGTCGTAGGATTTCTTTATATATGATTTATAAGTATTTTCTCTCATTTTATAAATTGCCTTTTCATTTTGTAGATGAAACATGACTCTAAATAGCAAACTTAATTTACATTATAAATTTTTATTTCTGTGGATGCTGGAAACTAAATCATAAACCGTTCATGGTTTCTTCTCATTTCGTCCTCTGACATGAAAAATTATCCTCATTGAACACCAGAGAATGCAAGCTTTTAGCCAATGGGCAAGATTTGACTAGCTGAAGTGCTATTGATTGACATGTATAGATTAATTTTAAAAAAAAAATGGAGTCACAAATCTAAAACATCTAAAAACTAAAATCTTTCCCATTTAAAAATTTCAAATTTTCAGTTTCTGTTGAGAAGTCAAAATATCCGTCCACACTGAGCCTACTTCTTGCATGGTGGCGGTTACCTAGAACTGAGGAGCTGCAGCTATCCCTTTCAAAGATGCATGTGTGTTTTCCACTCCATCAGGGTTGCCAATTGTTTCTTTTAAAATTTATGGGCCACATATGTATGTGTGAGTGTATATATGCCCTTAATTACCATGTATTTGCATATAAATTTGTCTATACGCATGTAGCATACATGTGTTTATATGCTCCTAGAAAGAATTTCCATTTGGATGCATGTCATAGCAAATCATTGTTTTTATTCAGTCCTTCCTGTTACCGTACACCTGCATACTTCACACATTAATGTTGACTAGCTAGTCCCTGTAATCATTAAAGTTTTCAAGCTCTTTTCTAGATATTATGGAAACTATGTTAATGATAACTAATCTCTTGGAAAATTGATACTTTGAAATTTGATCATCTGGAAACTATAATGCACAATTATTATATTAAACATATATTATCTAGGCTATATTCAGAAGGATCATTTCCTAATGCCTGAGTAGTATATAATTGGCTGCTTTATTTTGTCCATTTGTATCTTATGGGATGTTCACTTGAATATGAGCTTCTACTCATACTATTGGTTAATTGTGCTTTATACTATGATCTTCGCCCTACTCCATCAGACAAACTCTTATGAAGTGATGTACATATATGTAGCATATATTTTTAATCTATATTTATGTTTTGAATCTATATCAACATGTTGTTTGGTAGTTGAACAGTCTGGAGCTCAGATTTTTTTCTTGGGTATGTAATATTTATTCCCTACAAATCTTTTGTGCTATACAAGTAAAGAAATCACAAAGTAAAGGTGGCAGCTAAAGGGAAGGTGAGCATTGTATGATCAGAGAGACGAGTTGGAGGGGAAAATATACATATAAATAAGTTACACAGATATATAAAGCTGTGAGGAACATTATTGGTTTGGAGGGCACAGTGAGTAACTCTCCATACCTCTGAGTGATGGTGTATTGAGAAATAGACCTAAAGAGCTAGATATGCAAATGGGATAACAATTATGAAAAGCCTAATTGAAATTGCATAGAACTCCTATTGATTATTATTGTCAGAACGCTGAATTACTAAAGTGGAAATGGTTATGAGGTTTCAGCTAATTTCATTCACAGTTAATTTAAGTAATGGTATTTAATATTATGAAATTCTGTTTTTGTGGATCCAAAGCTAGGTAAGAGAAAACAAATATTTGCTATGTATGCAAAGCTTCTCTTTTTCTCTGCCCAGGTGGACAGATTATAGTAACTATTTGAGATAACCTGTATTTAATATTCTTGGACTGCTTTGTTTTTTGTTTGTTTGTTTTGTTTCTGTTTCTGTTTTATTTGTACCATCTCTTATTGGTGTGAACTTTTGTACAGCATGTTGAAACTGTTTTCTACAGAGGAAAAAGCTGATAAAACTCTGGTTTGTAGTTTGTAACAATATTTGTTTACAAATTGCTTACTTTGAGATGGACAGGTGAAAGGCACTGTATAAGTGTCAAGTATTATTATCTGTCTAAATCTAGCTGAGTGAACAAATCTTTTTAATGTCCATTTTAATGACTCAGTTGTTCCATATGGTTGACTTCCAATGCATAAAACAATCCAAGTTAGTACATTCCCTGGAGAGAACCAGATTGTCCAGGTGTGGCATATTTTAAACTCAGGATAGAATTAAGAGGCATAGCTTTTCAAAATTCAACCTCAAACAGAAACTCAGATCAAATAATTTCTCTCTTTATTGTTTCAGACAACACAGGGCTCTTTCATTAATGAAACAAAACCATGAGTTATCTACCATAAAGCTGGTCTTATTTAAGTTATGGTATTTGTGTCTCTAGAAATTTTGGTAAATGGAAGTCTTCTGGAGCTAAGCTACTGAGATTGAGTTATTTATGTAAATTTGTTTAATTTTGGTAAAGACTCAGGTTTGGCTGGTTTCTGGGCCCAGCTCATTCTATGAAGATGGTGTTCCTCAGAGAGGTCTTTGGCAATATCTTTTAGGTCTTGATGCATTTTGTTAATTATGGTTCAAAGCTCCTCATGACTTTTAGCTTGGCAGATAGAATAACTAGATAGAAGCAACGAGGTCTGTCACCCTTAGAAAATGATGATACATCCATGAATAGATTTAGTTTTAAGAATAAAAATGATTTTTATGGAGACAGATTATTTTTCTTCTTTTGTTTTGTATATATTGTTGAAGCGGATCTCTCTTTTTCTGATTGATACAACACTCCCTCACAAAGTAACTTCAGTATTGTATGTTGCATGTTGGGGAAGCCAGCTAGTCCTGTGCCAATGAGGGACCAGAAGACAAAAGTCTGAGCGAGAAAGCAAAATGAAGATGCTTGCTTCGGTGTGCCGGTAGAAAGGTCTCATTAACTTGGTGGGCTTTGTTTCTTGACTGCTTCAATAGTTAAAGCATGATCGTAATGAGGTTGAAGTGGGCCTCTCTGACTCCAGATCATGTGCACGGACCATATTCTCCACCCTAGTCAGCAAATAAGTGGTTTGAGTACAGAGAAGACTGAGGAAGAGAGGTCAAGCCTTGAAATATGATTCAATGGACATAATTTCTTGTCCTTATGTTGCAGCTTGGAAAATGATCTTTGTATTCTCTTGTAGTAACTACTTATTTGTATATAGTTTACAAATGTTAAGTTATCTTAAATCCAATCTGACCTTTCAGCCACCATCCTATGTTGTAAGTCTTCCTAAGATCTTCAATGATATTTGATCCCAAATTCAGAGAACTATGGGGCCTTAAAAATCAAATTGTAACTCCCAGAATAATGATAATTATAATGATGGTGATGATGATGATGCAATGGCTGCTAAAATTTATTGAGTACCTATGATGTGAAAGGTATTGGCTTAATTAACTTGCTCTTAACTTTTGTGAACTCATTTGATTAGTACACCACCCCAATGCAGCTTGTACTAAATCATTCCTATTTCACAGGTACAGACCCTGAGAACAGAAAGTTGAAGTCATATTGCCCAGCTAATACATGTTGGGTCCGGAATTGAAAACAGGGAGACTGACTCTAGAATCCATTTCATGTGCCCCTAAACAACTCCTTATAAATAGAGTTTCCAAAGACAGATGGATTCCTAGAATCGATGGGCTTATCGACAGAGGAGGTTTTTCTAACATAACTTCGGAATAAAATAAGGGTCATGGGGCAGGGGAAATTGACAAAGGTGATGACACAAGTCCTATTAACTTTTATGTTACGGAAGGGGGTGAGGACTCCTTAGTCTTATGTGTTTCACCTGAACAATGCTGCTTTCAGTCCAAATTATTGCTGAATGAAGGGGAGGGACAGAATGGCTAGGTGATCAAAGGCCTTTCAGAGAAGGATGTGAAACGGCAGCTGCAGGCTCTTCTCTGTCTCCAGAAGCTCTCTGCAGTGCATTTAATAATTGCTTCCCATTATTGCCTGACTGTCCTTTCCAAATAAATCCACCTGATTGGGATGGATTTGGTGTGGGAATATCTGTTCCAGTCTATTAACCGGCACCTTCCTTGAGATTTCCCTGTCCACATTTATTAAGGAGATTGGGTGATAATTCAGGCTGGGTTCTGGTTCTCCTCCTGGTTTCAGAATGACAATAATGAGTGCTGAGATCTTAGGCCTGAAAGTCAGCATTTTCTTTTCACATCATCCTTGTTCCTTCTTAGCAGCAGAGGCAGAAGCACCTTGCTTTGGGTTGTAAAACTAGATCATCAAACACTAGGGTTCTTGGTGTATTTCTGGGGGTGGGAGAGTTTAGGGGCAGGTTTTCTTCTTTTTGCTTTTATATTGCTTTCTGAAAATGACTGTATTTCCAGCCATACTGGAAGTTTCTGTCTTTCTCAAGCAGACCTTTTAAAAATAAACCACTAGAGCCTAAGGAAGGGAATCAGTGTCTTTCTTTGGGATACTATAGAAAAAGGCCCTCTCTTCCTTCTGGGGAATTGAATCTTCGCAGTGCCTGATAGTATGCTGGTAGCAGAGAGGTTTCTGGGTCTCCTCATGTTCTGAACTCACCACCAATGTATGACCCAGCCTCTAGAAAAGCAGTGATTTTGTTCTAGAAATCACTATCCCCATGATTATTGATACAATTAATATTCAGCTCTTCATATGGGCCAGGCACTATTCAAAGCATTTTATCTGCAGTAATTGATTTGTATTCACAATAATGCTATAAGTAGGTATTGACCATCCCCATTTGATAGGATGAAAAATCAAGAGTTAAAG
This sequence comes from Pteropus medius, assembly GCF_902729225.1. Taxonomy (NCBI): domain Eukaryota; kingdom Metazoa; phylum Chordata; class Mammalia; order Chiroptera; family Pteropodidae; genus Pteropus; species Pteropus medius. Next base: position 474,474 of record NW_024354499.1, read on the forward strand.
AGACTAAGTACCCACCCAAGCCATGTAGAAAGTAAGCTGGACTCAACCACAGGTGCACCTGATCTCAGCGTTACTGTTAGTGCTCTACTCACTCTTCTCTTCCCCCTTTCAGTCCTGCAATTATGGGACAACCAAGTTGTCAATGAACTGGCACCAGCGCAGAGGACAAAGAAAGCAGAAAAAGATGGAGATAGAGCAGAAAAGCACAATGAGTTGGGTTCATGGCCAGGGCAATATGAGAAAGACTTTTGGAATATAGAGATAATTCAGCCACACTGGCCAGGAATGCTTGAAGGCAAGAAATGATAAAACAACATTTTCTGAGGCAGCAGCAAGGGCATTCAACTCTGAGAGGTAATCATTAAAGGCTAGGCTTTTTTCTACCCATTTCACTTAATCCTCACAAGCTCTCATTCCCATTTCACTGTTGGGGAAACTGGGCTAAAAGCAGTTATTTGCCAAAGGTTGTAAAGTTAGGAAGTGTCAAGGAAGCTACACCAGCCCACGTCAGAGCAGTTCTACGTGAAAGAAGAAAGTAGAGTTTGACCAGCACATACTTTCAGAAATCATTTTGGGAACTGTTTCTATATAAATGGAGACAATTCAAAGAACCAGCATGAGATCTGTTTCTGTGTTTCTTTCTCAATCTCTGTGTCTCTCTTTCTTTCCCTTACACACACACACACACACACACACACACGACACACTCCTAGTTCAGTTCAAAAGAAAAAAAACTAAACAATGGGACTTTTTAAGAAGGAAAACAGTGCAGTATTATTGCATTACTTTTAAACTCTGTAATTCATGAAAGCATATCTAGAAAAGTGAGGAGGCTTGGGTGAAAGAAGTTAGTATGTTTTATCTAGAAGGACCTTTGGTGATTTGCTTGTTACTTTGATAGTAGAATTCTACTTTTTGACATATTCCTTAAATATGTTAGAATTATCAGTGGTATGTACATAATCCTACATAATGTAAAAGTCATATTTAATTAAATTAATGTAACTGAAATAGTTTAGTTGGCTTAACTTGTTCATTTTCTCTAAGTATCAGCTTACACTAAAATTTTTATTAATCACAGTAATGAGAATTTTTATATTAAATATATATATTACATTTAGTTTAAACGTTAATAGTCTACATTATTTTAATAAATTGCACTAAGGGAATATATGTGGAATAAGTCTCTCATGCAGATTTTATTGGTTGCTGCATAGTTAATAGACACTAATGCGATCAGAGCCTGAATGTGATCATAAGATCAGTAGTTAGAATGATTGAAATATAAATTAGGAGCTGGAATAATTGTTTGTTAGAAGCTCAGATAATAACTGTTTGGTAATACTCAAAGGGTCGAAGAAATAAAACATTCAAATGTGCATCAGTAGCAGTCGAGAGAAACACTTTCAGGCAGACAAAGGCTTTTCTACTAATTGCTCCTCTTTCTCTCCCTCCCCACTTCTCTCCATGGAGGCCTGCTGTGCACCTCTTGCTCCCGTATCTTGCTCCTAGTTGGTTCCTCAGTGAGCCTTCTACTCAGCAACCAGAACCACTGCTTTCTTTTTCTCGCCTTTGCTTCTCATAGTCCATAAGTCATTACTGATGATGACAAACCATCTTGCCACCACCTGGCTCTTAACATGTCTGATTCTTTGAGAACTGGTAGAAAAGCCACCCTTGTTTTCTGTGGGTTGGGGTGCTCTTTCTTCTATGACAGGGGACAACAGACTTTTTCTAGCTGGTAAATATTTTAAGCTTTTGGACCATATGATGCTTGTTGCTCAACTTCTTCCTTGTAAACATAGGAGGAAGCTTTTAGGTAAGCAAATGGGCATGGCTGTATGCAAATGAAACTTTACAAAGCTGACATTGAGTTGAATTTGGCCTCCTGGCCACAGTTTGCCACTTCCTGTTCTATGCTGTCAAATGTTCTCCTGACCCAAAGACACATTTAACCTTTTTTTTTTCAAAAGGAGATTCTCAGTTGAAATGCCGCTCTCAACAATGGGGCTGTAACAAATTTCTTACATCTGTTTGTGTACCGTGCAATCTTGACAAGGTAAAATTGTAGATTGCTAATAAAATAGAAGCAATCTACACTCCATGACCCAGTAGGCCTGGAGGTTAATTAAAAAAGTGTGATCATATTTAAGAAACTTAATCAACTTTTCTCTCTCATGTAGCTATGAGGACAGAATTTGATAGTAACCAGATCGAATTCTGCAAACAGATTTTTGGGTAATTTGATAGTGAAGTTCTATTTCTTATCTGAAATTTTTCTCCCAAATTCTTTGTAAAGTTATTGGAAAACCATTTTCTTTTGTTTCAGAGCCTTCGCCTCCTTGCTACCCTCTCCACTCCAATCAATTTACCTGCCTCTTCCACCTTTTGGAATATTTTTCTTTAGTTATTTATCTTGATGGATTGACTTGGAAAATTTAGGCTTCTTTTCCACGGAGGGTTTTTGGTATTTTTGAGCAATGTGCCCTCTCAATCTCTTTAATAAATTCCTTAAGGAAGTTGGGGATTTCTGACAATGAGTTTTAAATAAAGGGCTTCAGATTTCCGTTTCTCCCACTCCCCAGAAACCGTATAATTCTAACATTGTTTCCTCTTAATCTCCTCTACAGGTCAACTATTTCAACTTTTGACTTCAATTTTTCATTTTCAATGCTTGCGTGTGTTAAATTCATTAATTTCTATTAAATTCCCTTAATTTACTCACTATAGGCATAGCACTGTGAAAGACAATGTTGATGGAGACAAAGACATTTACAATAGCCTCTGCCCTTGAGGCGCTAATCATTAACGTAAAATACAAAGTTGCATGTGACAAGCACTATATGAGCAGCATAAAGGAAGTTAGTAAATGTGTAAAGGACATAAAGGCTATTGTTCTCCGGGGCTAGACTGCAATAGTGGACGTCGGTTGATTTTTCTGTGCAGTATCCACTACTAGCTTTTGGGTTACCGAGCCGCTTTACTCTCAGCTCATGTGCCGGCTGTGGTACTGACTTTATTCCCAGGAGGATCCCATGCCCCAAGCCTAGCTAATGGTCCCAGTCCACTCACCTGGCTGAAGTCGGGTTTACCAGTAAACATAAAATCTCAATCTGGACCCTAAATGTTCTTTTTTTTTGTCACCCCAGCAGCAGATTCTTTCTTCTGTTGGACTGGATATTTTGACAAAGGGAGGATGAAGGTGCTGTGGGCCGCCATGAAGATTCTCAAATGTAGTCAATAAAGAGATATCCCAAAGAGGATTGGATCCTGCTGCCATCATTTGAAGTTTACATGAACCTGGGACTGAAACCAAACTGGACTCTTCAGCTATCTGAACTCCTCAACCATCTAAAAAAAAAAAAATATATATATATATATATATATATATATATATATATAAAATATATTATATATATTATATATAAAATATAATATAATATTATATATTATATATAATATATATATTTATATATATATTATATATTATATATAATATATATAATATATATATAATATAATATATATGTATTAGCTTAAGACAGTTTAAGTTGGATTTTCTGCCACTTGGAACAAAGAGGTAGATAGAGCACATGGTAATGGAGCTTGGACTAGAAAGATGGAAGAATCTTCATAGTTAAAAATGAGGTCACAGTTTCCAAATATTTTTATTTACATACAAACTTCTGCATTTGACAGTGTTATATACAGTTTTCCATCTATGGTAACATACTGATTCATAGATTGCTGGTATTACAAGTACTCACCGTGTTCATCACATTTTCCACAGATGCTTAAACCATTCTAGGAATCTGAAATAATCAAAACTGGAAAGGGCACTTTTGAGCATTTTAACACATTTTCTTATGTGACCCACTCACTTTCCCTGGTGACATCTCCATGGACAATCTGCGTAATACTTCAAGGTCATTATAGATGGCTTATTTTTTCACCTAGTATTTCCGGGCTTCCAATCCCATGAGATTTCTTAGCAGAAAATCACTATTTTTACCCTTCTGTATGGAAGGAAGAAAAAAAAAATGAATGTTTTGGGAAATCTACCATGTAGGTTGATTTATATTTTACCTCGTTTAATTTTTGTCATGACTCTAAAAGGAAATTGCTATTGTCCTCTTTAAAGGTAAGGAAAGGAAGGCTTGAGGGGCTTATTTAACTCACCAAGATTGTATGCCTAGTACATGGAAGCATCAGGATTTCAACCCAGGTTCCTCTGACTCCAAAGCCCCTACTGATTATTCTATATCATTTTCTACATTATCCCTGGATGATAAGCTGACCATGACAACCTCTCCTCCTGCACCCCCTTCCCCCTCTCCCCCATCCCTTCACCTTCTACCTACTGACCAAAGTAGAGGAGCTGGAGAGACCAAGGAAGTTTCTCTGCTTTGTCCCCTCTGATTCTCCTTACGGGGTTAGGCAATTATCGTGGTCTAGTGTTGGGGCTGGATGCGGTTCTCAGGGCCATCACTGATTCTTGAGCAGTTGTTTTTGTGTCCATCATGTTTGGTGGGGGTAGCTTAAGACTAGAATGTAGTGGTTGTGGCTTTGGGTTATGGCAAATCTCTGTAGCTTCAGTTGTTTGTGGCTGCAGCTGTTGGGGAGGGCCAAGGGAGGACTCTAGCACTTGTCACCTCTTCAAGCACTTCCGGGATCCTCACAGCTGGACAGCCAGATTCTATCAACACTCTTTAGAGTGCTGTTCACAGCTGGAACCCTTCTCAGCTCTGACACTATACAGCTTTTTAAAATAATAACACTTTCAAAGAACATGTTCAAAGTTGGCACTTCTACTTCCTTTTGACTCTAGCCTTATACTGATGTGCTATCCCTTAACTAGCAAACCTGGAGGGATCCTGCACACTTGCTCAGCAGAGCCAAATGGAGATATCTAGGTAAGTTGAAAATCGTCCTTTATCCCTCCACAATCATTGATCATTTAAACCAAATTCCAAGAACAGCCTTGAATGTCCAGCCATCTTCCAGGATAGACAAATAAACTAAATTTTGGCAATTAATAGAATGGACTTGGAGTCTGAAGGATCTTGATTTGAATGCAGGTTTTAGCATTTAATAATTATGTTATTACTTAAGGTCTCTGAAATTTAATAATCTCAGACAAAATGAGGATAGATCTCACTTCATAGGAACTTTGTGAAGATTAAATTTTAAAAAAGGAGTTTGGCACATAGTATGTGCTTAGCACGTCATAACTATTTTTACTAAGTATCCTTGGTTTTACTATTATCTTTCTGTCTTTAGTTGATATCTATTTCTTTGGTAAATGGAAATACAAGTTATCTTGGAATTTCCATGATAGATAGTCATATTTTGCACCTCAACTTTCCAGATGTGGGGTAGAAAGTACTTCTAATACTCTAGGATGTATCCTGAAGACATTCTTAAATTTTGTTATTGAAATCAAACAATTTTGCCCCAAGTGACAATTGTCTATTGTCATAGTGCAGCATATTCCCAGGAGTGGATGGAGCTTATCGCCCTGTAGAGAGGATCCTGAAAAGATGGGTGAGTTTCAGGGCCTGTAATTCAGTCTCTCTTTCTTGATTTGCAAAGTCCATGGATCCTCAAAGACATATTAAGATGTTTAACCTAAGCCTAAATTTTTTCTACAGGCAGAACAATGCTTTTAGGATGATACATTTAAAAAATGTTGAGTCTTTCAATCTTGAGTTTTCTGAAGGATTCTATTGTGTAGTATTTGTTAAATCAGAAGGCAGATGTCCAGGTAACCTATATTGAGTAGATGGAATCTTAACTCAGTGCTCTCAGCTTTGATAGGAGTGGGACAGGCATGGTATAACTAGAAGGGAAGAGTGTGACAGGATCTTAGAGATTCTACCATCCTCTGTCTCTCTTGAGCCTGATTTTAAACTTACCTTGGACTGGTATGGATCTATCACCTAAAGAGCTCTGTTAAAATCAAACTCTTCCATGGAAGGAAGGAGGTGCCTATCTCGCTCACGTTCTTCATCTCAGTACCATGTTATTTTTGGCAATCAAATGCCAGGCTCTGAAATGAGGTGTGGTATTGAAGACCCTTCAGGGTGGTTTCTAGTTGAGTAAGAGTTGAACTGTGCTAGTGCTTTTAGGGCAGCAGAATTAAGGCAGAGAAAGAGCACATTGATTGATCCTCTGCTAAAAATGTGATGAATTCATTGAATGAAAGGGAAGATCACTTAATGAGCTCAACTCTGTTGTAGATATTGTAAGGCTGGAAAGAAATATAAAGCTTAGTTTCTGTCCTTAAGGAACTTGTGTTTGTGTTGGCAAGGCAAGAGCAAGGCACATGAAGCAACAGGCTAGATGAAGGAGTATATGATTAAGTGACAACTGAATGGTACAGACAGAAAGTCCTCTGGGGGCCCAGCCATGGGAGGGATGGTGGAGACGGCCAAGTGATGACAGGTCTGCAGTGATCTGATGTTTTTGTGAGTTGCTTGCCCAGGGTTAGAGACGCAGTGGTGACTGTGAGCACGGCAATTCCAAAAATCACATCTCAGTAATCGTTTCATTTTCTCAAGTTCTGGATCCCTGTTGATTGAAGGAATCGCAATGGGAACTTTTCAGGGTCACAGGATGGTATTTCTAAATGGTGCTTTCTAAGAAGCCATTTAGCTAAGAGTTTCAACAATTCTCAAGCTCTGGTAGACTTTTAATTTTTAAATGTATGAGATGAGGGTTGACTTACTGCCACTTACTGACTGCATGACCTTGAGCTTGTTAACCTGTTAAGCTTCACTTTCTCTGCTGAATGAGAACTATAATACTTTTTTTACAGAGTTGTTGTGAGGATCACAAGAAGATAACATATGCAAAATGCTTGGTACATGGAAGGGGTTTTAATACAAGACAGGTTTATCATGGTCAGTGGTGGGGCTGGGAAGAAATGCCTTTAAAATGAATAAAAATCAGAGAATGTGGGAGCTGCAAAGGATCAGAGTGGTCACTTGGGCCGACTCTTCATTTTGTAGATGAGGAATGGAGGCTGAGATACGTGCGCGCGCACACACACACACACACACACACATCAGTAAATCTGGGTGAGTCACCATGTTTCTTCACCGGCATTCCATTGCATTTCTCTATTTTATGGTCTCCAATGCTAGACTGTGGGGGATTTAAAAATAAACAAGATGCAGTTCTTGCTGTCAATGAATGAGTACCATAGATGACACAGTCACTGTTAAGGTTCTCAGATTCGTTAGGGGTAAATGGAGAAATGGATTGACATGAGGATGGAGGCACAGAGAGGGAGGCAAGCCAGCAGAGTGGTTCAAGTTGGAGTCTAGAGGCAGGCAGATTGGTTCACGTCTTTGCTTTAATCTTGAGCAAGCTATGAAACTCTCTATCTAAATATAAAATGGGGATTATAAGAATATCTACTTTCAAGGGTTGTTGTGCAGATAAATGAGAACGTAGTACAGTGCTTGGCATGTATCATTTAGTCAATGATAGCTGTATTTATACAGGAAAAGCACCAGTGGCACCTGTATATGAGAAAATAGAATAGTAAGAATAGAATCACAGAATCATAATAAAGGATATCTGATGCTAAGTTGAGATTCTATTCCAACCCTGGGAGTAAAGTTCATGTACAAGAGACTTCTTTGCTTTTCAAGAATGGGTCCTAAAGTATTTCACTTCTCAGGAGACTCAAAGTTTCAAAGTTTTTTTCCAAAGAATGAACTTGGCCCCCCTTCACCATACTTAATAAATATGACACCACTTGAATTTCTTAGGAAGTCAAAAGTGATGAATCTGGACTCTTTTTTCTCATGCTTAATTTTTTGCCAAACTGTTATTTCCCAAACCAGTTTCTGATTAGCAGCTTCATCTGGGCAAATGAGATCCTCTTGTTCTTTACAGTTCTATTTCAGATTCGTTTTTCATCAGCTCTATTATTACACATTCTTTCAGGCTGGCTGTCAATGTAGTAATAATACCTACCATTTCCTTTACAGTGATTTATGACTTTATTAAAGCTCTTAGATTTCTGTTCAGATTTCTAATCTGTTGACTTGGGTCACTTTGTATAATTTAATTATTGTCCAAGGTTTTGCTAAAGGTAGGGACACCTGAATTTAATTAATGCACTGTTTGTATATTTCACATCATAAATAATGATGCCAAATAAATTACATTTCAATACTAATACCGTAGTAGCCCTCATAACAACTCCCTGCATTTAGATCCTTGCCATGGATCAAATCCTTGTCAATAGTACTTGACATCTAAACTTTTCCCCAGCATCCTTCTAACCACTATGGTGCTTCTTTTCTTTTACCCACGTAAATAGCAGTTATACCCAGGGGTCATAGAAGTTGACCAGTAACGACTAAGAGCAATGCAATTTGATTTTCTTCTCTGCGGTATCCTTTTCTGGATATACAAATATCAAGAATCCAGGGGGTTAGGAGTCATTTCATCTTTTTTTAGTTTCTTAATTACAATTCTAAATAACGATCGCTATAGGTTATGGTGGAGTTGATGAGTCACTATCCAGAATACAGTTTTTTCAGGCTGTACAAATCAAAGTCACCACTTTAAGAAAGTATTTCCATTTTATTTTCATCAAAAAGTTAAAAAGCCAAAGCCTTTTAGTGTCTTGTTTCACTTATACACATAGCCCGTTATAACCTGCATAAACAAGGATGACAAGTTGAGATTAATGAAAGTCCCCAAGTGACAGAACAATTTAATTGTCAGAAATCATAGGAGCTTTACCAGTGTATTTATATAAGAAAACCATAGTCTAAAAACTTCCCTAATTGATTATGACCAATAAGTAATAACGTGGAAAGCAGTTTTCTGGTATACAAATAACAAATGACTCATAATAGTTAATTGAGGTATTAAGATGCATACGGGAAGAATATTAGATTGACTAGATAAATGATTCATAATGTAAGGCAAATAATTGGAGAGTTCATACTCCAAAGTAGGATACAGCTCATAAGCAGTGCTGAAAGTACATCAAATAAAGGGAATTGTGTTTGCTAAATGAACTTCTAGCTAATTGGGTATCATAGCTATGTTGCTTCCAGGCTTCTTTGGATCCTTGGTTTCAGGCAAAGTAGTCTTCTTATGGTTCCTTCTAAGCCGTGATTCTTATCTTGGCTCCTACAGCCCTTACCACATAAAGGTATGAGGTAGAAGAGTGGGGGTGGTGAATAGAGCAGCCAGACACATATAGTCATGGATTGTGTTAGGGCTGAGTCCGTAATATGGTTCCTGATCCTGCCTTTCAAACTAAGGCTCTGACTGGCCGTGGGCCCAACTTTGGGGATCCAGGACAACTGATGTGAGGTCCCTCTATCACTAATAGCTGGAGGAGCTGCTTCCGTAATATAACTTTAGGGATCCTGTGCACCCAAATATCTGCATGAGATTGTTCTCCATAGTAAATCCCAGCTGGTTCGGTAATTTGATCAAACTCACAGCAAAACCTACAAATGGATAAACATAAGCTTTCTCACACGAGGTTATATTCTCTGTCGTCTCTTTTAAATATAATTTTAAAAAATAATACCTTGGAAACGTAATTTAAGAGCAGCAGTCTTTTAGCCATGGTCTCTTTTGTTTTTATTTGCCATGTGCAGGTTTTAGTAAATGTTGTATAATGCTTACACATTAGAGGTGTACTAAAATTTCTTTTTGGGTATCTCATCCAGAATCCTGCACTCTCAGTGCACTCAGATTGACTTTAGATTCTGGCTGCATGAAGGTTTAATATTTTTCAAGCCCGTTTTAATCTGCTTTCTAAATGTCTTTTTAAATTATGTTCTGCTGATGGAACTTAACTTCTCCATTAGCAAACTTTCGGTATCCCCATGGCTTCATCTTTTTTTTTTTTTGAATTAATTTATTTTAATTCTTTAATGTCACCACATATTTGACCCCTTTTACCCCTTCTACTTCCCTTCTCTCTCCTTTCCCCTTACCCCTCCCCTCTGGTAACCACTAGTCTATTGTCTATGACCTTGAGTCTCTGTTTGTTTGTCCTGTTTCTTTGTTGCTTTTAGGTTTATATCCCACATATAAGTGATATCGTGTGTTTTTTCAACTTTTTCTGTCTGGCTTATTTCACTTAGCATGATTACCTCGAGGTCCATCCATGTTGTCAGAAATGGCAGTATTTCATCTCTTTTTATGGCTGAGTAATAATCCATTGTATATATGTACCACAGGTTCTTTATCTAGTTATCTATTGTAGGACACTTCAGTTGCTTCCATGTCCTGGCCACTGTGAATAATGCTGCTATGAACATCGGTGTGCAAATATCTTTTCCGATATGAGTTTTCAAGTCTTTAGAGTAAATACCCAGCAGAGGGATTGCTGGATCATATGGTAAATCAATTCTTAGTTTTTTGAGGAAGCTCCATACTGTTTTCCATAGTGGCTGTACCAATTTGCAATCCCACCAGTAAAATAATAACATCTTCTTTCATTGATTTGGGTGAGAGATAAGCAACCTTTGGTGAGTAGCTATAGCATGCATGCCCGACACTACTCTAGTAGTTATCTCGTTTAAAATTTGAGAAATAGAAGATATTCTCATTTTGTTTTGTTTTGCAAGTAAGAAGCCTGAAATTGGGTGTGATTAAGTGATCCAATTGTTCTACATCTTACAGCCTTCTCTCCTTGGTATTCTTTATTCCTAATTGTGCCTAGCACATTTTTTGGCACAGAAGTGGGCACTTAATACATAGCAGTAAAATTCAATTATGCAAATGCCTGAGTTAAACTTTAGAATTAACAGGTAAGTTTAGATATAGCGACACTATTCTGTTCTTTCAGCTATGTGCCTGATGGAGGTTTGGCAGCTTTAATGAGTAAGAAAGAGACTGTCTCTTATAAGCATCATGACTCTCCTCTAGGAAAACCCTTGCAGTGGCTTCTCATGCTTTATGGAGCAAAAGCAACAGCCTTTACTGTTACCTGCTGTTCTTTGAACCTTAGGGCTGCTCTCCCTCATGTATCTGCATAATTCACTCCCCTCACCTCCTAGAAGTCTTTGCTCAAATGTCGGTCACCTTTCAAATGAGGCCTATGTTGACCACTTTATTTAAGAGGGCAACCTGCACAAGCTCCCAACCCAAACTCCTGATCCCTAAGGCTGTTCAACTTTGCCTTTCTTCCCTAGCACTGAACATATTTTAACTTATAAAAGTATTTTCTAATTTATTATCTTTATTGTTTATTGAGTTTCTCCCCCCATAAAAATGTGTCATAAGGGTGTGAATCTGCCTCTCTTCTTCACTGATGTAACCCAAATGCTAGAGGAATGACTGTTCAGTAAGGGATGATGAATGGATAACAATAAATATTTGTTGAATGAATAGAGAGTAACGTTAGATAATTCAGTATATGTAATGAAATTTAAGAAACCCTTTCAACTAAGTTATTCTCTCTGTGTTGAAGTTAGTAATGCTCAGCTCTGGATCTGTGTAGATTTGCAAACCTTCCTCATTTTATTAGGTCTTCCTGCCTTTCAGTTTTTACCTAACAATATAAAACCATATATATACTAGTTGGTTACTTTTTGAGTATAGTAAAACAAATACTAAAAACTTGACTTCTAATTTTTAGTAGCTGTCAGATCCAAAGAGAATGTGTTGCTGTCTTGGTCTGTCCATCCTTTTTCAAGATGAGGCAATGTGCTCAAAGTTACTCTGCTGTTGAGTAGTTGGGATTCGGAGGAAAGCCTCGAATGCTGACAGTGGACCTCTCATCATATTCTCGTTGGACTCGATCACACTGCCTTTTCAAGCTGACCTGTGTGTGGTGTATGCCAATCTCCTAGTAACCATCGGGAAGTTTAGTCTTTAAAGCTCATGAACGTCTTTCCTCCCCATTATCTTCTTATATCCTTTCCAGGACTAATGCTATATATAGTTCAAGTGAATGGCACAGTGGTGAAATCTCCTGCCTTGGTAGTTCAAGGCTGTCCCTTTTGCTGGAGAAGCTTAGAGCAATTCTTTTTGCCTGCTTCTTCTAGGCATGCTTGAAAAATAACCCAGCTAGCATTCCCTTAGTCTCTATCTATGATTTCATTGGGAAACTATGCATAAGATACTTTGGAAATAAATATACACAAGAAATTACAACTCTGTTTGAATGACCCTCTACCTTGGAATGTCTAGAGCTGTGAGAATTATAAGGCCAAGAAATATGTCCAGGCCTGCTGGCTTAAAAAGTTACTATTCCTTATATGGAGTCTGTACAGACAGGGAAGCTGATGTTGTATATACTAAATGGAGATTTTTTTTCCCCAGCCATTTTTGTGCCTCATTTATAGGTTCCTTTAAGATACTACGCCTTGAGAGTTCATTGCCTTCTTGATGGTCTTCCAACAGTTATTTTCGGAACAAGTGCTTTACATGGACTTTGATTATATCAGGAAGATCCAAGGATGGATGGATCCAGAAAGGGTCAGGCCATGAATGCAGTTGTGAAATTATATCAGTGGAATCTGAGGCCTGATAACAATGTGGGGGACTAGTTACAGTACCCCAGGTAGAGTTTATTCATTACCGTCGAAAACTTAAAAATGTAGACATTCATAAATGTTTAGTCTGGTTTTCAGTAAGGAAGAAAGGCAAGTGGATTCAGACAAGGACCCACAGCACAATAAATATTTCTTTTACTCTATTTCCTTGATAATGGAGAAAATGGAGCAACGAACTGTGAATCTAAAGCTAAAAATAAAAACTATTTTTTAAGAGAGCTAATTATTTTCTCTTATACAATGTAGAGTGGGGATATTTTGCAATTTTGGTTTGCATAGAATATTTTTATGTAAACAATTCAGAATACTGACAGCATATGTTTGAAAAGGTTATGCTTTCACTAATCTTTATGGCAGTTTTGAAGTCTGCCTAGGTTCAAATCCTAAGTATACTGTTAACCAGGATAAGCATCTTATCCTCTCTAAGCTTTAGTTTTCCCATTTAGAAAGGAGAGTTAAAAATAGTACCTACCTTAGAGGATTGTTTTAAGAGTTTAATTAGTTAAATCAACATAAATACAAAACCTAAGAAGTATATAAGTTTGGTAAATAGATGCAGTTATTATTCTTACTAGCCATCTGTAATGATTGCCATCTTTGACAATATTGGAGTTTATTAAAAGGAGAAGGTAATCATAAAAAGGTCTCATGCATTTTGAAACTGGTCGGCCTCCTTTCTATGAACTCATTGCCTTGTTACCCAAGGTTTCTTCTCCTTTTCTATGCTTGGGTCGAGATTTTCAAAATGAGTGGGGAAGAGTGACAGTTGCTTAACTATTTCAAAGGAAAGGCTGATTTTTACCTTTGTTATTGGATTTTTTTCAAATGAAAGCTTGCATTTCTTAGGTGCATGGAGTATGATCTTAAGACTTGTACTTTACTTAGTTGCATAGGTACGTAGAGACTGATCTGCAGACTGACGAAAAGATGATAAAACAAACAAACAAACCTATAACAGATAAAATATTTCTTTTTTTTCCCTAAAAGCCTAGATGTCAGTATGCTCTCACACTGATCTCATTTCTTTCACACAGTAGACTTCATGTAAGGTACCCTGAGAGGAAGTGGAAGCTTCCCCACTCCTGCAAATGAGAAAAGCTCAGCTTTGAGGAGCACATTAGACTTTTGAAGTGAATAAATCTAGAAAGAAGATATTTTGGTTCTAGGATACATATTTAGTCTGTAGTTTAAGTTTAGTGTTTTTATTTTAAGTGCGTGGCAGGGGGTGGAAGTGGTGCCATAAGCCTTTCCTTCATTAATGCCTCTACGGGTCTGAATCCAGCCCTGGTCTTATAGATGACTGGAGTCCTTTATAGCCATTTAGGCATTTTGTCACCAAAATAAATACGTATTTTACATTTAGGGAAGGCTAAAGGAAAGAATCCCAAATTGGTTTACAAGCTCGGTAATGGAAATAGAATGAGCACTAACTATTTCTATCTTATGTGGAAATACCATTTGTTGTTAGAGGCTTTGATGTAATTCAGGCTCTGGGTGACTTTGATTTTGGTAAACCAGATTTTCTAGTTTTTAAATACGTAATCACTAAGCATCGGTTTTTGCTCTTTAAAGAAGCTAATACTCTGATGATACTTAATATTTTCCATTTTCAGCAAAGCCAGCTTTAAATATTTCCTAGTGCTAATGCATGATTTGTTTAAGCATTTTAACTAAATCTAATCTTTCATTACTGTTGATGTTCATCTCTATTTTCAGATGGTTAATTTGCTGACTTTCTGCAAAGTTCAGTTTTTGTTGCATGTCTGATCAAGCTTAACAATAATTTCCTATATTATATTAGCCAAAGTAATGTTTGTTTATGAGCTTAGAGTCATATTTATTAACATCCATGATTAACTGAAAATTGCCCCATGTGGTATTTCAATCCACAAATGTGTTTTGATTAGAGAAGGGACAATTATTCCATTTGCATTTGATTCTAACACAAATGGTATAATTTTCAGCTCTCTTAGTCAAACAGATAGTAGTGAGAAAAGAAAGTAGGATCTAAAAGAGACTGTCCATGTGGCTGCCGCTTCCTGATCATTTAGACCTTAATGTAATTTTTTTCTTTGTAGCACATTTCTGTAAAATAGGTTTTGGTATGGATAATTACCTTAATTGTTCATATACTCTCTAAAGCATCACTGGGGCATTATCTATTATGCTGCTTGAAATTGATCATTGTGTACTTTCTAACATATTTCACCCTCTTTAGGATTGGATGTCTGTTTAGATTTAATACTTGACAAATATTATGTGTGTAGAATCTGGTAAATAAGAAAAATATATTTTGAAAAGATGATTTATGTTCTCTTTAATTCTGACTGCTTTCTCTGAAGCTTATGTGACCTGTTATAAATCTCCAAGTCTGCTTTTTTACCTGGCAGAATAGAATTAAGCTTTCGCAGATTACTTGGGCACGTGACCACAGATTCTGTTTGAGTGTCTGATGCCACTGGAGTCTGGAACCTGATTTTCTGAATGACCAGGGCTCAAGGTGGTCTTTGGAAGCACTGCAGTTTCAACATAGGGTCTAACAGATGCAAACAGCATGACTGGGAGGGGTTTGATTTTCCCAGACCTGCTGACCCAGAGTCACATAGGAACTCCTAGCAGGCACAAACACTTTATCTAAAGATAACACTTTAAGGGGCAAAAACCTCGGTCCTACTGTTAGACTGAGGTGAGGGTGGGTGGGTGGGTGGGGGGGCGTGAGGAGAGTATAACTCTTTTGTTTGTAATTCAGAACGATAACTTACACAAGATGACCTGATTTTGCTGTTGTCTTCCTTGGGTTGAGAGCTAAATAGATACTTATATTTTGGTCCTATAACCTTTTAAAGCTGGACCAAACAAAATGACAGAAAGGCACCAGTACCTAGCACAATTGCCAATGCTGTCCATAATGTTGTTTGAATGAATGAATGAATAAATGAATGAACTATTCACAACATCTCATGTGACTGTAGGCCCAATGCTCCCATTTCAAACCTCTGCTTTGGATGGTTTGGATGCTTTGGATGGTTTCTTTACCCTGTTTGCTCAATTAGCTGTATTTAAAAGTTTGCTCTAATTCCTGAAAAAACTTTATATGAATTGGAGTACCTCTTAAAATTTTTTTGATTAGCTTCAATGTGCATAGAACCCCCTTTTTATGCCAGAATGCCAGCTTTAATAAATCAGCCAGCTCAAATTGAATAAATCTATTTAAATACTTATAAAATATTAAGGATGCATTTGGGAAAAGCCTCTAAGGTTATTGTGGCACCCATGTACCTCACAGTAACTAATTTATTAAGCAGTTTGCAAACCTGGGAAGAAAGGAAAAAGAAAAATGGTTTCA
Organism: Pteropus medius; assembly: GCF_902729225.1. Classification (NCBI taxonomy): domain Eukaryota; kingdom Metazoa; phylum Chordata; class Mammalia; order Chiroptera; family Pteropodidae; genus Pteropus; species Pteropus medius. The sequence goes on from NW_024354499.1 coordinate 490,368, forward strand.
TAAACCAAGAGCAGAAGCCAATTTTTCAGCTCAGATGATGAAAGGAAGCATGCATTTCTAATCAAAAAGACAGATAAGCTTTCTCTCTCCCACCATTCCCTCACCGGCAAAGTGCCTTTTCATCATCAACAACACTCCATTTCTAATGGCTGCCTGGGCCTTTCTGCACCTTCTCCATACGCTGGTAATGTACACACAGCATCCCTTTGAAACAAGAGCCCATTAGCTGTGGCAGACTACCTTTTCACATGACGTTCTTCTGTTGCAAGCCATCAGCGCAGTGTTAAATCATTTCTACTGGGCATGCTCAGAACCCCGTCAGAGGGATAAACTGATATTTAGAGCCATAGAATGAAAATTGCTTTTCAGCCCCCTTGAAGGACAGTTAAAAAAAAAAGGGACGGGGAAAGGTCATAAACTAGGCAGGTAACACTAAGCTCATTCTTTTACCTTGGAGCTTTTCTCTGGACTTCTTTAGGAGGTGATCATTTGTGACCCTCAGTCTGATGCATGTCATGACTGTTGTTCTGTGCAAAGAATAGGGTCAGGGCCCAAATAGTGCCATTGTTCAGTATTCCAGGTCTTCCTTTCCCTCCAACACTTACTATTGCCCCCCGCCCCCGTTCCCATGACAATGCAATAAACATTTGTATTAATGACAGCTGCCATTTTAAATGAGTTTGGCCGGCCTTGTAAGGTTCAGAAATATTGCCTTTCCATTAGTCTCCATGCTATCTTGCACAGGTGTTGCTGACTGTAGTAGCCTTGGTGCCTAGAGAGAATCCCATACATAAATTCTTAGTCTTAAGGCCTTAATTGTCCCATCATTTCCCACAGGCCGCCCTAAAAGAGCACTCACTTGTTCCTTCTGCCACTTTCCACATGGGCGTATTGAACATGTATTGATACTTAATAATAATTGTATTATGTTTAATAAAGCATAAAAAATGGCTAGGGACAGGGAAAATAGAGTTTGTAGGAGTCATTTTGTTATTTATTTTTAAGCGTCAGTATCAACGTACTATGTTCTAAACCTAGCTGTGGCTTACCTTATCATCGTCTGCCAAGGTTGGGCAGAAGATAATAAACATGGCACCCAGGGAGGCCTCCAAGTTCAGTGATGGTTTTTACAGACTCGCTGACTGGACAAAGAAAAGGTTTTTTGCGGATAGCTTATTTCGCCTTTTATCCAGGATAAAGGGGGAGGAAGACTTGATTTCGGACAAGCTGCACATACATTTAGAGTCAAATCACTTGTTATTTTAGGCCCGGATTCCTAAGCGCATTTTCTCAAGGTGGTTATATGCACCATGTTTCCATGTTTTTTTGCTCCTGGAAGCTGGTTAGGACATGCTCAAAAACAGGGCTTTAATGAATGATTTTCCTGCCAACGAGTGTGGTGGAGGGAACTAGAGACTCATCTTTACCAGCAGGTAGGGCGACAATTCTCCACAGCTCTGAATAAAGTGGGGGAGATTAGGATCAGGTTGAGGATAGTCATTCCTGAGCGTAATCTATTTCTTTGCCATCATTGATGACTTATGACATTTCTTACCACGTCTGGCCTCTTTGGAGACACAGCTCTCTGTGGCTACAGTTGCCCTGATCTGGTCCATTTCTGTTGCTATGACACATCAGCATGTCTCAGAGGCTGGGGCCCTGTGATTTTGCCTTTGATGAGTTTCGTTCCTTTAATGTGTCAGTACTCGAATCATAGTTTGGTGGAACCATTAAAGATCAGAGGACTGGAACCAGCTTTCTCCACCCTAAGCAGCAACTCTGTGCAAGGGCAATGACATGAGGAAGCTCAGCAGTTTCTCTAGGCTTCCCTGACAAGATTCACTCCGTCTCTCCAGAGGCCACTTTCTCCTTGCAAAATTCTGATTCAGTAAATCTCCTTTAAGGCCTGAGAATCTGTTTTTAATAGGAGACCCAAGTGATTTTCCTCAGTAGAAAAGGATCTTTGTATGGATTTGGGGAAAAGTTTTTATTGCTATAAACATGCCAACAATTCCTGCCTGGACAGCAAGTACATAAGCATTTTTATGCATTGAATGAATGAGTATTTTTATTCTGAGTCCAGTGACACAGAGTCTACTGGATAAAATGACCCCAAAGAACAAGTTCGTATATGAGGAGGGGTAGAGGGTGGAGAGAAGGATGTGATTAGATGAAAAAAGCTCTGGAAAACTGGAAAACTCAAGACAGTGGTGGGGGTTGGGAATGGGGGGTTTGGGGGGTCCTCAAGGGGACTCAAGCCCCAGGACAGTTATCTCTGCCTTTGCAAGGGCTGTTTTTAATCACTCTCTTGTACCTTTCGCTGGTGTCATTTGTCAAACCTTCGCATAAAAGTTGCAAAGTGGGGTTATTCAGCGGGTACCATCATCCATCTCCGATTATTGACCGGAGTGGGAGGTGGTTTACCATTTCTCAGTCTCCAGCCTGCCGCCTGCTTTTGTTCTGCCCGCAACTACTCAGCGCAGCGCTGGAACGGGTCGCAGCCCCCAAGGCCTTTCCAACAAAGCCCTTTGCAGCCTGTTGCATGTGCCTTCTGGGTGTGCTCTGCTGGCGTCTGCTTTAGAGACTTCCTCTTCTGGGGATTTACCGATTTGAAACAAATCCCTTGGCTTTGGCCCTGAATCCCATAATTTTAAACTGTGCGATGATCAGAGTTGTTCGTCAAGCTCTAATAACAATGTGGTGGGAGCAGCTTTCCTCTTGCCGCTGCTCTGTCCCTGGGCTGCTGCCGGCTCTGTCCTTGGTCACGCTCCCTACTCTCCCCCATCAAGCGGCAGTGTTGCAGTTGAATGCCCCAATGTCGATAGGAGAGGCACAGGTACGTGGGCAGATAGGAACAGGAATATCTTCATGTGCAGGATTTGGCCCCCCTTCTAATCCAAAGACAACTGAAAATGCCAGTGACTGAAGTTTATGGAGCGCTTAGCATGTTCCAGGCAGTATTCCAGGGGTTTATGTGAATCAATTTATTAATCCTCACAACAACTCTATGAGGGTGGTACTTCCATCACGCCCACTTTGTAGATCCGGTCCATGATTACAGGGAAACAGACTCAGGCCCCCCAGTCTACCAGCTTACCTGCTGAGCATGTGGCCTGGCCTTGGAGAAGAGTGGGGTTTTGACAGAGGAAGTTATCTACAGACAAGGTGGGTGAGGGCAGGGTAGGGGTGGGGAGGCACAAGTAACCTTATAGGTTGAACAGGTAGCAAGAAAGCATCCAGAGCCTCATTCTGGATGACAAGTCTGTGTAAGATTAAAAAAAAAAACAAATCTAAATGGACTTTTCAGGAAATGCCAGTGACTGGAACTATAAAATGATTGAAAATTATCCTTTGCTTTGGACCAGCTGAAATGCACAGAGATAAGGCATGAATGCTAAGTGAGGCCAGTGGAATGATCAGGGGAAACTGAGGACCTGTTTAAGCTGACACAGCTGCAGGTCCACCTGGGACAAGTCTGGGACCAAGTAATGAAGATTTGATGTTTATGAAGAGAACAATTGTGCTGACATATGAATTTGAACATAGATACTTTAAAACTACTTTTTTTTAAAATTTGGCCCTTTCCCACTTTACAGATAACTTTATTTCTAAAAAGATTTCTTTGATTTACCTCTGTTTGTTGTTGGTTTGCTAACAAAAGATAATGATACTGGTACCTTTTTCCCTTGCTGCTGGTACCTTTTTCCTGGCCCAACAAATCGTTCTCCTTTCAGCCTTTCGTAAAACTGGTGCTAGGGGAGATAGTATTATCCTGCATTGCACTGTCCAATAGAAATTTAATGCAAGCCACAAATGCATATTATAATTTTCTAGTAGCTGCATTAAAATGAAAAATAACAGATAAAATCAATTTTAATATTTTACCTAATCCAACATATCCAAAATATCGTTTCAACATATCTCCAAAATCTGGAGTATACTTTACACTTACAGCACATCTCATTTTAGACTAGTCTTACTTCAGGCGTTCAATGGCTATATGTGACTCACTGCTGTCTTGTTGGACTTTGCTGTTCCAGCAGTTAAAAGTCAGCCAAATGGGTCATATTCTGGCTCTCTTACTCTTTAGCTGGTCATCTTTAGAAAAATTAGTTGACCTCTCAAAGCCTCATTTCTCTCACTGGTAAAATCGGGGTAATTATTAGTACCAGATGAGTTCATACATGAAACTATACTGAGCCTGGACACTGTGCTGGGCTCCCGGAAGCACTTAGTAAATGTTAATGCCACCAGAACTATTGCAGCTCAGCTCTGCCATGGCTCCCTTCCTTTAGAACCTGTGTGGACTGAAGTTAATGCTCAGTTTTTAAAAATATTACTTATTTTTCTCTATACCTTTTGATTCTATCTATCTATCTATCTATCTATCTATCTATCATCTATCTATCTATCTATCTATCTATCTATCTATCTATCTATCTATCTATCTATCATCTATCTACCATCATCATCATTTCTGTCTGTCCGTCCATCTGTTCGTCCGTCCGTCCATCCATCCATCCATCCATCCATCCATCCATCCATCCAACATTTGTATCTTAATCTAGTAATTCTCAATGGGAGGCATCTAGTGGGTAGAGGCCAGGGAGGCTGCTAAACTTCTTACAAGGCACGGGACAGACCACTCCCCCACCGTAACAATGAGTTATCTGACTCCAAATTTTAATAGTGCTTTTATTGAGAAACTTTGCTTTAACCAGACTCATCTGCATGCATGTGTATATATGAATTTATTCTTTGATCCCTTTCGAAGCAATTTAGAATAGGAATTTTAAATAAATACTAATAGAAGGAACCATCCTTGATCCTTGGGATAAATCTCACTTATTTGTACAGGGGGATTCTGTACAAGAAACTCCATGAATAGGTTTTCCCAGGCTTTCAGGAGTGGAAGCAGTATGATTTGTGCAGTCAGATGTGTGAGGCAGATGAGCTCCCACACCCCTGTGACCCTCGACCAGTCAGCTGAGGCTCCGCCATTGTGGGGCTGATGGAATCATGACAAGGGTTTGGCTTCCACTGGACTTGCTCCCTAGCTAGAGTCAAGTGCCATGTGAAAACTGACAGCTGCCTTCCTGCCGTCCCCCCACCCCCCACCACAGGATCCAAGGAGAAGGAGCAGGAGCCCCACAGTGCCAGTTCTGGGGCAGGTGGCCCCATGGTAAGGCCTCTTCGCACCCCCACTTCCAACTCCTTTCTTCCATTTATGTTATGACAAAGGTACTCAATTTACTCTGAACTCTTAGAGAGGACTTGAGAGAGACAATTCTACCATTCCACTCTATAGTTTTAGAGTGCCACATTTATGCACAGGGGTTCCTCGGGGATTTGCAGGCTGCAAGAGAACTATACCAGCTTGCTTCCTCTCTTCAGTGTTCTCTCAGGAAGTCCTTGTGGGGGATTCTTCTGCTCTTAGTTTCTACACGTGTGTACTTTCCCTCGCATCATAGTGCTGTTTTCCTTTAAGGTTTTCCAGTGAAAGTCTTTGGGTTTCTCAGGTTCACCTTAGAAATAACATTGTACCCTGTGTAGGCATTGGAGTTCATTTCATGGAACTCTCTAGTAGACAGGGGAGTTTTCAGTTCTCTTTGCTTTTCTGATGGTATTGAGACCTCATTTATAAATCTTCTTGCTGCAAAAAGCTGCTTCAATGCTTCCTTGATTTCTGCCTTCCAAGAAGCAGTGGTTTTGTTTGTATACCTTTGTACATGATTGCCTGGCTGGCTGTTGATGGCATCTGTCACTCCGGTGACCAGAAACCCTCCTGCGCTCTGTCCTCTGCTCATGAAGGTGGACACAGCGGTGGGGAGAAACGCAAACCTCTGCAGATATTTCAGCTTCTGACAGCACACCTGGTAGCCTGGGCTGATGAAACAGAGATGCCCGGACTGCAAACTCCAGTTGCCACCAAATCCGGTGACCTAGTTAACTCCCCAGACCAAAAGACCACTCTCAACAAAAGAGTACTAACTCTCCATTAAAATTCAAAGGAAGTATGAACACCAGGAGGAAATGTTCTGGCTTTGAAACCATGTCTGGTGAGCAGACAGATGAGAGCATCACTCCTGCCAATGCCGGGGAGCCATTTCTCTCCCGCATGGCTTCCTCTTTCACCAAATGATCAGGTTCTTTCTAGCCACCTGGAAACAAGAGTCAAACACCTGTTTAAGTAGATATGCTGAGCTCTGGGCCTGCTCCACTGATCCATCTGTGGCGCACGACACCAACATTCACCAGCTGCTTTACTGAGCATGAGGTGGGAACACAAGCTTTGATGAAAGCGTCAAACCCGTACTTAAACCACCACAGAGTCCATGCTTTCCACATCGGTGGGGAGATGTGAGCTCACAACCTGTCAGATTTGCCCAGACTGGGGGATGGGGAGCGGGGGCGGTGCAGAGGCTGCGAGAGCACAGTGTAAGACCGAGTGAGCCTGGACCCAGAGCAGTGGGACTGAAGCAATCCTTCTCCAGGAGCAGATTTGGTTTAGCTAAGCCTGCATTCTGATTCTAGAAAAGTGAGAACATTCTGTTGGAAGCAGCCATGGAGACCATCATTTTATACAGAGCAATTCTCTCCTTTGTCTGGGAAGAGCTCGGTGTATGGGAAAAGCCCAAGAAAAGAGGAAAGAGGAAAGGTATTTTTGCTTCTGCATTTGGGTGTGTGTGGCATCTTCATTTTCCTTTTTTGCCTAGGTGATACTAGAATCTGTGTTCCTTTAATTTTATTGTCACCACTCTCGCCCTAATAAAAATGGTCATTAAACACGATTACTTGTGTGGTGTAAGGTGAGCAGCGTATTCTATCTGAATATACGAGTGCCTTATAATCTCAGAGGCAGAATGCAGTTCGAGAGAGTCTTAGGTTATTTTGGAAGGCGGTACCAGAAGAAATACCAGAACCTGGTTTTTAGAGCAATTTGTGAATAATTGAGTTGGAAAAAAAGAATCATTGCTATCTTTCTTCTGCCCTAATATTTGCATCACGGCAGATTAATAAATGAACCCAAACACTCTACTGAGTGCTTATTATGTGCCAGGCATTGTTCTAAGTATTCTAATGAACTAATTTAAATCCTCACAATCCTATAAGAGAGTTGTGATAGATTTATAGATGAAGAATCTGACGTACAGAGAGATTAAGTCATATCCCAGAGACCACATTGTTACCATTGTTGGAGGCAGGACAAACCAGGCTGCATTTAGGATTGCTGGAACCCCATGGTTCTATGGCGCTTGACAATAACTATGACTTACATTCATCTACCTCCTAGACTGCTTAGACACTAATTCATTTTTAAATGTTTATGATAAGGCAATTCTAAAACGCCTGTTTCCAACATTAAAAAAACTCTTACTCTGGGCAACCCTTTCCCACAAAGCCTAAGTGCTTTTTCCCATTGATCTTACTCAGGTCTCATAGAGATGAAGGTTTTGGGTTACCACTACCTGTTAACCAAGTCCTTACAAACTTAAATGACTATCCTAGCCTCTTGGGCAATTTCCAGACCTATCTACTTCTAACTGCTCAGAACTCCGTGAGCTAAATAATTTGGTGATTTGTGATGCAAAGGCAATGTGAGCATGGCAGAGTATGGAAAAACAAAGAAACGTTTATAGCTCCCTAATGGGTCGTCCAGGGAGAGACGAGATGCCTTCCCCTTCTGTCTGTCTGCTCCCTTCCTCTCGTGGCCCTCTTCCTCCTGGAGTCGCCTGCTCTCCTGATGTGTCCCAGGTATCCATCTGCTCCTTCAGCATTGGGGAGCAATTTTCTTCAGCTTGTGAAGTGTGTGTTTGACCCAGGACCCAAATCAAAGGTTTTAGTCACCACACCTGACAAAGAGATTTATTACCAATGAAAAGACAAGCCAATCTACTGAACCTTCAGTTTGTATTTCTCTGGGCGTCGTACCAAGTCTTAGAAGGTCACTCTATAGCATTAAATGACTAAGATTTTCCAAGAACAATGCTATCCATTATGGCTTCCCCATAGCAAGAAATATCCCTTATTGAATAATATCATAGGTAGTAGAAGAATGAAGGCAACGAAGAAGCAATTTTGGCAGTGAATTAATCTTTCACTCATGCTGACTTTTAGTCCTGTGGACTCCGGTCCAGGATGGGCAAAGCCTAAGCAGGTAGGCCTGTGCTCAGTGTGTATTAGAAAAAACTCCGATTTTAACTATATGATAAAAGTAGACTATTTCCCACATTTTATTTAATTCAATTCCAATGGTAGGAAGGCAGAAAAAACAAATTCAGGAGACTATGAATCTAACCTCAACCCTTCATTTATTAATAGTGTGACCTTGAAGAAGTCACCTAGAGGCTTGTGACTCAGTTTCCTCGTTCATTTTCTAAAGGGGTCAGGCCAGATAATCAGTCATCTCCTGCTTGGTTATAATAGTAATAGTTACAATTTCAAGGTGTGTGGGTGGATTATGTTTCCATTTTACTTTGAGATTCTAAAGAAAGTTAAAGACTCTTCAAACCATGAAAAATTTTAAAAGCAAGCAAGTTTATCATTTTCATTGCATACTGTATGACTATAGACATATAAATATATAGTCAGCAGCTGGAACATAATATAAAAAATTTTTTTGAGTAATTTCAAACATATGCCATGTGCTGAATGAAGATTTCTAAGACTTCTACAATTGCTAACTTCAACACTCACCTCTAATATATTCCGACTTAAAGTGTGCAACCTTGTTTAAAATGCACTGCTAAAGCATATATTTTCATGTATTGCTATGTCTGAATGCATGATAACCAGGTTGAAAATCAAATTATCTGTGTTAGGGTGAATATTACAGTGTGAATACTGCCTGCTGTGCTGTGAATGAATCTTGTAAACACAATCAAATGCATCTTTCCCTTTCTCACGCGTTCAACCCCCCACTCTGCTCAGAGAGGCAATCCTTCACCTTCCCCTTCCCATTGTCACAGCAGTTCATGTTTACCGTGGTGACATCTTCAGCTTCAACACAGCATGAGCTCTGCCATGTTGGAACTGGGCATTCTCCGAACATCAGCCTTTACATGAAAGCTGCTTCATGAATAATGAAATGTAAATAAATAAATATCACTCTTTTTCCAGAGGTATGCGAAATGCTTTGTTTAACTACAAGTGTCTGCTGAGAAATTTCAGGTCTTTCAAACTGTTTTATTGAGGGCAAAGAGTAGACATGTAAAGGGAGTCATTTTTGCTCCACTGCTAATTATCTGAACAGGAGGGGAGGGGTATACTGTGTGACATTCCAAGAGGACCTGGAACTTCAGCAAGTGTGAAGCCAACAGAAAACCAGAGCGTTCAGGGAGGAGAGTGTGTGGGTCTCAAGCTTTGAGCCACTTCTCCGGGCTGTCTAAATATTTTGTGGAGCAATCATGATCGTCATTTATGGAGCGCATGGCTTTAGTTACTGACAAGGGATTAAGGGAGGACTTCATCTGATGAAAGGAACTCCATTGTTCCAATGCCGTACAAGGCAAGGTTGCTATGAGATCTGAGCAAGTGATGGCCATGCAGGGTTGTACGAGATCTTTCCTCCTGCTGGCAGCATCCTTGCCTTAATGTTGCCAAATCTCCAAAGATCACAACTGCAACTTTCAGAGAGGGGAAATAAATTTCATGAATTATGGGGTCACCCTGACCAGCTCTTTATGTAACAGAGTGATTAGTTGCTCCCTTAGCAAAATAGTGAAGGTGGTGGTATTTAGACAAATTTCTCTCCTTGAAATCTTCCTTTTCTCTTTTTCTATCTTATTGCCTTCTAGCATTATTGTTTCATAAAGGCTTATAGCTCTCATGCAGGCCTCCTTAACCCTTACCCACCAAAGAGCGCCCTCCTTGGGCAATGCTGACATCTCAGACACTGGGGTGAGCGAGTGGCTTGAGCAACCAATGTTCCATCCCTTTAGTTCTGGAAACGGTGCTTACAGGTAGTTCCCTGGCCACAGAGTCAGCTTGGCTATTCCTGGAACACATCTCTGTTGATTTGTTGTGGTTTCTGAGGGTTGGATACTTATAAGCCCTCCTGAGAGTAACAGGAGCCCAGAGTCATCTTTCAGAGAGGTATGCCCCTCTCTGACTCCTGATTCTTTTCATGCAGTGAAAAAGTAACAATAAAATAAACCTCAAATTGAATCCTAAAGAGAGTAAAACATTACAAAAAAAGATTTTTTTTTTTTATGCTAAATGTGAAAGAGAGAAGGGCTCCTCATGGTTGATAGTGCTGTTTTGTTATCGCAGCCAATATAATGGGGCAAGGACCATTATTTTAATAACTAGCTGGCAGAACTACCCCAACTTATCTGTAGATTTCTCTTCTAGGCATTGACTGATGTTAGCAAAAAGCAGCCCAGGAAAATCCTGGGGGACATACAGGGACTGATTAGCTTTGAATATGGAACCTTGGAGGTGATAATACTTCTCCATTTTCACCAGATACTCTCCCCTGCACCGCTCCCCTCCCCACCTCCCTTCAAGTGTGCAAGCTGTTTCTCCCCAGGTCCCTTCTCTCCCTTAAGATAGACTCATTTTTTGAGACACCATATATCAGGACTCCTCTTTTTTGAAATAATCCAAAGAACTCAAGTCCTGATACTTCCGAGTATTGTAACTGGAGGATTTCAAGATGGCCAGGAATTCAGAAATCCTAGAGAAGCACGAAAAACAGGACACAGAATCCCTCCTCGTGTCCTCTCAGCTGTCGCTTCACACACATTACCCAGAACTCGGCGAGGAATCGTACCTAGGGAGAAAAGCAGGCTTTCCATGCTCTAATAATAAAAACAATAATAGCTACCATTTATTTACCACTTACTGAGTGCCAGGCACTGTACTAAGCACTTTACATATATCATTTCACTTAATCCTTAAACATTTCCATTATTATCCCCATTATACAGATAAGCTAACAGAGGCTCGAAGAAGTTAAGTAACTTGCTTAGAGTTATACAATTAATAAAGAGCAGAGCTGGGATTCAAACTGAGGGAGACTGACTCCAGAGACTACAGAAAGAATGCGTGCGTGTGTGTGTGTGTGTGTGTGTGTGCGCATGTTGTATGTGGTGTGCACAAAATCAAAAGTAAATTTCTAAAGGTCAGGGATATTGTTTTGTTCTCTGCTATAAATTGAAAGCTGAAAAAGATTTCTTGATACATAGTATGCACTCTATAAATGTCGGTTGAATGCATGATGACAGATTGAATTTAACCCGAAGTTTAATTAAATTTATGATTTAAAAAATAACATAAAAGCTAATATTTGTTCATTTTTTTTGGTTCCGCAAGTTGTACTAGCCACATTCCATGGGTTCCATCATCACGTGTATTTGATGGTGACCATATTAGACAATTTAGATTACAGATTTCACTGCTGCCTAATGTACTGATCTTCTCAGTGGTTGCACTGTATAGATGTATTTCTCCACTAGCTATGACTGTGAGTGTGGAACCAACACTCTGAATCTGTCCATTCATCCTTATCTTCCTTGTGTTGTAGGCCCACCATTGCCCTAGGCAATATGAAGCCCGGTCTTTGAAGAGTTTTGTGCTTTACTTAAAGAGTTAACACCGTCATTTATAAAGCAATCAAAATTATTCAGAGCCATTTTAGCCGTTAATATCATATTTCTTACATTTATGTTGTTACTATGAATTTACAACAGCTTTCATATGCCGTTCTCTCGCTGAAGTTTCAAAATAACTACTGAATATGAGAGCAGATGTAATTATACCCATTTTATAGATGAGAAAGTTGAAGTTCTGCATATATAAATAACCAACTTGATTTGACACATCAAAGCCTAGGTTAGACATCTCATGTATGTATGAATATATTGGAAGAATTCAAAGCAAGAGGTGTCACCAAGGAAGGACATTTTCTGATTTTAATTGTGTATGTCTAGTCCATGCCTGGTCTAGGAAGAGCAAAGATGAAAAGGGCATGATCTCTGTCCTCTCAGAGCTTACAAGTGAGTTGAGAAAGTAACTCCACATGTCAGGGACAAAGGATAAGTTAGCAAGTGGAAAATGTAATGGTAAAATGCAGTTTTGCTCCTTGGTGTAGCCTTCTTGCCTAGCACAAGGCCTACCACATAGTAGGCACTGCATAAACATTTGGGGAATAAATTTTTGCGTGTATGTTATCAATGCTCAGGTCCAGGCAAAGGAACAAGGCAATGTATATAATGATTCGAGACCCTGAAATGTAACTCCATCTTCATCTATTTATGTAGTTGTCAGTTAAAATGTACACTGACCTCTCTCATTGCTTAAACTGTTTTTCTGATAGCAATTTTTATATAAACAAATCTTTACCTCAGGAAATTGGCTAGGGCATTAGATTACCAAGAAAGGCTAAAACTATTGTGGGAAACAGCGAAAATAGTTTGCATTTAAAGTAAAAATAGGAATGGAGGAATGATATAAGAGAATTGGTTACAGACAGCTAGCTGTTGGACACATGATGGGAGAGACTTTTGGAAAGTGTTTGGGAAGATAAGGCTGTCATTTGATTTGGGGCATTTCTGTCACTTGAGCCAATTATTAGTGGAAGAAAAAAATTAGATTTTCTTAAAATATATTGAAAAGCTTCTTGAATGACTCCCAATATCCTAGAAAAGTTTTGAATTGGGTACAAACAAACTTTATAAGATAACAAAAAATGCCAGTGTTTTATTGGAAGGATCAACTCTGTTTTTTAAAAATTTCATGGCAAACTTAAGAATTTGGGAAGTCTGTTTTATTCATTTTCACCATCCCAATAGAGAATAAATAAATAAGCAAATATATAAATTATATTTGGGAATATTTTTAATCTAGTTCTAGTCAGAAAGAAAGATATAATTATAAATGATTTGGCATTGTCTTTTTTCTAACAAAAGTCTTCTCAAAGTAAGATGTTCTTGGTTGGTATAGGGGAAAGCCTAGAAGAAGAGATAGCCCACAGCTCCCCTAGGATTTACCAATCTCCTTAACCACTTGAGTGATGCTGCCCCCAAGCTGAAATAGTGTGAATTAAATGATGCTTAACTCTAATACCCACGGGTTCCTCTTTCTCTCGACCAGGTCCTGCCTTAGAAAGCAACATAGGCCTGGTATCTTCACAGGAGCATCTACAACTTAAATGAGGACAGGAGGAGAGACTCTAGTGGATAATTCTCTAGCAGCCTAAATGTGGATACTGCCATCCTCTTATATGTGCATTTCTATAACAGCCTCCTAACAGGTCTCCCTGCCTCTCTAGCCATTGCTCTTTGCAACCCATCTATCTTGTCCTTCTACAAACTGGTTCCTCATTGCTTGTAGAATAAAGTACCAACTCTCTAGCCAAGCATTCAAGGTCCATTCAAAACCTAATACTTCTCCACTCCAGACAAACCTCTCTACTCATTACTTTATAATTATATTTATATTTAGAACTCTCCCAGGTTTGCCCATGCCATCTCCCCTCCAGGAAAATGAATCCTCCGGTCTACGCAGTTCCTCAACCTGTGGTAAAATGCAATATTTATTGAATGAATAGATGGATAGATGGATTTCTTCTTGTGTTTCTTCCAATCCCAACTTTGCTATAAAACTTTTACTTTACCAACACATTTTGCATTCATCTAGCCCTGTTTTGAACCCTAGACCACTTGTCTTTACTTATTATTTGGCATGCAGCATATGCTGACTTGGTTGTTAATTGTTAATTAGCTAACTAACCAAATCAATGAGCATTTGTTGAGTGCCTGTTGTATAGCAGGCACTGCACTAGGCACCAGGGATAGAGACAAATGAGCTTCCTGTCCACTGTAAGGAACTTTCAGTCTAGTAGAAAAACACATGAGAAAATCATTAGTCATTTGTATAAAAGATGCTTTCAGGGAGTGTTGTGCAAATTCATTAGGAAAATTCAGATGAGGAAGATTCGACAAAGTCTGAGGGACTCAGAAAATGTTCCCATAGTGTGTGATCTGAGGGATGTTTTATTTTTGTGTGTCTTTTCTCTTCAAGTTCACCTGGACAGGTGTTTCGTTTTGCCCAGGGCCTCATGCTTATAATAATATTCATTCTTTCAGTTTTTATGAGGTGCCTTCCCATGATTAAAGAGATTTCATACCCTTGTCTCAATTAATTCTCACGAAACCCATCTGACAAAGCAAGTCAGGCAGTGGAGACCACAGGAGCAGAGAGAAATACCCATTTAATCTCACAGTTAGTACGCATTTACAAGAAAAAAATTTCTGATTTCTACCAGAGACCTTTCAGTCTTAGTGGGCAATTTTAAGGGATGGGATTATTTAGGACAGAAGTGGGTTCTCTGGTTTGTTTTTAATACCTCTTGCTGATCCAGGCCTTGTTTTTGGAAGGGTGAGAACCAGTCACTTGAGGTAGGTGGAAAGACACTTGGAGAATACGACTTCAAGGTAAATCTGGGGGAAGGGAAGTGAATCTATGGTGATAGCAAGAGGCATTCTTTTTCAAGTGCATTCTAATGAAGTTATATGGCAGAGTTACTCTCAGCTACAGAGGAGAACTGAGGTTGTCCCAAGAATAAGAAAAGAGAAGTCTATGCTGACATAAGAGACCAATAATGAAGACTCTTTAAGTTTAAAAATGAAAGCTGAATTATGATGAGATTTGGTGCCAGCTCTCCTGCCAAGAGAGGTTTGCCTTCTAAATGCCAGGTGACTCATTCCTTGCCTTTGCCAGCAGAGTTTTCCTTGTCTTTAGAAACGTGCTATATAAATATGGCAGAAATGCGTTCCTGGATCATAAGAGAAAGAAATGATCAGGTTTAAGTTGCAGCGTAGTGAAAGTTTGTAATCCCAGCACTTTTCTCAGGATCTTAGTTTCTAATCCTCGAAGCCACTTGGTGAAACCCCAAAATTACATAGTAACTTGACTAATAATTTAAGAGCTGGCAAAATATGTATATATATATAGTCCACCCTTCTTCTAAGGAAAGATCGATGAGTCATAGTCCTAAAAGCTCCAGTCTTTAGGCTGCAAATGTAGAAGCACTGAACAGAAAATACCCAAACTCCTTTGAAATGAAAATAAACCTGATATGTCAAAGGCACAGAGTTTTGTAGCCATCACTCACTCATGGAAGGTCCCAGGATAGTCATGAATCTGGGATGGTCCAGACTAGGGTTTTCAATTTTAAATGAGACAACTTTCTAGAACAGAGGGCCATGAAAATGTTAGAAACATTTCCTTTCTTTATGTTGCTGTTGATTTGTTTTTACCCGAGAGACTATTAAAAACACACAAAGCTTTTGGCTCTTAAAATATGAGACCTATTTTTCCTAGTAGCTTTGCTTTTTTGCAAAGTGGGTTCTGGTCTTAGGTTGCAAAGTAGTGAGAACTCCTGCCAAGATATGTGTGTGCATTTTAGGATGGATGCATTCGCTAATTCATGGTAATTTGTTACTCTTTTTGGAAATGTGTCATTTTATCCAAGTTTCGAGGTGCACATTGTGGGTATTAAGAGCCTGGATTTTGAGGTTAGGCAGATCTCGGTTTAAATCCTGGCCAATTCGATCACCAGCTCCATGAATTTAGGCAAGATTTTTCAACCGAGAATTGTTTTTTCCATCTGTAAAATAATGATAACACAACCTACCACATGAGACTGTTAGGAGGATTAAATGAGATCATGCATATAAAGCCCTTAGCGGAGTGTCTAGCTATCATCAGCACTCAATAAGTAGTAGGTGATGTCTTGCTATTACTGCTATTTCTACCATCATCTAAATATCATGGAGTTTTGCTCAATCTGCATTCTGATCTAAGAAACAGGACTCTTTTCGTGCTTCTAGTGATGGTGTATTGGTAATTATCAGTGCTTTGAGGACTTGTGGTACTAAGAGTCCCCTGGATCTCTGTATGATCTAGAAGATAGTGTGCCCTTCTGGTTGAGGCAATTGATGAGAGACAAGAACACATTGAAGCAAGTCGCACAGAGTCACCATACAATGATAAAACTGTCATACACAGAATCATGAGAAACCTGAAGGGACTGGATCAGATCAGAGTTTCTCTATCTTAGCACTACTGACATTTGGGCTAGATAATTCTTTGTTGTGGGGGTTGTTCAGCACATTGTGCAATGTATAACAGTATTCCTGGCTTCTATGCACTGGATATCAGTAGCATTTTTGGTAGTTGTGACAACCCAAAGTATTTCCAAACTTTGCCAAATGTTTTCGGGGGGCGGGGAAGGGCAAAATCGCACTTCTCTTTTTGAAAACCACTGAACGAGATTAATCTTACAGAACAGAGTAGAATATGACCAGCTCAAGGAATGTTCATGAAGAAGGTGTTTGTTCATCCTAAGGAAGACCTTGTCAATAAGCAGCAAGGTTCCACAACAGAACAAAAACCTCAGAGAGAAGTGAGCTCCCGGTCACCGGAAACATCCAAGCAAAAGCTAAGTGACTGTTGGAGGTTTTTCTAAAAGAGTGCCTATTTTGAATAGATTGTTGGTATTTATAATTTCCATATTCTTAATTCTCCCATAGTCTACATTCTTTTTGAAACAGAGTTCTATCAGCTCTAGTGGGATCCCTTAGTCTAACCTGTCCTCAGCATACAGTTATAAGGAGAGGACCGACGTTCCAGAAAGGGCACCGAAGCTCTTGGACTCTAATCCACTATCGTTTGTGAGTTGCTAAACCTCTCTGGGCTTCAGGATCCCAGGTTGTTCTCTCATTCAAAGCCAACATTCTATGGTTCTGGAAAGTTGTTTCTTAACTATGATGTCAAACCATAAATTTTCTCTGTCACTGATTCTCTTTTCTAATTAATAGTGTAACTGATAATCCTGAAAAACATTCATTCACTTAGATCTAGATATTCTGCTTGTTAAGCTGATTAGATCTTAAAATCTGAAGGAGAGGAATAAAATAAAAACATGAGTTTTGGATGAGATATAAGTGCATATTATCTTTTACTAATAAATAAGGAACATTGGAGAG
The DNA here is from genome assembly GCF_902729225.1 of Pteropus medius. NCBI lineage: Eukaryota > Metazoa > Chordata > Mammalia > Chiroptera > Pteropodidae > Pteropus > Pteropus medius. The sequence continues at coordinate 507,362 of NW_024354499.1, forward strand.
CCTCACAATCACTTCCTACAAATAGCATAATGCTCTGCATATAGAAGGTAATTAATGTAGAGCAAATGGATTAAACAAGATCAAAGAGCCCTGCTATGTAGGGGATTTTATGCCTAGAAATCCAGCATTTACTCTGATTCCTGGAACATTATCATGATTCCCAACTATTTTAAATTTGGGATACTTTTAAAAAATATATAGTCTCTAACAAGATTATGTTGTGCTATCACAGGTCTTTCTTGCCGTATGGCTCCCTGACCGTATCTTCTGTATTAAGAGATTACATCTACATACTTCATACAAAACTGACTAAATGTAAATGTCTCCACTGCAAAGACAACAAACAGATTTTCAAAGAGGATAACATGTTCTATAATTATCAGATCCATATTTGCTTCCAGTTGAATTAACCATACCATCATCTGCTTAATATGTATTCACTTCTGCGATCCAGAGATCTGCCCTGCTTGATACCCTACTTGAGGAAGATTAGACTAATAAATCAAGGACAGAACTAATCCATACAGAAATGGGCTATAGGTAAGAAAGAGATCATGACAAGAGAGAAAAATGCTTGAACTTCACAAGCAAGTCCGCCGCCTACTCTTAAGAGGTCCTTGAATAACATCGTTTTGTTCAGCATTGTTTCGTTGTAGCATCGATGAGATGCCATAGGAACTTAACTCTTGTTGATATCAATTAGGCTATGGTAAAAGTGGTTTATTGTACGTCATTTTGCTGCAGTTCAAGAATGTATCATGTTAAGTAAGGACTTACTGTACTATAGATGGTCCATTAGCTTTCTTTCAGAATAGGCTAGGTTATGATGCAGTAATAAATGACCTGCCAATTTCAGTGGTTTCAAACAATAAAGGTTATTTCTTGTTCATATCCATCTTGGGTCTACTTCAATACTCTTTCCTGCTGTCTTTATTCCAGGACACTGGCTGATAGAGAAATTCTTCTTTGGGACATTGTTGGTTATTGGGCAGGGGAGGAAAGAGACGCTGAAGACCACACACTGGCTCTTAAAGCTTCCTGCATGTCACTTTTACACAGTTCACTGGCCGTAGTAGGTCACATGGCCAAGTTCTATCAACAAGGGAGTGAAATATAATTCTCCTCCAGGGAGGAGGCCATGAATATTTGTAAACAATAATAGAAGCTGCCATAGTTTTTCCCCTGCAGAATTAATCACTACTTAGAATGGAGTTGAATGATGTAAGCTTGAAAACTAGATGGGTAAATCTTGCTCCCCATTGTCATTGGGTTAAGTGGGGGTGATTCCAGAAGCACATCTGTATGTGTCCACTTATGGATAGAGATTTGGAAGGGCATTTCTTTTTCTGACGACCCCCCTTTCCTGCTGCTGAGTTAGGTGGCAAATCTGAAGCTCTATCATCTTTCCTATAGCTCCCTGTTAACTTTGGGGGACAAGGCACCGACTGTGTTCCCTGATGGAGTGGGGATGGCAGCTGCAAACTGAAACACTGTGTTTTCTCATGTAGTTTCCCTGTCAGTGCATCTGTGGGTATATGGTCACCTTGCTAACTAACCACTTGTAGAGACATTTAGAAATTCATGTGTCTACCCTTATTATGGCAAAACTGTTCCACTGGAGCTGAGCACAAGCATGTGGCACTGATGAGCTGCTGTCTGTCTAGTTAGTTTGCCTTTGTGCACTTCTCTTTTTTCCCAGTCCGCATTGCTTATGACATATGTGTTGTCAAAACTGTGTGGAGTGAAAAATTTCTCATTGACTGTAAAAGGAGGAAAAACAGGAAAATGTGGTATATAACTTGTCTGCGTAAATTTCCTATGTTGCTTTAACCCCTTGTGCTGCAGGAAAACAGCTCATATAGAAGTTCTCTTCATTGTACATCAAAACACAAATTCACTGTTTTTTCCCCCTGTGTCATAAAACAGTATGTTTCCTAAGTATCTGGTAAACTGCGATTCTGTAAAAACCTTCGTATCCCCAAAGAACAAACTTGCAGCTCTAAGACTAGAGGATGTCAAATGCTAAATGGCCTCTTGTTTGGGAAGCCAGAGGACATATTTAGATTTGAAGTCATCATCTATAATCTACTAAATTCATGATTTTATGACATGATTAGGCAGGCTCTTCTCTGCAAAGGCCTAAAAATAAGATAATGCAATGGAAACTGAATTCATTGGTATATAAACAGTCCTTGTTCTGAGATGGTGCTTTCTCTAGGTCAGATTTCTTGATTGGCAGGAAGCTGTGACAGCTCGTATTGTATGTTCCTATGAGGAACATGGGTAGAAATGGTCAATTAGTACTGCCACTCAGCCTCTCCTCATGTCAGCTGCTGGTGGGCTGCCACTTGGGCTCTGTGCTAGCTGTTAAGATGGGTAAATCTTGCTCCCCATTGTCATTGGGTTAAGTGGGGGTGATTCCAGAAAACTTTTAATTGCATGCCCACATACCTAAAGTTACAAGTCAGCAAAAATGAGATAACTTATGCTATGAAATAATTCCACAGAATAGAATTAGCCATTCTCCAGTGTAGGTATGGGATAATTCTTTTGAGTGGAATATTTCCTGCTGGTTTTCATCATAACTACTGAGGTAGGTCTGGCTACTTGCCCCACTGCATAACTTTTTCCTCTGGGCACAAATATTGTCCTTCACCCCACTACACACAGATACTTTCTCTCCCAAAGACATATAGTGATATAGCTGTACATGTGATTTTCCCTCTTTCTTCTTCCAATGCCCTGATTTCAAGGTGAATGGGGTCAGTCCAGAAAACTGACTGTTAGTTCAGCTGGTTGGAGCTGATCCTTAGCTAATTTCCTTCTTGAGTTGGGAAAGCCATTGCCAAGTCATTCAGCTTGCCCTCTATGCCCATTGTAACATTTCAAAAGAAAACAGGAGGCAAATTCAGTTCAGTGTGGGAAACTCAACAAACAAGTGAGAAAGACAAACAGAAGTTTCATTCACGCATCATGAAGAAAATGTTGTACTGAAAATGAGCTAGTGACATGTTGGGTTGAGATCCAGAATGTAAGATTTCCTTGAAGTGGTTTTTGGGGTAAAGAGAAGAGAAGGGAAGGGAAGGGAAAGAAAGGGAGGAGTCGAAAAGGGAGAGGAGGGAGGGGAATTTGAGGGGAAGAGAAGAGGGAGGGGAAGAGGAGAGAAAAATGAGAGGAGAGGAGAAGAGAAATGAAAGGGAGGGGAAGGGAATAAAGAAAAAGGGAGGGGAGAAGAAGGGAGGAGAAAGCATTCTAGTCAGGGAGGACTGGTAGAAATGAAGGTGAGAGATTCAGGTATCAAAACGGCCTGGAGCCTTTCCTACTAGATTGAGCTGAGAGGAATAAGAAAGCACATAGATTGGCCATGGGGTGAGCTTGGGTAGGGGAATGAGCAAGCAGCAAACCTTGAAGTAGACCACGAGTATATGGAGTGTGTTGGAACACTTTTTCCATAGGGCTCCTTCTTTTCGTATGTCAGGGTCCACTCTGCAATCTCCTGGAATCCAGATGAAAATGGGGGTAGTAAAGAACCACCCTGATAGTGCTGTTGGCTGTCACCTATTATTTCCTATCTTCCAGGTACCGCTGAAGACATCTCAGGGTCCAGGCAGGAACTGGCAGGAGGCCTTTGCCTTCCAGGTATTTATGCAAGAGGAAGATCCTCCAGCAAATCCACCCAAGCTAATTCCTGTGCTTCAGTCTGGGGCTCTCATTTATGACAGCTCCTTTTGAATAGGAGTTCATGTGAGTTAATTCTCTCAGAACATAAATGTTTTGCCCTCTCAGATACAAATGTCTGTAGTGGGGACTTTGGTGGCTCATTCGAGAACTGATATTTATTGAACTATCATAAACTCAGACTGGGCTAAAGCCACAAAATAAGTGAGAGGCTGGTTTGCTGCTCTGGAGGAATTTGTGCTCTGGTTGGAAAGGAATGACTAGCTCACATGAAATAGCAGAAGGTGGGGAAGGGTTTATACTCCAGTGCTGAAGATGTGGCTAGGCTTTAGAGCTTTTTGAGATCAGAGAGAGTGGGGCTGCTCTGAGATGTCCGTTGGCAGAGCTAAGTACTGAGCCTTGGAACATGAGGAAGGGACTGAACAGAGAAAGAGAAGCCAGGAGAGCATCCCATGTCATGCTCAGGCAGTTTGAGCACATTGGGCAAACTAGGACTGACATCAGTCTGCAGGAATATAAACTAAAGAGTTGGAAAGGATTTGTTAACATGAGAGTTGCTATTGGTTGCACACTAAATGCTAAGGTTTTGCATCCTCACTGTGATAAAAGACCCAGGCTTTGCATTAAAAACTCAGGATTTTTTAAGTACTATTGAATGGCTACTAAGTTTCTCTATATATTAAAAACCAAGGGCAATGCCTGGAACATAGTAGCTCCTCAATACATATGTTTGGGTATAATTGCATTATCTTTGGAATTATGGGGATTTTTTTTTTTTTGGTAGAGGAGGAAAAATTACCAAGGTGTGCTGGAGTAAGAGTTGTTTCTCACTGTTGCTAGGGGAGAATTGCAAATGGTGGAGAGTCTGACCAGAACTCTAAGCTTCTATATTTATCTGCCTTCAGAGAAGCTGAATTTGGTTGCCCAAAATCATCTTGAATTCAAAATGTTCAAAACAAATTCATTTCTTCTTCTCAAAACTTAATTTTCCTCTCAATCTTTATAGATCTTCTAATATAATAGCAACTCCATTCAGTAACCCAGACACCAAACCACAATCACAATTATCAAGGAGAGAGAGAGAGAGAGAGAGAGACAGACAGAGAGAGAGAGACTTATACTTAAGAGAGCTGAAATATATAGACCATATTTTCTAGACACAAGAAATAAATTTTGAGTAAATAGCACTGTTGCTAAAGAGAAAATGAGTCATTTATAAATAAAAGATTAATATTTTATACCAAATACACAGCAGGATATTTAGAAAGAAGGAGATAATAACATTGGGAAGAGATATTAGGGTGTTCTAGTATCCATGAAAATCATGGCACACAGTAAAAGGGTATTTTCCCATGACACCTGGCTTCCTAAAGGTCAAGAAGAATTAATGATGGCTCAAAGGTTATGCTATAATTGACTTAAATACATTTCTGGGACATGGTCCCAGATAAGAATACCAACTTTGTTTCACTTAGAGAGGAAAAAATTAGGAATTCCTTATTTAGATCACTCTTGTCTATGAAGGAGTTCATGGATTAACAAGGGAAGCTTATTTCTATTTGAAGATGGCATCAAGAAAGACTTAGATATGAAAAAGATATTTGTGACAGGGTGGGTCACAAGATGCTAAAGTGCAAAATCTCTAAAAAATTTTATGAGTTGTGTTTTGGAACTCTTCTATCTTACTGTCTATCAAATCAACATCCACTTATTTAATTAACTTCTGAAATGTCCTTTTGTAAGAAGCTTCTATGACCTGTCAATTTTATAAGGGGAAATTCCATGGCGATTCTTTATAGTTTGCACTATAATTTACTCAACATATACTAAGTATGTTTTCAGCCCCTATAGTGTTTCTGGCAATGTATAAACCCTGGAAAATGAGAGAAGAGGTTTACTTGTTTATTTTTATTTACTAAGTAGCTGCTGGCAAAAGCCCTGGGGTATAACCCTGAAGAAAGCAGAAAGGTCTGCCCTCATGGGGCTTACATTTCAGTGGGCATGGCAGACATAGATAAATACACATCCTGGTGTGTAATATAATGACAGATCATGGTCAGTGTTAAGAACAGGAAGAAGGGTAAAGGCTACGATGGTGGCTGCAGCTTTATATTTATATTTTATGTGCGTGGTCAGGGAAAGTTTCTCTGAGGAGCTGACATTTGGCTGAGATCTGAATGACGCAAGAGGAACATCCAGGTGGGACATCTGGGCAAGGATCTTCCAAGCAGAAGGAATGGTCAGCATGAGGGTTCTGAGCAGGCAACTCGGTCTGTGTGAGAAATAGCTGGGAGGCCATGTGGCTGAAACTGGAGAAGGAAGAATATGGAAGATGGAGAGACAGAGGGTGCCAGAGCACATAAGGCCTTAATGGCCATGTTAAGGGTTTCTGATGTTATTCTAAATACCATGGGGAACTGCTGGAGGGTTTTAGGTAGAGGAATAATATGACCTGACTTGTTACTCTGTGGAGAATAAGGTGGGGCAGGGTAGAAGCAGGAAGGATGAGAAATCCAATAAATCACAGACCTTTGAAGAAGCCACAGTCTAATGAGGAAACGGACATGCTAACAACTGCTTATATTCAAATAGAGGAGTATCAAAGTGTAATGGGTATTCCCAGAAAGACAAAAGTGAACTTGGCCAGGGGATCCATAGTCCCAGAGAGAACTCATATCTGGGATGCTGCTTGAAGACTGAGCTGGGATTTCCCAGGTGGAAGAAAACAGAACAAAACTCTACCGTCTGAAGGAGTGGTGCTTGCAAAGGAATGGAGAGGCACAAGAGAATGTAACTTGTTTGAAGGACACCAAAGAGTTAGGAATGGCTGGATGTCTGCATATCAGGTGAACATGGAAATTGGCAAGAAAGGTGATTGAGAAAGCTAAATCATGGAAGACTGGAAAGTCTCACTTGTTTGTAACTTTATTATACAGCCAATGGATGAAGAACCATCAGAGTTGTGAGACATTTAAAATATAAAATGACATTTATATTTTGGAAAGATTACTTTGCCATTACTGTGAAGGGAGGTAACTATTTCTACCTCCTGTAGAACATGGAATTTGAAGTCATATTGAACTGAATTAAAATCTTGGTCAGCACAGGTATTAACTAGGTGATTAAGGGTAAGTTTCTTAATATCTCTTACCCTTGGTTTTCTTGTCTATGATATGAGAAAAATAATATCTACTTCAGGACAGTTGTGAAGATTAGATTTTACAAAGTGCTTAGCATGATTCCTGGCCCATAATAAGGTATCAATACTTAGACTTACTTTTTTATTGCAAAGAGTTGGGGTTGATAGAGATAGGAGGCAGCCACACTAGTGAGGAAACCATTGCATTAGAGTAGGGACACATGCCAAGGGCCCTAACTATAATCGTAGGGTGAAGAAGGGATGAAAAAGGTATTCAAGAATTATTCACAGACTGCAATTGACAGAACCTGTTGACTGGTTATGAGAGTTGAGATGTTGGCAAATGAAAATGGCTCCAAAGTTTCTAATACTCTAGGAGACTGCCACACGATGCGATCATTATCAGAATTTGGGGGAATGGAGGAACAAATAGCCAAAGGTTCCTTCAACTCTCTACTGGGACACTGCTTTGTCATCCCAGTAAAACTATACTTTACCATACTCACAATAGAAAATAGATAATTCCCCCAAAGAAAGCCCAAAAACTATCAGGAAGAGGAAATGGACATGAGGTTAAAAATAATACAAAAATCCTCTACAGTGTCTTAGGCTGTGCTCTTGTAATGATAGTTTCACATATTTTATTTATGTTTTAAATTAGAAAGCTATCCTGATACTATTGATAAATAGGCATTGTGTGGTTGGTCCTTGATGCTGAGGCTGAAAATGGTGATGATGTTGGCAATGTTGATGGTGATCTTTTTTAAGATGAAAGACAACTGCCTTACGCTTAGGGACCATTTTCCAGAAGTTATTGATGTACTTGGATACACTTCCATCAGCCTTTTCATCACTATGATTCTATGATGCAGCTCTGAGGTCTGACACCACAGTGTTATGAAATGAATACTCACAGATGATGCCTCATTCAACAGTGTCACCTCCAAATGTGACTCTTAACTCCTAGAGCTTGTAGAATTTGCCATATAAAAATGACACTTCTCTTTGCTTAGGGATTGCCATGTAAATAGCAGCATCTCAGGTAACATTCTAAAGTTCTCTGAGCGAGCTTTAGGAGAGGTACTTGGAGAGGGGAGGTAGTTGAGCAGTACTTGTGAACAATTCAGAAAAAGGTCTCCATTTTGCCCATTTTCTTGGGCCAACCAAAGCTGAAAACATGCCTCACTGAATTGCACCAAACATGTAATTTGGCACTAGATAATATCTCTGATATTGAAGAATCAAGTTTACACAAGCCTAAGCCACATAGCTAACAGCAGCACTTCCCGGACTAAGCATGAGTAATTAGCTGCAAGAGTCATGACCGTTTGGCCCCCAATCCATACTGACGTTTCAAGATGTTGGGTAGAAAGCCACATCGTTTTCATAACATAAAAGGCTAGTGTCTTAATGAACATCTTATCTGAGAAGCCCAGCTACAATATATTTCTAGAACCTCATAATGATTGTTTTTATGTTTTGGTGCCCTTAGGCTAAAATATGGGAGGGGGGGCAGGAACGAATGAAGAAAAATGTCAAGTTAAAGTTTTGTGGTAAGACCAAAGCAAAAATTACTATGATGTTGCCACATTTGAATGGACTGCAAAGCAAATCCATGCAATTATTTCTCATAAATATTCGGCAAAGTCTTTGCATTTTCCTTGAAGCGGCAGCAAATCCAAGAATAGAGAGATCTTCCTTTCCAGTTGCTTATGAGCATTGTTATGGCTGGGCATAAATTACAGAAGTCAGGGTTTCCACCATGGTGGAAAAAACTATAAAGATTTCTTCCCCTTATTAACTACTGTGTGAACACTGGGTTGATGAATAGAGTTAACAGTTCCAAATAGAAACAAAAACGTGGTAAATGCTCTCAAAAGCGCTATGAGGAAATTTTTCACAGTAGTGATGGCCAGGGGGAGGGAGGGAGAGAGGAGGAGGAGGAAGAGGAGCAGGGGTGGGGGGGAAGAAGAGGGAGGCAGAGAGAGAATGAGTGAGAGAGAGAGAGAGAGACAGACAGACAGACAGACAGACAGACAGAGACAGAGAGACAGAGAGACAGACAGAGAGAGAGAGAAAGAAACTGTGCAGGCCTCCTGAAGGCTGGCAGTGGCCGCCCCCAGTCATGGCTAACAGGAGTGTACTTTCTGTGCTAAGTAAACAAACATAATTGTAAGTTTATAAGGCCACAGAAAATATAAACCAAAAGTTTTCTTCCAAGGTCTGAAACGTCACCATTGAAAGTTCATGGAAACGAGAGCTGTCTCTTTAAAAATCAGAATCAAATTGGCTGGAGCTTGTGACTGCCCAGAACAGAGCCCCAGGGGCCAGCGGTTAAAAATATGATTTTTATAAACAAGCCTGACATTGCAAACTTAATGCAAAACCCTATGTATATAGCATCACTTATATGTGCAACTTGTTTAAATTAGAACTGCAGGAAGAAGGAAGTGAAATTGGCACATTAATCTTCTGTTTAACAATGTTTTATACACTCTCTGTATTTTGGAGCAGATGGTGATGTCCCCCTACCCCTCCAAGAGTTAAGACTCTATGGGCATTTTTTTTCTTAAATTTTCTATGCATAATTTCAGAAAATTCAGCTCTAAATATATGTTCTGTATATAAAATATTCTGGGTGCAAAATTTTACCTTGCTACAGAATTCCCAGGGGTGCCACGAAATTTATTACACTAAGTTGAACTTAGAGAAACATTATAAACAATACTTAACTAAGGTTCTTCCCTCCCCTCAGACTTGAAGATTGAAAATAGAGGTGGTTTCTTTTTTCCTCTGGAAATTTATTAGCCAATATTCCCTCACTCCAATTCAATCTCCTTTGGTATTTGAAAAGAAACCACAAAACACTAGTTGTTAATATTGTTGTAAGCCTCACCCTCTTGCTTCATTATATCTTAGGTTAGATCTGCTTTTAAAATGCCACTTTGCAAGTTTAATTAAATTCATAACAGCTCAAGCCTATGGGTTTGGACAACACCGGATATCAACACAGATTTCGGGAATTACGAAAGAGACATAAAACCTCTCTTAGGGTTGAATCGTTGGTTTACCAATAATTTAGATTAAAAAGTCTGTTTCTTAAGCACATAAATATTTAACATGATTAAAATTCGTTTGCTCTTAGTATAGCTGTTCCCAAAGATCATGTGTTGCTCCTGAGAGTGTTGTTCTGAATGATATGGTTCTTATTTGTGTTTGGATCATCTTCTTTGCCCATGAGGTCAGTTTGTGTGCATTCTTCATACAACCCAAAACACCACTGCCTCACTCCATCTTCCTTAAAAACCCAAGTGGATAGTTTGTCACCCTTCCTCTTCCTAGTCTTAAGCTTACAAACATTTTTGAGTCTTTTAAAAGGGCAAGAGGATTTTGTTGTTGTTTATTTGCATGTAGTTCTCATTGCTGAAGTTAGCTTTATGTCCCATGGTTAAGAGTGGTCTGGTGCAATTTGAGCTTTGGAAAAGATTTACCAAATGGGATGATTCTGAAGAGGTTTGGTTGTTATCTTGAATATGGTACATGCAGTGCTTTCTGCATGATTTCTCTGAAATGATTAAGCATTGTATTGCCTATTTTCACAGTGCATTCTGTGATCTTCTTGGAAGCATGTATGATAAGCATTGTATTGCCTATTTTCACAGTGCATTCTGTGATCTTCTTGGAAGCATGTATGATATGCTTAGTTCTACTCTATTAATTATATGGCGTATCCTCAAATCTTCCCTCTGTTGTTCTGCCATTAAGGATTAATAAAACATTTTCTTCGGACTGCTATTCATTTGTAAGACTATGTCCATCCACTTCTTAGAATTTCTTCTCCATGCCCAGAGTAGAATATTTTTGGAATATATAAATTTGTACCTCTAAAATATTAAGAAGGAAACCTCTAATTAAAACCACGAAGATGTTAAATTCCATTTTGACATCAATCCCATTCCAATTGATGTCAAAATAGAATTTAACATGATATTTACTTATATCCACAGAAGTCTGATATTGGGAGGTGAAATAAGGACAGGGCATCTATTTTAGTTCTAAATATTGCTGGAGTTTGTGGGATTCAACCAAAACCTAAATGCTAGAAGATGACTTTTCAGATTAAATTGCAGTGAATAAATATTCAACTCTGGTTCAGTTTATACTCAGATATTTTGTTTTCACTCTCCCAAGTTCCTAGTAGTTATAGAGATGCTGGCAAAGAGGAAAAACCTTCATGTGAATGTATCTTATTCAGAAATACTTGTGAACTATCATTGCCAAGATTTTTAAATTCGTTGTCCTGAAAAATTCAGGTCTATATTTTGGTCAAGGTTGGGACAAAAATCATTAACTTCTCTCCTCTATACCAAGTGAGATCATGCCTAGCTAGTAGTTTATTTCCATTAGGAAACCAAGTAGGCAACTTGTCCTATGCACACCCAGTCTTCTCATTGGATAGTTTAGCACATCTGTAAATTCACTTTGATGAGTTCAAACAGAATTTCGTACATGCAAGAGAATAAAATATCATCTCCTGATTGTTGCCTATCTGACCTTGAATGTAAAATGGGTGTTGAGCCATAATTTTTGGGCCTCTCATTTGTTCAACATAATGAAGACTCAGAAAGGATTTATTTTTAAAGACATTTCATAAGTATCATTTAGAACCATATTGAATTATTTCCTATTTTCTGTGATTACTACCTGCTGATACTTCAGAGGATATTTTTCTATTTTCCAGTGCCAACAGAAAATTGGATCTAGCACAGGTATCTATGCTGATTGCTCATGTTGGATCCCGAGTTAAATGTGTTCAAAACATTAGTGGTCATGTCGCATTACTGTGCTTCATGTTAACTCTCACTGACTCACACAAGCTGATGATGCTCTGCTTAATAATATATGGTTTGCATTATATGGCTACAGCCAAATATACTTTCTTACGTTGGAGGATACAAAGTCTGATATAGCTTTTGAACATATATCTATATTTCTTTTCTTTATATTTATGCTATGGCTACTTGATTCATCCTAGAAAGTTATCTTCATTCTCTATTGGCTTTAAAAATTTATCCTTGAGTATTTCATACACTTGTTTTATATTTTGATATAATACTGTCTATTTAGAGAGTTATAGCAATATATATTATTAGTGAATTCTACCTCGTATCAGCCTGAATTAACTCATCCTCTCTGTGTTTTGGCCTTAATTTTTTATCTGACATTACTGATGCAACTCTTTCATTTCTTTTTATTTATATAAATTGTCTTTGTGCTTCATTTTACTGTTAACTTATTTGTATTATTTTCTTTTAGATATGTTCCTGTTAATTGACATAGTTGGGTTTTTAAAAATTTGCTTCAAACTAACGTTTTTTTTAAAAAAAAGTTTAACTCTTATATCTGTTGTTTTATTTGTCACTTTCCGCAATTCTGTTACTTATGCTTTCTTATTATTTTATTGTTTTCTGTAACTTAGAATATAAGCCATGCTTTCTTTGCTATATCCTTTTTTAGCGTATTAAAAACAATATAATTTATTTTAACTCAACTATTGATTACCTTTCACTTTTTCAAAAGTATTCTTTAATCTATTTTAATTTTAGAATAAAAAATATGTTTAAATCTCTATACGAGGGAACATTGATCAGGCTTTTATTTCTTCCCAAATCTCCCCATTTTTTTGAATTTTTGTTTTCTGTTGATGTAACCTGGAATATCCAATGAAAATTATTATTAAAGTTTTACTCTATAGTATATATTTTCTCTTAAAAATAATTTAAGTTTTTAAATTTGTCTTTTACTTTATGGATTTTATTTTTTGTTCTTTATAATTTGTTTTTTTTAACCTCCTAAATGCTTTTTTCTTTTATCCTGCTATAATATTTTAATTTCTTTGATATTGTCCTTATTTGTCTTTTCGTCGTGCTCCCTTTTCATTTTGGTCTATTTTATTTTAATAGTTTTTCCTCTTCTGTGCTATAAAATTTATGTCTCCCTGTATTTAAGCATAACTATTCACTCAAATAAAGAGAGATTTTTGTTGTTGTTGTTGTTATTTCAGGGTAATTTTTTAAAAATCTCTTCAAGGAAAATGACTTGTTCAATTTTTTGTGTCCTGTACTGTCTAAAATCATGCTTCAATCATCCTAGGAGTTCAATAATTTTGATTCCTTGAATTATAACTTCAAACTAGGACTCAGATTAAACTTCTGCATGATAACCTCAACTCTAACCTTTGTATCCTTAAATTCAACTGGAACTTCATATCTTAATTAAATATATATATATATATATATATATATATATATATATATATATATATATATTCCCCCCCCTCAAAAATCTTCACTGACTTTTAATGCCTATAAATAAAGTCCAAACTACTTAACTTGTGTTGAAAACTCTCATCTACTCTGTCTCTTTATAAACTTGTCTACCACTCTCCAGACATCCAGAGTAGTTACTCATGTATACTTACTTACCCCAACTGCTTCCCTTACTGGAAATTCTATCTCTTGCCTCTTTGTTTAAATTTTTAAACAGTCTTCAGAGCATACTTTCAATTCTTCCTCTTATAAAAAGTTTTTCTTGATTACTCCTTCCCGATGTGACCTCTCCCTTAACTGAACTCCTTCCAGCAGTTATTTTGTATCTGTTGCATGAGGAGTTTATCTTTTATTACCTTGTACTTGTGGATTGTCTTGATAAATGTTATCTGATGTCTCATAACTAGAAGATAGAATCTGAAGGCAGGAGTCACACAACAATCATTGCTGTTGCTATTGTGTGACGTGATTAAAATTCCTTATTCCTGACAGAGAACCTCGTCTTCAATGAGTCTACAGTCAATATTGGTTGATTGATAAACATGAAACTCACTCATGATTGTTGAGCATATCTATTTCTCATCCTGGGAACCTATAACTTAAAGCAGAATAAAGTACAAAGTAATGTCAAAAGCAGTTCATAAACCAAACACACCTTATAAAAGAAATTACTTCTTAGTGTGTAGTGAATTTAATGTTCCAGTGACGCTTGAAACAATTATTCTAGTTTCCTGTTTTAAGTTGTGACTCTTCTAGAAAGCATTAGCATGCTCTCTCTTCTGACTCCAATCTCTTTTGTGGCTTCACTGTTCTTTGAATTTGTCATAGTCTCTTAACTCAGTTTTGAGAAACAGAATTTAGATTGTGGTTCCCACACCTTGATCACTTATTAGATCCAAAGGCCTTTAAGGCTAAGTCAGGCATAGTAATGATTTACATGACTAAATTTCTTGGCAAGGCAAATGACATCTGCAGAAAGATGGGAATTCTTTTTCAATTTTTTTTAAAGTGAGTTACTGCAGATGGAGCTGGTGATTTTCCCTGGCATTGGATTTTATGTCACATAAAGACCTGTGCTCTTCTAAAAACATTGCCACAATTTGTTGACTCTTTGTCAAAGTTTTGACAGTTTGTTGGCACATAATATATCCCTGCACCTGCCTGGATGAACTTAAAAACCTGTGTATTTAAAAGCAATATTTATAAATACGTCAGCATTTAACATGGATTTGAGCATACTTAGTGATTATTTAAGGCATCTAAATTTTGAAATTTAATTCCAAGTCTTTCTGGGGAGGTGGTTAACTCGGTTTCTTTGGCAGTCATAATAGAGAACAAGAAGATACTTCCAAATCATCCAGTGTTTTTTTTTTTTTCCAGGAAGTCCTTAGACCATTAATAAGTATGTAAAGCCCATGAGTTCTTTACTGTTTTTAAAACTAGGTATTTAACGTGTCCCTTAAAAGCTCACTTCTTGTGGATGTTCCTTATAAATTTGCAATTACAGCACAGAATACTCTTTCCTAGTCTATTTACATGTGGTTAAATCAGAAATATAGTGGGTTTTGTTTGTTTGTTTGTTTGTTTTTTTAATCAGGATACAAAATCGTTGAACGATCCGCACATGTTAGCTCTAATAGCCCGAATTTTTTTTTCCAGAGTTATCTGTAACACCTTCTTGCCTGGGAATTAAGGACAGCTATTTTGAAAGTACCACTAATGCTGAGTGAGAAGAATTTCATACCTGGATACATAACTCACCATACTGTTTTTGCCATTCCTATTATCATATATCTGGCATTTAAAAAATAGTTTAAATATTTCATAAAACAAAAGTTACTAAGCATTATTAGTCTTTTCACCTTGTTAACCACAGGATTTCCTGAGACAAAGCATGACATAATGAAATTAGACTGGATTCCAGTTCTGATTGCTTGCTAGCTGTGTCTCTTTAGACAAGTCACCTGTTCTCTCTGAGTCATCTAATATAATTCTCACAGAGAATGGATGTGAGGATCAAGTGAAATACATGTATGTTGTAAATTGTCATTCTTGTTGACTGGAAAGAAGGGCCATATGGAAACTACTGGCTATTTCAGAGTAAAGTTGAATGATGCATCATTGAGGATGAAGGATAGCTGATGAATGGAAATAAAGCAGCTCTAGAAAATTGAACTCTAAGGACATAGAATTGGGTTCAGCTATGAAGAATAAATATCATGGATCAGTCTTACCATTATCATTCCCATCATTCCTTTCTTGTTATAATTAAAAAGAAAACCACATCCAGGGAAGAGTGTATAGAAATAGTGGTCCATGCTTCCCTCTGGATAACCGCATTTCTCACAAAGTGCTGAAATCTCTTACGCATCTAGACGTTATCAGACAAACAGACTCCCCTAAAATTAATCTCAAAGAGGATTTTGTGTGATCAGAAAATTCCACTGAATAGGAAATATAAGAAAAATAAACAAACAGAGAAAGTAGGCATTTCCGTTTTAAAGGCAGATGAGAAGTTAGAGATAGAAATGGAGATTACCTTTCAACTAAATGCCTCAGCTGGAGTTGAAAAAATCACATAGGTCATATATTGTGTCATACTCTCAATTTTATAGATGATAAAACAGATTTCTTTGTCCTAGTTGGTTTTATTACACCTGTTGCTCTAGCTTAACTTTTATTAGTGCCTTCATTTTACACCTAAAAGTGTCTTGTTTGGACAATTAATTTGTATGGCTGCCATCAGCAGTGGCTTCAGTAACAGCAGGGCCAAATCTTAAGTCCTAGTCCACTGCCACTCCCAATACTCGCCTTTGTCTTTTCTTGAGTCAGCTGGAGCTTACTCTATTTTTAAAATAGAAATCCAATTATTTTGCTCAGGTGGGTCCAGAAATATTCAGAGATGTTTGTTTAGACCTCTAAGAAGAACATAAAAGATACTACAATCACTAAGAGCATTAGGCTTAGAAATTTACTGGAAGAAAATTTATGGCAAACTTGGTCAAATATCACACTCGATACTTATTAAGTCAGGAAATAGTGTCTGGCATACTGTGAGAGCTCCAGTCTGTGTTTCATGCATTCTTTTTACATCTCTTATTGGCAAGTAAACAAATAATTATTGAGCACTTTCTAATTTCAAGGCACTATGAAAGAATCAAAGAAGTGGCAGTGAATAATCCTCCAGGGACCACCAACAGCTTTAAAAGCTACAATCGGCATTCTCTAACCTGTGAATTTTCATTTAGTTGGATAGCATCACATTAATTCAACGGTCAACATACTCAGCATGAATTTCACTTGTACTCTTGACAATTTAAGATGACTTGGTTGTCAGATATCAGAGATCTGGGAGATATTTAAAATATTTTGGTAAGGTGGTGGCAGGATGGTGAGGGAAATATGGAAGAGAGAGAGAATTCCCAGTACCCCTCAAATAACACCATCTAACTCGTTTCCTACATGTGCCCAAACCACAAGGTCAGGCAACACTACCTATCGAATAAACAAAGAGCCCTGTGTGCTCACTACAAGGGCTGAGGTGCCAGTTACCTACCCCTGAGAGGTCAGAAGCATGTCAGAAAGCCTCCCACCGTGGCTGGTGAATAAAAGTGCTATAAAACATGAGAACACAAAACCTAATGGTTTATTGGTTTTGGCTCTGCCTTAGTTTGGAAGGACCTATCTTACATAGTCAATGAATTGTTTCCAACTTATACTTCATTCTTTGGTGGAGAAAGAAAACAGATGCGCTATTGACAAAATGAGAATCTAACCCTAAGATCTAAACAATGGTGCTTGGAGGAATTCAGAATAGGGTCCAGGAGAAGGAAGGAAATATATTTGAGAACAGAAACTCCTAAAGTTTACTTTTCCCCCCATCTACTGTCTTTGGCATAGTCTTGTCATCGGTAACAGTCATCAGTGGCTAATGACCTGGGAGACACAGGAAGTGGAGATGGGGTAGGGATCACATGTGACTATCTGTGGTAGCTAACAAGAAGACTTTCTTAAGTTGTTTTCCCCATTGAAGGGGATGAGATTTTTTATGAGTTTAAATAGAATCCATTAAGATAAAGTTTTCTAACTTGGCACTGTGCAAATTATCTGGAAATAAATTCTTCAGGAATTAGATGATTTTCAATTTCCAGAGCCTTATTCTGTGGTATAAGGGATTTTTTAGACATGGCCTTCCCTCAAAAAAAAAAAAAAAAAAAAAAGTAACATCTGTCAAAGATCTCTTGGGAAATTATATCCCACAATTACAAAAAAAAAAAATGACTGGTTTCTTATCAATTGAACCAAGAGTTAATTAATATGTCAAAGATACCCAGCTTGAAAACAACAGAGCCAGAGTGACCCAAGTCTAAAGAGACCCCAGAATGACACTAGACTTCTAAAACTTTTAATGTGGACATAAGGCAGTACTATTTGCAGGCCACAATCAAGTTTTTACTTTTTATGCCCTAATAATTGCAAACTGTTTATTTTAAATATGTAAGTGGGGCCATTCAATGGGCTTGACAGAGGACATTTATGCCAATCTCAGCCAGCACAATTTCCTTTCCTCGTCCACTCTTAAAGTCTCCAATAACTTGGTGACCATATAAAAAGATAGAATACCCAGTTATATTTGAATTTCAGATTTAAAAGACAATCTTTTAATATATTTCATGCAATATTTAGGATATATTTATACTAAAAAAGTATTCTTTACATGGAATTCAAATTTAGCTGGATATCCTACATGTTACTGGCAATCCTATCTCCACTCATCCCTCTACAGATTAGCAACTTTTGCAATATATTTAAATTGAAAGTGCCTATTCAGACCAGTGAGATTATTAAGGAAAAATACATGCTACCATAAAAGCTCCATATATTTGCAACATTTGACATTCTTTTTAAAAGTTAATGTGTGTGTGTGAGATGTGTGTGTGTGTGTTATCCCTTTATGACATAAGATACATACAGAAGGTCTAGAAACCAGTAAGTATCTTAGATTAAATGAGAACCCTTTTTAGAAACTTCTCTGTTCCAGCAGTCATATGGTATGTTTAAATCTCACCTTGGCATCCATCCA
Organism: Pteropus medius; assembly: GCF_902729225.1. Lineage (NCBI taxonomy): Eukaryota > Metazoa > Chordata > Mammalia > Chiroptera > Pteropodidae > Pteropus > Pteropus medius. The sequence continues at coordinate 525,591 of NW_024354499.1, forward strand.
TATCACAGATAAAACTTTTAACCCTGATCATGCATATGACTGAAAGGGCAAACGTCCTTTTTTTCTTATCTGTATGTAGCTAACCTCAGACAAAATTCTATATATTTTGTAAAAACAAACAATAACAGAAATAACTGGCCATTTTAGAAATCTGAGAAACAGATTTGGTCTCTAGACTGAGCCAAATATACAAGTATATAGCCATGTGCTTTTCCAACAGAATTATTGATAAAAAGCTAGTATTAGTATATTTATATAAAACTCTTAAGAAATTCAATGCAAACTAATATATAGGGAAAGAAAACAGATTAATCATTTCCTGAAGATGGGGTGGGAGGTGGGAAGGGTGGATGGGAGGGATTTGCAAAGAACGGGAAATGTTAGGGATGATGGATATATTTACTATCTTGATTGTGGTAGTGGTTTCATGAGTATATATGTATTTCAAATTTTATCAAGCGATGCCCTTAAAACGTGCAGTTTATTTTATCACTTATACCTCAATAAGGCTGAAAAATATTAAAATTGTTAAAAAATAAAACTAATGTGAGAAGCTTCATTAGAATTTTAAGGTATTTTCTAGTGTCGCCATACAATTTCTGTTAAGGAAATCATGTTGCCTATTAGAATGACTAGAATTAAAGAGATTTTCATGAAGGAAAGGTGTATGTCTTATTTATTTCAATTGCTAAAACCTTAAGTTTTGGGATATGCCTCAGTACACAATAAAGGTACATAATATATTTTAAGTAAGCGGACAAGTAGAAGCAATGTAACCACGAAGTGTAGACGAAAGAAGGAATACTGGTTAGTATCGAAAGATATATCCATTATATTTGGCTGCGAGTAACAGGATCCCAAACACGGTAGATAAATCACACAAGTATTTATTTTTTTGTACAATGGCAGTTCAGAGATAGGCAATCCAAGGTTGTTTGCTGGCTCTTTAAAAAGCATTAGGAACTCAAGATTCTTCTATTTTTCTGCTTCACAACACATGGCTTCCATCCGCAAGGAAAACTGATTTTCCCAGATGGCAGTGGAAGTTCTAGCCATTATAAATGACTTTTAGAAACAGAGAGAAAGATGGCAGCTCCTCTCTGTTAAGACTGTTCCTTTTAGTGACCTTCCCTGAAGACCTACACAAAATTTTTATATTTCATTAGCCACATTTAAAACCAAGGGAGGCTGAGGAATGTAGACTATATGTGGAACACCAATGTATGCATGTAAAAATCAGATTTTAGATAACAAGGAAGAAGGAAAGAATTGATATTGGGAAGCAACCAGCTGTCCCTACCATATTGAGACTCAATATTACTTTGTGCTTATTGTTCCTCTTTTCTTGGAATCTAAGTTGACTCAGTTAGGGTTTGTGAAGCACATTTCTACATGAGGCCTTTAACAACTCAGATATCTTGTTTCCCTATAAACATTTGGCTGACATCTGGCCAGATTGAAAAGGAAGTGGCTATGTCTAGAGGAAACTAACAATACTGAATTCTAACTTAGAGATTCATTCTTCCACCAAGCAAGGAATACAGGTCAAAGGCTGTTATAATAAAAAGATTGCCCAGATTCTTTTATTTTGTTGTGTTGCATATTTCTTAAGACAAATGGGTTATTGCCTAGGGCTCAGAAATCTTTTGCTATATAGAGATTTTTGTCACAATAATATTTGTTGTGATGAAATTTGACCTATATTATATTTCTTTACGTCTGCTGCCTAATTTCCCTTAGGGCTGTGGTTTTCAAATTTTTTTAGATGGGGAAATCCTTTGTTGAAACAAAATCTTGTGGAAGCATACAAATAAAGCAGATAAAATTGATGTGGCTTTAGGTGAAGAATTATGAGTAGAAATAACCTACAAACCCTATGAGCTCATTCACTCTCCCACCTGCACCCTGTATTTTAGACCACACATATGTGTCTGGCCCATGGTTTAAGATGTTGTCAATGATTTTTTTTTATTAAGATTTAAATCTCATCTAATAAAGAATAAATAGAAGACTTGAAAAATATTTTCTTTCACCAGCTAATTTCTTTAGGCACTAGGAGATGGCCACTTAAATCTTCCAACTTGCACATTAGTTAAGAATTTGAGAATCAGTAATAATTTGGTGTTTTTAAATGATATCTTGGCTTGAAAAACAGAAGCTGATCAACTGATGAGGTTCCACTGTTGTAAAATCTTATTATGGTACGAAAATATAGCTCTCATCTGCACTATTAGAACACATATCCATATCCATTCTAATGGGAGAGAAATTACTGTGTTCATCACTCATTTAAGAAATAGTTTTTTGGAAAGGAGATGGTTTTGTTGTTGCTATTTGTTTTGATTTTCTTGACATACCTATAACTAAGCATTTGGAAATTAATCAGAAATAAAATCTGAAGTTCTTTCATTTAAAAACAAAGACATTTTTAGGAAAAAATATGTATTTTAGAAATAAGATCATTGAAGAAACCACCATTTACTTTTGTTAATGTGAAATAAGTGCCATGTAAATTTTTTTAAGAAAAAAAGAACATGGACACAGGAAGTTTTTGGAGTCAATTTAGCTTTCTGTTACAACTAAAGAAGGGGCTACCACAGGAATTCTGATTATAATCTAGGGGAATACACAGCCATTTCCATTTTTGCTGCATAAAAGTAACTGTTTAAAAAGCTACTTTACATTCCAGTTCATTATTAAACTGACTTATGTTATATATACATTTACATTATAATCTAAATTGGTGGTGCTCAAAGGGGGAAGTACTGTCCTCTCTGAAGTCATTTTAGAAATGTATATGGATGAGTTTACATTGTTAAAAGATTTGAGGTGTGCTACCACTGTCAATTAGTGTGTGGAGGCAAGGGATGCTGCCCATCCTGCAATGTGCTGGAGAGAGCTGCAGCACTCCTGGATGTCCCGCTAGACACCCACTCTGTTTCGCAAATAAGCACGGTGTCTTTTGCAGTGTTTCAATGTTTAAGGACATTAAAATTAATGAGAAACTTTACTTAATTTTGTTCAAAGCCTTATTAAGATTTGTTTAGCATTTCAGAAAGTCATGTCATCAGCAGTAAAATCTTCTGAGGTATGTGCACCACCACGAACCACACATAGCATTCTTAAATGATTTAATGAACAGGTACAGGTACCTTCTGAACTTGTCTCTGAATTTTTCATACTAAACTATAATTTTCTTATAAACTTTTACTTTTATTTCTTAATGTATTTAGTGATGAATGTAGGCAGATAATGATTCCTACGTGTTTTATTTCAGGGATTATAACAAGTAGATGTTGGTTCTGATTAAATTGAGAACTATTAGCTCAGGGGTTCTCAACCTTAGTACTATGGACATTTTGAAGCAGATTATTATTTATCGTGGGCTCTGTCCTGTGTACTATGGGATCTAAGGCAGCATTTTGGCTTCCATTCACTAGATGCTGGTAGTACCTCCCGCTCCAAGTTGTAACAGCCAAATATGTCTCAATATGTTGCCAAATAGCCCCTGGGGCAGAAAATCACCTCTAATTGTGAACCGCTGCACTTGTGTAAGGGATCATAAGAATTCTAGATTGGTCAGGTGTGCTCCTTTTTCCAGCCCACCATTACCTATTAATGAAGGACTTGCTTATGTTGTTTGAACCTGCTGTCAGTGGTTCCTTGGTGCATTCCACATCCCAGCTTTCCTTCGGTGTCCCATGATGATTGTGATAGCTATTGCTTCTTTCAAATTTGTCACATTTATGGTTTTGTTTTAAGAGGAAGGAAACTGAACTTGGAAGAGTTGGAGTCTAGCTCAGTTTTGCCATAATCTACTTGTGCGATCTTGAGTCAATCATTTCATCTCTCTGGGTCTCAACTTTACTCATAAAATTAAGGATTAAGCTAGATAATCTGAGGTCCCTTCAGCTCCGAAAGCCTTTGTTTCATTTATCTCTGACTCATTTCTTAAAATACCTGTTTGGTTGTTGGCAATTCTATATGTAATTTAGTAGAAGACATCTCAAATGTACTGAGAAAGTGCGAGTAAGAAAAAATGATGATGAAAATATCACTCAGAGAATTTTAAATTAGTACAACTGAATTTAGCACAATAGGTGAATTGTCACTTAACAAAATCTAAATTTGTTGAAAACCTTCTTTTTCTAAGAGCAGTGCTTCAAAATAGAGCAAAAAAGACTCATTAGGATATTAACAAAGGGATACAGTTAGTCCTCCTTAGAGAACAGAGTGAGTCAGTAATTTGTCCCATAATCTGGACTGATGAAAACAGAAAACCTGAAGACTCAAAAGGACACTGGTATCTATACTGATGACTTTACAAAGGCCAAGCCATGTGAATGACAAATGAAAAAGTTATCAAGGCACATATTGTTTCTCCCACATGGCTAAATAACTGGATATTTGAAGACAGAGAGAACTTACAACTAACTGACTGAATTTTCACATTTTTTCCTCCTATGAAGCTGACTTTACAGTGCTGGCAGCAGGTACTTTTAAATCTAAGATGTCTCAGTTGTAGAAATGCCCCCATTTCTCCTCTTCTGATATATAAAAAGGCTCTGAGAGCATTCTATTGGTCAGTAGTGATAATAACTCTGAATTAAATGCCAAACTGAAAAAGCATTGCTTTTTATTGAAGGGGAAATAAACGTACTAAGCAACCACTATATGCTAGATATACATTACTTTTAACCCTCAGAATGGCTTACAAGATAAGCATTGTAATTCACATTTTATAGATGAAGAAACTGAATCTTTGAGATGACCTTTCCAAGATGATCTAATTACTAAAGAAAACCTGAATCTTTCTGAATCCAGTGTTCCCACTCTTTCCACTGAGCTAATAAAATACCCTCAGGTTAGCTGAAGGTTATTACTAGGGTTAGTATTGCTGTATTTCTCCAATGCCACCTCTGGTCTAGACATAGTTTGAAGAAAAAATTGAAAAGTTAGTGCAGCTTATGTTTGGTTCTCCTCTCCCTTTGCTGACTTCGGCTGCCATGAAGGTCCGATTCGACTCCACGCATCAGTATTCCCAGGCTGCTCCCTGGATGCTCATGGGCTTCTAAAGCACCATACTCACTCAGAATAATGGTCTCAATATTCTCCTGTCATATCTCACCTAGGCCAAATCCCACGTCCTTAGACTCTGCTCTCTGCTGGGTGGTATCGTGTGGCATTGGCTTTGCAGACACAACTGCTACTGGATTAGCTGACTAGCCTTCCAGGGGATTTAGTGTCTTAATTCAGATATGAAGCCACTTAAGAACTTTCAAGAGAGATTGGAGTGATGCTGCCGATGTCAGGGTCTTGGTGAGTAAGCAGACCAAGCTCCTTTCTGCCAGGGCCATCAACTTGTTTATGAAGATCGAAGCCCTAAGCGTGAAAGGTAAAATGCCGATAAGAAACTTCAGGTCAGTGAGTTTAAGGGAGGAGATAAAGAACCTTTTTGGGGCTCTCATAAAATATATCCTGCACTAGAACAAAGTTTTCCTTATGATGAAGCAATTTTTGACCAAGACGGTTAATGCTCAAGGAACCTATGTCTAAGTTGGCTTAACTGAAAAATAAAGAACTTTAGCATTTCAGTTATAAAAAGTTCCAGCATGACACAAATAGCAGAAACACAAGGAGCTCAGCTAGGCATGCTATCTGGTTCTGCACAGCAAAAATGGCAATTATTGCATTGCATGTAAAGCTTTTCTATTAATTAATCAATCTTTCAGAATTTACTGAGCATTTGCTACATCCAGGGCTTTGTGCTGGGGTGAACATAAGGGATCTTGCTAATGTGTAAAGGGCTTAAATTAATTTGATATATTTACAAAGCCATGTAGCAGGACATGGAATCAATGTATGTATTATAATATTCATTTATTTGTGCTCATTTATTCAACAAATATTTATATGAGGAATGACTATTCTAGGTACTATGCTAGGTACTGAAAGATGTAACTGAGATTCAGTTACAGTCTGAACCTCAAGGACCAATTGTCTGGTCAGGGATGATTTCACTAGAGTATGATCAGGACTGTGAGAACATCGGTCATCCAGGCAAGTTTTGAAACGACGGCATGCAGCTGGGACAACTATTCTTAACTTGAGGTGATGAAGAAAGCATCCTGGGAGAGGCGATGCCCACGTTGAGACCTTAGAGGGTGAGGAGTGAGCCAGGCAACACGGGAAAAGCTGGGGCAAGGAGGATGGAGGAAACAGCGTGTACAAGGCTTGGAGATAAGAGAGAGGCTGGCCAGATATGGGACAGTCAATACTTCACTATGGTAAGAATTTAGAATTTCTAGGCATGGGAATAGTAGGGAGTATAGATGGAGAGGTAAATGCTAGTTCGTGAAGATATGTGAATGCATGCCAAGGAGCTTAGATGTTTTCTAGGGGACAGTAGGCCTCCACTGATGGATGATATTCACAGCAGCCATTTCAACAATTATAATATGATATGTACAGGGAAACAAAGTAACTTTGTTTTTGTGGAAAATATAGTAAGCCAACAGAAATGCCTGAATCCGATAACCAAATTGTCTCTAAGATTTTTGACTCATCTGTGGTGGTGAATAAGGTGTAAATTGCTCAAATAGGTTCTTTCTTCTCTCCATGGAGATCTCTGTGGTAAGATTCCTCAGAAAATCAACAAAAGGCATTTTTGAATAAGAAGTTAGTAAAAGTCATAAAAAGACTTGAGTTAAGAGTAGACATTTTGCAGCTGTTTCTGGCTGAAACCAGAAGTGGAAATTAAGCAGCTGACACATTTCTCCTTATAAATTTTATTAAGCAGACAACCTCCCTTCACCCCCACCAACCCTTTCTAACTCTGTGCATTTTTTTTTAATGTAAAAAGGATTTTAAAATAATGTTTTAAAGTTAATAAAACATACAACTTGACCTGGTTAATCTGAACCAGTTTGCAAACTCCCTTTATATTTAGATAAAAAAATAAACCTTCAGATTAACCAACTCTTGGCAAATTCCCTGCGTCTCCTGTTAGTGAATTCTTTACTAGTTACATTTCCGGCTGCCCAGACATGGAGATGAATTAAGCCTGGAAGAAGCAGGCCTGGCTGTAATTACAGTAAGCATTTTTTTTTTTTTTGCAAAAAGAAAAAATGTGTCATAGTGTACAGATACGCTTAAGGTGACATTTGCTCTGACCTGCCAAGTTTGGGGCTGTGCCCCAGGTCCTTGGAATCTAATAATAAGAAAACACTTGGCCAAAGGCACTGTCTACCTTTCTGATCATTACAGATTCTGTTGTTCACATAAGTGACAATGCTGCTGGCTGGACAAATTAAAGCATGGAAGTAGGCTACGTAGAGAAGGCTGGAAGAATCCGAGTTGATCCAAGCTCACAGACTCCAGTTTTAATATTGCCTCAGTTCTTAAGAAACCGGTCTCTTTTAAACAAGTGAGGGAAAGTGCATTCTGGGAAGAATTGTCATCCCAGAGTTTGGAGGCAGTCAGATGTCCTTCTCATCTCTTCCCGAACGTCTGTCCTTCTAATTTTGCCCCGTGACTCACTGTTTCCAGAATCCTTTCTTGTTGAATCTTCTTCCATCTAAGTCATTTACATGGGGTTATTATAATTGGAATGATACATATTTTTAGCTTGCTTTAATTCTCTACTTTTTTTTTCTTTCTCGACAATTGCTCCCCATCTTTGCCTTTCTCTTGGCACTGTGCTCAACCCTACCCATGCAATATGTGCTTAATACTTTGCTGAAGACATTATGAAAGGACTTAATACTCAGAAAGAGAAAATGTGTAATGCCAGCACCCAGTTACTCTGCGAGCAAATTTTCCCTGCATAATCACATTTATTACTCTCATAAAATATAACACTATCCTTATTGCTTTTGGCAGTAAAAGAAAGCCTCTAATGTATACCTTTTCTACCACACCTCGCACACTTGCCCATTAAGGGAGTTCTAAGTAGAGGGCTGGAAAGACATGGAAAAGGCCAGATTCTTCCAGCGGGAGCCAAATGACTTGGAGTGTAGAAGTTCGATTCTGAACTTAAAGTGGTCTGGGAAAACATAAACCTTTATATCTTAAGTGTGACCCACTGGCCCCTCCAGTGTTTTGAAATGCAGTTCTCCTTTCAAAGTCTACCCCTAGCCTTTCCTTGAGGAAAAGTAGTTTGAAGCTTACACTCAAAGCCCTTAAGTGTAAAAATAAACAAGCATTCAGTCAATTGGGTCCCCGATGCCTTGCTCTACTACAACACATTTTTGAGTCATAAATCATGGCTCTGACAGGTCTGTGATGATGCATTGTGTTAATACATCATAATGACAATGCTGATGATGTATTTGTGCAATATATCCTGAAAGCCTATCACTTTAGAATTCTGTGTTTATAAAGAGCAAAAGCAGGATTTGAGGGTGGCAAAATTGAGAAAGAAGAAGCACATGGGAGGGTTCAGGATGATGAACATCTTTTTCTCACAAATCAAGAACCAAAAAGGGAAATCAACAGCGTCTAACTCCCAGGCACTAATGCCTTCCCTCTCTCAGCAATTATGTCATGGATGCAACTCCTGGAGATTTTTACTCTACCAAACTAAGGTCACACAACCAGCTATTGTCAGGGCTAGGCTAGATGCAGATCTTCTGAGTCCCAGCTCCACACTCTTTCCAACACCTCTAGATTTTGAGATGAATAAAATATTCTCTGTGCACAGAACAAGAGCTCTGTTCTAGGTAACCCAATGACCAATATGTTCCAGTCACATGTGCACATACATGCGTGCTAATATTTGCAAGCCTTAGCAGTTAGCGCTCTTTTCTCTCTAGGCTTCTGGTAAATTATGGAGTATAATGAACAGCCTAAGAGCAGTAATACAGCCACTTTTGTTGGCCACTCGGTGTTACAACAGACTGGGTCTCAGCATTTACTACACATGGCCGTCAGCCATCAGACCAGATCAAGTGCTAATTACATGTCAGCCTTTCCTTCAAACCAACTCAGTAGAGCTATTTCCTTTTTTTCAAGAGAACATTTGTGGTGATGTGACAATGATAAAAGCAGTTTGTCAGTTTAGGTTATGCTTCTGCCTATAAAATAAGTGAATTATATAGAGGTTGTGCTGTCTTCATAATGGGAAAAATCGGAAAACATGTTTTTGTTTTTTGTTTGTCGGTGAGGGAGATCTATCAAATCTGCAATTGTCTATCATTTCTAGTCAATTGATAATTGGTTTTGACATTCTTTAACTCATCTCAATTCAAGATGTCCCTCAAAAAAAAAAACACAAAACAAACCAACGAACAAAAGAGAAAAGAAAAAAATAAGTCAAGTTGAAAAATAAAAGGCATTTGAAGTACAACGAAAGTACTGAAGGAGAGTGGAAAACTCAGGGGAACCGACATATCTTTGGTTAGGCAATAGGTTGAAACTTATTTTTATGTCACTGGGAAGTAAATTAATAATTTAATTTAGGTTATAAAATGACTGGAATAGTAGAGTCAAATGAATCCACATTTAAGGATAAGCAGCTTACTTTTTAAATTCAAATTACATATAAGTTTACTGAAATACCCAGGTAAGTATATTCTTAGAGCAAGAAAAAACAACATTTCTTTCCCAAAGAATTTTGGAATTCAGATTTTTCCAAATTAAGGCGAGTGTCTACACACCGTAAGCGAAGGTTCGACGCATGCGAAAGTCAGGCAAGAAAGAAGGCAATGATGGCCCGTTGGCCGTTCCCAACCCTGCGCTGACATTCCGTGGTGCGTCCTGTGCTGCACATGGTGTCTATTTCTTATAGACTTGCATATATTTTTCCTCCCCATGGACTTGCTGTACAAACGTGCAGAGGGGCCACCAACACCCTCCATACTATATCTATATTTCCAATGTAAGGACCCTCGAAGCATGTCTATTACTGACGCTGATACTTATGTTTTCAAATATAATAAATTTTGATGTCTTTTTTGATAACCCTCCTCCCCACCTCCAAACTTGAGATTTTTCAAGTGTGCTTTCGAGAACATTCATTGAATAAAAATTAATATTAGATAACTTTATAGAGATAATCAGTTATCAGGACCATATTATATACTTAGAATACTTCCAGATATTCTCTCTTTAGCCAGTTTCTGCCAGTATGTGTGGCAGCGTGGGGCAAGAGGAACTTTGTGACCAATCACTGAGTGGTAGGAAATCATTAGGTAAATGACTGACCTCTCATGAGATGTCTGTCTCACAGCCTAATGGAATGAGAGTCTGGAGAGGGGCGCTAACTACCAGAGCTCACCCACCACGGCTTGCTCCAGCCTGAGCAGGTGCTATTGACCATCAGCTTTGGTGGCTATTGCTGTCTAATGAATTTTAAGGTTGCTGTAGAGACTGATGACAAAAACCCAAGGGTCTCGTGGCAAGCCTCCAGACCTTTGAAGATCCTCAGCTCTCCGGCCAGTGCGATTGTGGTAATGTTTGTTGTTCTTGGCCTTGAAGCCAATCTGTCCCACACCCAAACTGAGCATCTGGAGAAAGTACAATTTCCAAGAACTGTTCCCAGAGGCCATATCTATCTCTCCATTACCAGAATAAAAATATCCCAACTACTCCAAAGTACCCAGCTAATGAAAAGCTGTCTTATTTGGTCTAGCTGGATTATCCCAATGACCTATAGGTCAACTTTCCCGTGCTCTCTCACATCTCCCATCAAATTGAGGACACAGAATACTTAAACACATGTTTAAAAAATTCTCTTTGTTGCCATTCTCCAGGATTCATAAATCATTTTTGCTCTTATAAATCTACAAGGCATTAATGCATGAGACCCAGGGGATGGTAACATGGGCAAACAGGGAGGAAAGTTCCCTTTTCCTGTCCCAAGTCCATGAGCCTCTTAGGGCCTCAGTTTCTTTGTCTGTAAAACGAAGGTTTGAATTGGATGAGAACAAAGTCTCTTAAGTAGTATCTTACACTTATAACATTTAATAAAAAAGTGAGAAACTATGTGCTTATCACAGTTGCATTTCTAGAAAACAACTTTGAGGCCTATACGTTTTTCTAGCAGCTGGTGAGTATAAACTTGCACTCTAGCATGAGATAACACATCTCCTTTTTTTTACTTCCACCATCAGAAACACATTTCAAGACACTCAGTTTCTAAGTAGTCCCTCTCAAGCCAAATTTCTTCGGTCTGTCTTTTTTGAAGATTTTGTTCATTAATTTAGAACTTTGGTGGGGCCATTCATATCTATTAGAATGACCACACCCAGTTCCTGCTTAATCAGTATTCCAGGTTGTAATTCTTCATCAAGGTGCCAGAATTCTAGGTACACCAGAATTCTACTTGGGGAAACTCAATCTGCAAACATGGATTTGACAACTACTACATGCCCATGTTTCTGTCTTGTATTCTGAGAGATGAACTCAGCTGGGAAGATTTTTTCCTCAGGTAGTTCGTGAAATAGTTCTTTGGCATACTACTATAGTGGAGAGAGAAAAAAAATGTTTCTTAAAACCCACATCACCTCCTTGTGAAGGTGGATTCCTGACCTGGAGGCTCTCTTCCCTCACCAAGATGCTCAAAGGGTCGGTTCCAGAGACTTTGGAAGTGAGTTTGCAAAGTAAAAATAGGAAGAATGTGGGGCTTCTGGGGGGCAATCTTGAGGATCAAGAAGAAAAGAGAGAGGCAGTTGGATAGTAAGCGGTTGAGGGTATAGATAGGGTGAAGGGGCCAGGAAAATGTCCCCAGTGGTTGGATGTTCTAAAACTTTTAAGATCAGGGACTGCCCCCATTTGTGGTCTGTGGTACTGTGATAGAAACATCTTTCTCCCCTTCCCACCCCATTCACTTCCCATTTTGAATGAAGACTCTGCGTATGCACATAAATATCTTGGAATAATACAATAATTGTGGGGACAGAGGAAGCAGCTCTGTTTCTCATTTAGATCCTTTTAGAAACAGTAGGCCCAGAACGGCAAGATAACCCACAAAGTGAACTTATTTAGGAAAAATGGGAATTCAGATCCAGAAGTATCCAAGAGAACTCAACCTCTGAGAATCTGCAGAAATTTCTGAGGCTCCCACAATGTATGGAACGTAAAGTTCGAGACAACCTTACCTAGGTCACAGAAAGCAAGAAGACCCCAGCTGACATATGGGCTCCATTATAGGTGAGGATTTTTGTTACACTGGCATGGAGAATTAAGCTAACGTCCTTATGTTAGATTTTATCCATCTGTAGCAATATTTTGTGGAAGAAGATAAGCCCTGAGACAAAACGTGGGTAATAACGAGTGAATTCATGACTCAGTTTTGCTCATCAAGATCTGACCTCCAAGTTTTGATTTCTAATGCATATCTCCTCCTCCCTTGCCACTCCTTTCCAACACACACACAAAGCAAACTCCTCAATCACCACTTTCACTTCCATCCCAACTCTGAATTCAGGAGAAACAGTTAACTCTCTCTTATGTGAGTTGAAATGTGATTTTTCTCTTCTGCATGCCTTCCTATTTTGAATCACTTTCCCCATCTCAGTTTCCTTGTAATGGGTTCTGTCATGGTGCTTAGTCCTTAGCTAGCCTCATGGCCAGCCCCTCCTTTCCCAAAGAGGGGGCTTTGCTTCCTCTTACATCTTCAATGAACCACAGTGACCTTTGAGGCTGATGCCGGTGCTTTGAGAAACCAGTTCATCAAGTGTTGCAGACAGAAGTGCTGGGGTGAGCCATCAGCCCCTCAAAACTGTGGTCTAGAACTGCCCCAGACCAGATTAGTAATGGTGACCTGGAGGTGAAAGGCTCTGTATTCCATTACCAGTCTCCTGAGTAATCTACCTAATTCAGTATCCTTTCATTTAATTGAAACATTATTTTCTCTCTGTTAGCTGGGGCACTCAAGCTGGTATAGCAGTGTTAATCTTTCTGCTGATTTCCATCTTTGCAGAATTACCTTTCTAGCAATTAGATCCACTGGTATAAATTTGCCTTGCTTCTTCCTGGGGTTCAATGTTAAAATGGAAATCTCCAAGCTCAATGCGTTTTCCTCTAGGTTGACCCAGGGCAGGTATTAATTAACTGGGGTGTCGTGGAAAGGTTGAGCTCAAAAAGCCAAATAGGAGAATGCTTCTCTTGGGATGTCATTGCAGCCAGTAGATGAACTAAAGAGGGTGAAACCTGGGTGGAGAAGAATCACATTTAAAGTCAAGTGGAATGATTGCACTATTAGTGAACTAGGGAGCAAAACGATGGTTATTCTGGAAATACCTTTGGACTTTCAAGTAACAAAATCTGCATCCTTTGTTGAAGTCTGAATATAGCTCATTTGTGAACATTCTCTAAGAAATTCAGAGAATGACTAGCCACTTCAACTTGCTTGGAATTGAGGGGTTTCTGAGACCAGGGACTTTTTCCAGGCTAAAACTGGGAAAGTTCTGGGAAAATGAGAATGAGTTGGTCACCCTGTAAAAAGTGCAATTTCTGAGAAAGGTGTTTAAGTCAGTTGATTGTTCACATTTCCTGTTAAACTCAATGATGAGCCATCTATGCTGTTTATTTTTCTGAAATCTAGCATCTATTTCTGCAATATTCGAGAAACTAACACTAGATTTTCAAGGTCATTAAGACTGCTAATTGTCAAATCCGGTGGCCTTCTCTTAGACCTTATCCCTCTCTAACATTGGACACAACCGAATATATCACTTTTTGAACTCTCTCTTCATTGGACTTCTGGTTCACTTCTTCCTAACCACTTCTCTTTCTCCATTGCTTAAGTTTCCACCTTTATCCCTGTCTCTCTTTACAGTTAATCCTTTAGACACTTGTAACATCTCAATCTTACACTTTTACATTCTTCTCTATGCTACCCGGGCAGGGACTTGGCAAACTCTTATCTCCCTGGGCTTGCTTACCAGCAGAGAGCGAGAGAAAGATAGAAGCTCCTTCTCCTGGCTCCTGCAGTGCAGTGGTCACTCACGGTTGCTGGTGGTTGCTGCAGCACTAGTGGCGTGTGATTCTAGTTGCCAGCAGCCCTGGCAAGGGAGTAACTTCTGTGGTCAATGGCAGATCCAGGACTAAACTTCGATAGCCTTTCCAGCAACACAGGAACTGGTGATGTTTGCAGTGCACAAGGCTTACAATTATTGATAATGTATAAAAGACTCAATTTCAGACTTGCATCAAAAGAAACGTTCAGGACCTATCTATGTGAATGTTCACTAGTCTATAGTAGACTAAGCATTTCCCGACAGACCTTAATTGTCCCTCTTGCTTACTAGAAAAACTTCTAGTGATAGACTTATCATTCTTCTAAAACCGAATTAGTCACCAAATCTTGTCTTTTTATATAAAAGGAAATGCATTTCACATCTTTCGATTTGTTTCTTTTCTCTCGTTTTGGCCTCTATAACCTCATGTCTGAACAACATCATTCTCATTTATTAAGAAATACTATCAATACCTGCTCTCTTATAAGGAGTGACAGCTTCACACAAGATACTTAGTGTATATGAGGTCTTAACATTGCGATGACTCTAGAATAGGTGCCTTCTCCTCCTACAAATGAAGTGATTAGTCTCAGAGAGGTTAGTTAACTTTCCAAAGGTCACACAGGTGTTAAGTGGAATAACCTGGATCTGAGCTTAAGTCCTTCTATCTCCAGAACCTATGCTTTTTCCTTTAGTTATTCCCTTTCTAGTTTCTTCAACTTCGAATTTATCTGTGTGTGACCAGTCTAGATAATATTTCTAAATTTCATTAAAAAAAAAAAAACCTGACCCATAGGTAGAATCCAATCAGTATTTGCTGAATAAATTGAACATATTATTTCTCTAATTAAACACATTTTATAAAATTTTAACAACCTTATTGAGGTATAAATGACAAAATAAACTGCACATGTTCAAAGTGCACAACATAATATGCTTTGACATGTATACACCTGTGAACTCATTACTATAATCAAGATAATGAAAATATATCTCATTTCCAAAAGTTTCCTCATGCTTCTTTGTAATTTCTCATTCTCACCCCTCCTCCAGCCCCATCCCCAGCCTATCCCTCACCAATTCCCAGAAAACCACTGATATACATTATGTCACTATAGATTAGCTTGCATTTTCTAGAATTTGTGTAAGTGGAATCATGCAGTGTTTACCCATTTTTTCTCTAGCATCTCTCACTCGGCGTAATTATTTTCAGATTCATCCATGTCATTACATGTATCATTACTTTTATTACTCAGTACTATTCCATTGTATAAACATATCCCAATTTATTGATTCATTTACTTGATAGATATTTAAGTTTTCAGTTTTTAGCTATTACAAATAAAGCTGCTATGAATATTCACGTGGAAATTTTTTCTAGACATATGCTTTCATTTCTTTGGAGTAAATGCCTAGGAATGACATGGATGGGTCATGTGGTAGATGTATGTCTAATTTTTTAAGAGACCAGCAAACTGTTTCTAAGGTGGTTATATTATTGTACACTTCCACTAGCAGTGTATGAGAGTTCTAATTGTCCACATTTTTTCCAACACTTGGTAAGACCTGTCTTTTTAATATTAGCCATCCTAAAAGGTAAAATAGTATCGCATTGTAGTTTGAATTTCCATTTCTCTAATGATAAATAACTGAGCATTTCATGTGTTTTTGTCATCATATATCTTCTTTGCTGAAGTGTCTGTTCATATCCGTTGCCCATTTTTTATTGAGTTATTTGATTTTTCACTATTAAATTTGAGAGTTATATTTATATTGTGGATACAAGTTCTTTATCAGATATGAGAATTACAAATATTTTATTCTAGTCTATGTCTTATCTTTTCACTCACAGTGTCTTCCAAAGAGCAGAATTTTTTAATTTTTATAAAGTCTAGTTTATTAATTTCTTGTGTAGTGTATTATATTTTGGTGTTATATCTAAGAAATTTTGGCTTAACACAAGTTCACAAAGATTTTCTCCTATTTTTTTCCTAGAAGTTTTAGGTTTTACATTTAGGTCTATGATCCATTTTGAGTTAGTATTTGTATACCATACATGGTATTGATCAAGTTTTATTTTTTTGTAAATGTATATCCAATCATTCTGACACCATTTGTCGAAAAGGTTTTCCTTTCTCTATTGAACTGTTTTTGCACATTTGTTGAAAATAAATTGAATATATATTTAAAATACAAATATATAAATATAAATTATAAATCATAAATATATATACTATATACATATATTTCTGGTTTCTAAATTCCTTTTCAATAATCTGTTATGTTGATGTCAATGCCACAGTCACTGTAGCTTTTGAATAAATCTTAATGTTAGGTACTTCAATCTTATCTTTTTCAAAGTTGTCTGGGCTTTTTTAGGTGCTTTACAATTTTATATGAATTTGAGAATTGCTTGACTAATTTCTATAAAATCTTGCTGGATTGCACTGAATCTATAGATAAGTTTGAGGATAATTAACACCTTGGTAATATTGAGCCTTTCAATCTACGAACATGTTATATTTCTTCATTTACTTAGGTCTACTTTAATTTCAGTAATCTTTCATAAATTTTAGTGTATAGGGTTGCATATCTTTGTCAGATATAGTCATATGTATTTTATACTTTGATCTATATAAATGATTTTAATTTTTAAAATTTAGTTTCTGATTATTTACGGTTAGTCTACAGAAATGCAATTGATTTTGCTTTATAACCTGCAACCATGCTAAATTCATTTATTATTATTTTAGTGATTTTTTTTTTTTTTAGATTTCATAGGATTTTGTATGTAGACTTCTATGTCATCTGCTAATAAAAAGAGTTTTATTTTTTTCCTTTCCAACCTGGAGGCTTTTTGTTTCTTTTTTATTCAGTTAGCTAGAATCCCCAGTATTGTGTTGAGTGGAAGTGGTGGGAATGGACATTCTCATCCCGTTCTTGATCTTAAGGAGAAAATACCTCTAGTGTTTTAGCATTCAATATAGTGTTTGCTATAGAGTTTTAATAGT
The DNA here is from genome assembly GCF_902729225.1 of Pteropus medius. NCBI lineage: Eukaryota > Metazoa > Chordata > Mammalia > Chiroptera > Pteropodidae > Pteropus > Pteropus medius. Next base: position 542,563 of record NW_024354499.1, read on the forward strand.
CTTCTTTAATTGGGTTGAGGAAGTACCCTTTTATTTCTAGCTTATTGAGAGGTTTATCATAGATGCGTGTACTCCTAAAAATATTATTGAGCTTTGTCAAAAATTTTTTCTCTTTCAATTTTGGGCTTTTGAATTTCAAAAGCCTAGGTTTCATGGTCATGAGAAGACCCCATACATATATACATATGTTTATGTATATGTATATGTAAAATAAATTGTAAAGGAGTGCTCACTGCTTCCTCACTCATCATGGTCCTTTTGGATTTGCTGAGGAGGAGGAAAGATGGATAGGACAGGGAAAGGAAACCAAACCTGCAAGAACTTTCTGGGCAGGGGGCTGCTTCTCCTTCTATAGCTTCCAACCCAATGTCCAGGAACTTCCTGGAACCAATAGCTGGGCAGTGTTCTTCTGTTAGTTAATCAATCAATCAATCAATTAATCAATCAATTAGTTTATCATTTTATGCCTTTGCTACTTGGTAGTTTATCTTATTTTTTCTGTTATTCACTTTATCATTTTATTGGTTAAGTGGATTTTTTCCTTTTATTTTTATTTAATGCCACCTAGGTTTTCATTATTTGCTTTTAAAAAATCCAACCTTTTAATTTAAGAGAATTTGCATCACGTTTGATCAATCTTGATTCTGGTTGTTTTATTATCCATGTTTACCTTTAGCTTATTTTAATATTGCAAGCAAGAATCACTGATTTGAGGGTAGCATCTGTGAAAACTATTCCAGGATGGCTGGGAGACTTTCCCTCTCTAGTTCTCTCCAGCCGATTTTTCAAATCTACCTCAATATTCCTCAGGGCTGCAGTATTTCAGGAGGCACCATTCAAAATTGTGTTCTGTGTAAATGTCAGGTGGCAACTGCTCTAGGAATGCCATTTACATACAATAAATTTGAATAATGCTCCCTGAAGTTGTACAACACTGATACTGCCCACCTTGCAAAGATGGTACATGGAGTTCTAAAGTTTTCAAACTAAATAAAACAATAGCTGCACTGGCCAATCTTCCTTTTCAAAAAGCACATTAATCCTTCATCCACTCATTGCACAGCTGAACCATTGAAACAACATTGTCTTTTCATATTGCAAATCATCCAATCCCTTTATAATGTTATGAATTATTTAAATTGATGATCTCTACTCAGTACAACCACTGAACATCAGGTAAATATATGGTTGCATAATAAAAAAAAGAAATTGTGTAGGAAGTTTCCAGCCAGAGAGTACTCTCAAATAATTCCCTTTTTTTCCAAATGTCATTTTGTTTATAATTTCTAAACAGTTAAACATTATTTTTATTTTAAAAAGTGGATAAAACATAGAATATAACTAGATCAAAATATAGAACTAAGAGTGGAAAATGAAATTTAAATAGCATATGTCACTTAAATTTCATTTTGATAATGACTCAAATTGTCTTAAAGGTAGGCAGCTGCCAGCGGATGCTTCTTCCAGGAAGGATTTTAGAAAATGTTTCTGAGTGTAGCCTAAAGGCAAAAGGGAAGTTCACTAGAGCTATAATTAAGATTGATGGTGTTATCCAGATGAAGCTGGCTCTATTTGTGATGAACAATCAGCTGTAAACAAAACAAAAACAAAAATTAAATTTCATTGAATACCTCCCTGCTTCATTCCATAACCATAAACTACAGTGTCCTACAGGGTACCTCTGAGTGTTAATGAACTGAGGGCAAGTCTCTGTACTCTTGCTCAACTCCTTAAAATGGGAGACAATCTGGACAGACTTCTCTCCACAAAGTAATTTGATTGACATTCACTACTTCCTTCATATGGCGTATGGCCTCCAATCCAATGAGATTCTTGACAAGTAAACTTTCTCAACTGTTCTTCCTATCTAATGCTCACCCCTGTGAAGACCTTATCCTCTGTGGGACCTGTCTAATTGACACTGCATTAAAGGCTAATATGTTCTACTTTTCTTGTAAATTTATCCTTTTTCAAATAGATATAACTCTGTGCTAGGGGCCATAAAAGATAAACTTTGGATGGATCTTTTGGTTCTTTCTCTTCAGAAATATACAGTATTGACAGAGAAAAATTTTCATGTAGTGAGTAATAGAATCAAGTTGGCAATATTCGATAGCCCATGGGAATCCATAAATAGAGAAGGATGTGAGCTGAGAGGAACAAGGAAGTTTTCCTAGAAAAGATGGTACTTGGCATGTCCTGAGTGGGGATACTGATAGGTTTCCGATTGCCAGGAGTGCTCTGACTAGGATACCCCATCACTCGTTCATTCTGAAAACTGTGCAAGACATTCATTATATCCTGCAATAGTAGCATTTATTTCTTTTCTTCCCCATAAGTTCTTATCCTCAGCGTTTTAATAACAGTCAGTTGCAGGGAAGAGCAGGTGGTGATGTTTTCGTTTTCATAGTCATTTTATTTATTCTTCCGACACTAGGTCACAGTTTGAACAGAGTTTATATCCAGGGAAAGATCCCTAGTGTCCCTTATCCTAATCATCAGTTTCTATGGCAATTTAGTTATTTTGATATACTTTATCCATTCTTATTACATTTTTTTTCCATTTAACAAATGTTTACTATGTACTGTCTATGTTCAAGTTCACTTTAGAGGCACGGGGAACAAAAACAGACACTGTCCCTGTCCTCTTAAAGCTTACTCTATGGTGGGAGGAGACCATATAGAAATAAATGGCTGTCCATCTATATATTCTTCTATTTACCTATAGATGTTTAAAGAATAGAATATAATGAAACACTATACGGTATACAAATATGTTAAGTAAACATATAAATAAATACTTATTTTTGTATGTTATATATGAACATTTATTTAAATATCTATGGTAACAAGCACTTTAGAGAAAACTAAAGCAAGGAAACAGTGTGTGGCAGGGTGGGAAGTAGAACTTTTAGTCAGATGGTCAGGAAAGGCCTCATTTGAGGAGAAGGCAACATTTGAGCAGTGACTTAAAAAAGGTGAGGAGATAAGTTGTATGGATATTGGGGCAAGAGCATTTGAGAAATAGGGACCAGCAAGTGCAAAAACCCTGTGTGGTGTGTTCAGTGAAATTACATTCACACTGTGAAAGAATCACATGCCTGTTATATGGAGAATAGGTTATAGCGGAACAAGTAGAGAAACTAATTAGGAGACTGCAAGAAGCAGTCAAAAGTTGATGGTGGCCTGGACCAGGGGATAGTGGTAGAGAATATATATATCTTTGATCCTAAGATTCCTCTCCTTGAACTTTTTTTTTTTTAGCGTTTTAACAGCTCTGAATTTGAGATATGTATTCTAATTGACTGCCTTTTACCATCACTGCAGCCCAGAATGCATAGAGATGGAGCTGCCATTTATCTTTACAGGGACACACTTGGTTTGAAGTGTTTATTCTCCCATGATAGAGTCCCTGATCACTAGAAGTTTTGCAGCTTTTGTTCAAAATCTGTAGGAAGCAGAGCTTTGCATCGCTACTACTCTTAATGGCAGCGTGGATGATGTTTTGTGGAAAAAACGTATACAGTACTCATATGACTGAGTCAAAGCAATTAAGAAAATACATTCTGAAGTTGATAATAATTTTGATAACTTTAACCAACTTATTTCACATACATTTTCATTTTGTTATAGGAGCAAGGATGATATGTGGTTTATAAAATGTCTACATAGGTTTAAAGATCTTTAAGTACAAAATAAAAATTCTCAGCAATATCATTGAGTCATAAGATTGCCAGATTTTTTTTCTTTCTTAGGGAATAATACTATGATCATGTATCTCACAATCGATGACATTTTAAGTTCTATAAAAATACCTGTACATCGAGGGTAAAATTCATGAGGAGAATGTGAAGAGAAGAGAAATCACAGATGACTCTGAAGCGTTTTGTCTGAGCAACTGTTAAAATAGATCTCCCTTTGACAGAGAAGGGAAAAAGCGGCAAGAGAGTGGGGGCAGGAGCCCTGTTTGGGGCATGTTAATTTTGGGATGCTTATTAGGCATCCGTATTAATTTTCAAAGGCTGCTGTGTAAAGTACTACAAACTAGATGGCTTAAAACAACAAATTTATTGTCTCGCAGATCTGGAGGCTAGAAGCCTAAATCAAGGTGTTGGCATACTCTCTGTGATGGCTCTAGGAGGAAAGCCCTCACTGCCTCTTCTAGCTTCTGCTGTTTGCCAGCAATTCTTGGTGTTCTTTGGCTTGTAGATGAATCATTCCAGTCACATGGCTGTCTTCTCCTTGTGTGTCTTCACATCATTACTCCGTGTGTGTGTGCCTGTTTCAGTGTCTAAATTTCCTCTTTCTTGAGGACACCAGTCATGTTGGATCAGCGTCCACCCTAATGACCTCATTTTAACATGATTGCCTCTGTTAAGACCATAGGCACATTCTGAGGTATTAGAGGTTAAGAATTCAACATATATTTTTGGCTGGATAACCTAACCCAAAATCGCATCCAAGTAAAGAGGTCTAGTAAACAGATGTCAACTAACTTAAGGTACTCTAAAAGTCAAGAGAGAGGTTTGGTTTAGAAACAAAAATGTGGGAGTCATCAGCATTATAAATGGCATAAATAAGACTGAGTGAGATCACCAGAAAGTGAGTGCAAACAAAATGAAATCTGAAGTCATTTAGAAGTTGGAAACTGTGAAGAAGTGTCAACCTCTCATACTGGGAATATGTGTTCTAGTTTCTCATGTAGGTGGGACTTATAAACATAATGAGCCTGCCAACCTCAGAATAACCTTGAATTTATTTTTTAAAATGCTCGTTACAGAAGAGAATAGTGCTTAGTAGATATTCCTAACTCAGTTTGCCTAAATAAAAACCATTCTGAAAAACACATTCAGATAAGTGATGCTTAATTTCAGCAGTGTATCCGATTAAGGCTCACTAAAGAGTGAAAAATAATAGTCAATGGCTCTGAATAACAAGAAAGGGTCTAACTTGAAGTGGTTAGGCTTTAAGTTATAGCTTATAAAAATATTTTGAATTATATAGTCACACAAATACATTTTCCAAAAGTAAAATTTTCTAGCGATGATGGAATTTAGAATTGAATGAGATTTTCTAGATCATCCTGCTAACAGATGAGGGAAGGGAGACCTGGAGCCACCAAGGGGCTAGTCCAACTAAGATGGCCTGCCTAACAGGGCATGTGCCAGGGCCAACAGGGTCCTTTCACTTCAAGTTCAACATACTGTGATCACACTGCCTTGCTAGAGAATTTTTTAAAAGACTAGAAATTTAAGAGAAAAGTCATAATTGAAACACAAGCTAAAGTCTTATTCTAACAAAAAAGCACACATGTATAAAGATGGCAGTTGCATATCAGCATGCCATTGACCTTTGAGTTTCATTGGACAGTAGCTTAGTCTGAGAAATCCTATTTAAACTTTGTCAGAAGCAAAAATAAGATAAAACTAATCTGCGCCCTCCATTTAAGGCAGTTTGCGTGAAAGAAATTGAAAAGGCTTGCGTAAAACCAATGTCTGAGTAGTGTTCAGTTAGTCTCGATAATTAATAAGTTAAGCATTAAGATTAATTGAGCATATAAATGTGGCCACTATTCCCCCAATGAATAAGATCATCCCCTTTTTCTTATAAATAATCCTTCAGCTATATCAATATCTTTCACTTTCCATTTGGTATAGGTTCAAATTATAGCACCCCTATAATGATGGTAAACAGAATTCTCTCTCTCTCTCTGTCAGTATTCCTCAGTAGAAAGCTGTTCACTAAATAAAATATTGAAAAGCAGTTGTACTTTTGGAATTAGAGTGAAGTCGATAGTGTTTGGCTGTGTGGCACTTCCAAGTTTCTTGATTTTTCTCAGGCTCAGACTTCGCATTGGGAGTTGGCATGATATTACTCACTCGAAAAGATGGCTGTGTGAAATAAATAACTTAGATTAGATATATGAATCTTAACATATTATTCAGTACTTAGTAAATATCAACAAATGGCTTTCCCAGTAAATAATGTTCATTTCAGCCATTTTTCCCCCTATTCTTGTTTACTTTGTACCATATCCAGGTTGTTTTACTTACTACATTGTTAGAGATAGTAAAAACAAATAGACTTTATATATAATGTGATGTTCCTTTTTATTCAATTGCTATAAACACAATGTTCCGAACAGATCTTTTTTGTGTGTGCGTTACTTGATTTCCATTCAAGTTGCAGAATAAGCAGCTCTTGTTTGTGTGTCAGTATATATTTGTTTACCATTTAAGACAAATACCGTTTTCCCTCTAATGAGTAAAAGAAATAGTTGCTCTTATAAAGTATAAATCTGACTTCATTTGGTACCTTCACTTTACCCCAACTCTACACAGTTACCACCTTCAGGCTATATAGTATATAATTGATTTAAAAAAATAAATTTTGAAAAAAATCTCATATCACTAGGATTTCTCACATACTTTAAACTCATTTAACTGCTTTTTAAAAATAGCTGCTTAGAAGCTTCTTTAAAGAAAAATCTGAACCTTTCTTTTAAACAACAGCTGCAACAACCACCCTGCCTGTGGCTAACCCATCCCTAGGCTTTAGATGGTAGCTTAGCCTTAAAAATACCTCCTGAATTTTGTCAGAAACATAAATAAGATGAAATAAAATCGCCCCTTCCACTTGAGGCAGTTTTGCAAAAAATAAAAAAAAAAGGCAGAGAGGAAATTAAAATGACTTCCAAAAATGTACACTTTTGCAATGTATTCGAGCTTGAGTTCCCCTTGCCTAAAGTTCAGTTTTAAAAAGACCCAGCCGTGGGTGACTGAGAGCCAAAAGTCCGACACCTTCAGCCTGAACACTTGAGGGCTGTAATAAGAGGGGGCTTCACTGCTGTCTGCACATCTGATGACTCGGGAAACCTGTCTAGTGAGTGCTTCATCACCAAAGAAACACTTCCATCCCATCAAGTCTAGCACCTTCACATTTACAACTCATTTGACAGGCACCAGCTGTAAATAAGTCTGCACTCAGGAGTAGGAATATGTGGCGTCCCTCACTAGCACCTACCATAAGAATTATAAATTGCCCAATTTTGGGACAGAGTGAGACGCTTTAACAAAAGTTCAGAACAACGGCAGATCCGGCACTGAGTCTATTGCACACTAATTGTTTCACTGAGATAATTTTAAGGTAATTATACTCCACCAACCCACAAGTAAGCTCACTCAGGCTGTACCTAATCCAGTGTAGCTTGCTATTTCTAAAAGGTCAGGAAATCTCCTTCGTCACCTCTAACTGCTCACCTTTCTTGGGTGCACTATGGGGATGCATAATTCCAACGGAGTGGAAATTCAGTCACTAAATGAAGTCTATGCATAAATATTCATAGCAAAAACTTCTGAACAAAAAAGTCAAGAAATGAGACTAAGTAAATCATAGCCTCCCTTTAGAGATGACTAAGATATGCTCTGACAATTTACATGGATTTGCTCAGCACTTTATTCTTATTTTTAAGAACTCTTTTCATGGGAACTGGTGCATCCCTGTGCCAGTATTTGCATGCTTCATTCATGCTTCTTCATTGAAGAAGAAAGCAAGTGCACTTGGAATCTTTCGAACTCTTCTTTCTCTTCATGACACTTCTTTCTTTCTTCAAAACTCCTTAAAGAAAAAGATTCAGATTTATTTATGTTCCAATGTAGCCAAATGTGCTTTAACTTACATAAAATTACTTGACAGCTTAGAATTTGTTCTATACTCTGCAGTTACCATTGACTACGTTCATGATCAAAACTGGCTAAACAACTCTCAAACATTGATTCCAAGGCATTCTATAAATTATAAATGCTACAAAGTTAATAATCCTCCCTTCTCATCCAAAATATGTGTGTATATATGAGGACCGTTGGTATGTTTTATAATATAAGTGATAAGTCATTACTAAAAAAGTAACTTTTCTCTTTATCACAGACATCAGCTTAATTTTTATCCTGTTTAACCCAAAGATGTCCTCAGAAAAGTTACCTTTCCTTCAAGAATCAACATATAGAAATCTCATGATGTGAGTAAAGTTTCAGAAACAATAAATAAAGGAAGACCTTTTATAACACAAAGTCTTGTACTTTATCTTTTTTAGGATAACTAGGAAAAAATTTTTAGGGGAACTAGGAAAAATTTCCCTTGTTAGGGTAAGGAATCCACCAAGAACCATCCCAAAATTGATGAGAACTTTTTTTTTTAGTATTCAGTCATCAAACAGTGCAAGCAGTCATGTGCCTTGTGGCTTGCTGTCATGGGACTTTGCCTAGTGTTAGTCAAGGCATAAACTTTCCTGCCATAGTCAAATTTAGGATAAAGCAGAATTTGTTTTTTATTCTGTGCAAGCTGGTTAAAATTTTTCCAATACAAGTAACATTTTGTTTTGCCTTCATCTTTTTCTTTTTTCTTTGTTTTACCATTGCTGATGTGGGAAATATCATTAATCCAATGAATTCAAAGACTGAATTTAAGAACTAAAAACCCAACTGCTAGGTAGAACTGTGAGAGTTGTAATATGATCTGCCTGGTGGCACTTTTTTGGGTAGCATTTCTTTTTAATTTTAACTATAGGTTAGCCTAGAAAGATATGTGTGACTCTAGCATTCCCCAAAACCAAATGTTAGTGGAAGTAAAAAGTTTTTACTTTATTCCTTACAGTTTTCTCTGCTCAGCTGCATGGTAGAAAAAGAAAAAAAATACCTTTTCACAAATACCGGTGGTATTCATATACATAATCATGTAAATGACTTTGAAGGAGTCTACTTGCTTTCTTGAAAATTATGGATTAAGTCACTGTAAAGTCACCTATTTTCCTCTATTACTGAATTGTGAGGCCGGGGAGGCTATACTTGTTTATTAGCTCTGATAAATGAGATGCCAGGCCTGGCGTTTTTCATTCTTGATCACGGCAAGATCACAGAACTGAAGGAGAGGCCTGTTTCTTCTCCTCTTCTTGGACTCAGTTTCCTTACTCATGCAGCTATTGGCTTAGCGGGTGCTCAACAAACCATTTAGGAAACAACTCCCTTCTGCCTTAAAATCCATTGTTTTAGATGGACAAAACTAAACGTTTCTTCTTTGGGATCAGGGTCTTCCATCTTAAAAGATCTAGTTCCAGTCACATTTTCTATGGCATATACTTATGAGCCTCAGGTGAAAAACAAGTGGTTAACCTTTGGCAGTCCTATAGGTAATCTGCAACCTTCCTGACATAAAATTGTTTTTGAATGGGTTAGGTGAGACATGAATATCTTATTCCAAATTCAAGTCCAAACTCAAAGAATTTCTTTCCTGCTTCCTATTTTCCAGGGATTTTCAAGAATAGCCATTTCACAGTTCAGTTGTGAAATAAAATCCTGTTATTACCATCCAGGGATGTTGAACCATAACTAAGGGAAACTTGAAAATGTACAATTTGTTCTTATGGCTTCCATGTTGATTGTATGTATGTATGTATGTATGTATTTACTTACTTACTAATAATTATGTTGAATATGATTAAAATGTAGAGATTCTGAAAGCACAAATCAAAGATGAATAGTAGTTTTCAGTAGGAATGTCTTTCCAGTCACCTTTCTTCAATTTTCTGGTTTCATAAAAGGGGTGATGTCATAATTTATGATGTTAAGCGGACTGGTGAAATGTCATTACACAGGTGATGTTTTAATTGATGATGTTAGTCTGGTTAGCAGGAAAGTGTCAAATGTCACTTTTGTGACATAAACTGGCAGTTATGATTATATAATATCAATTATTCTTTGGAAAACTGCATTAGATCAGTTAGAGCCAAACCAATTTAGTTTGAGCGGGTTCATATTTTTTTTCTAGCTGTTCATCCAGTTCTAATTATTAGGAGTAAAATGCACTTTGGATGTAGTTTAGACTTTCATAATGTCCTCCCTGGAAAGGTAATAGGTGTCTTATATGCCCCCTGTATTATACAAGGAGGTACAAGAAAAATCTTTACTGATCTTCCAGAAAGGAGGCTGTACATGAATCCTCCTCCTTTTCTATTGGAACTCTTAGAATTATTTTAATTGTTAGTTGAGATTTAATTGAAATATGACATTATGAAGAAATATCTCTGAAAGAGTCTTAGTTTATTTGGGTTTTCTATAAATATTAGCTACTTAGTTAATTTAAATTAACTCAAAACTTCTAAGCTTATTTGCCTCTCTCCTTTTCTTTACAAATAAAAGAAGAAACGAAAGAAGTGAAGAAACATTTTCTTATATTCTTTGTCTTCTATTATAGAAAGCATGAAAATGAGATGGACTAACAGAAAGATATGGAACTCAAAACTCAAAAGTCTAGTGATGAAAATATTAATAATAAATACTATCATAGCAATAGCTAGCATTTATTGTAGCTACTATGCCCAGGAAGTGTGCGAATCCTTTACATGCATTGCCTTATGTATTCCTCATAACAAATCTGTGAGCTAGATATGATTCGTGTCCTTTTGCATAAGAGAAAAGTGAGGCTTTCAAATATGCAAGCATACATCAGAAAATAAACAGTTTGTAACAAGCCAAACAGTATTTCCAAAAATGTTGGAGTAATTTGGTATAAAGTAAACATGGAGGAAATGGGTCAAATGATTTTGAGTCACAGTTTTCAGCCTCTGCCATTGTTACACCCAAGGTGGGGTTCAGGAGCTGAGCCCTGGTGTGAGGGCTAAGTGCTAACAGAATGAAAAGCAGGGGAAAATGGTAAAGCGAGGACAAAGTGAGTGTAGGTGTGTGTGCACGTGTGTCTGCACACGTGTCTGTACACAGGCATGTGTGTGCATGCATTATCCACAGATTTGCACATGTGTGCACATGGGAATATATGGACTTGTGTGCATGTACATGTATACATAGATAGTGTGTGCATGTGTGTGCACATGCATGTGTGTGTTCACTTACATTCAGAGAGTGAGCACTGGAGTAGAGAGAAAGTACAGAATAACACTGAGATAGGAGTAATATCCAACATGTTTAGCACAAACAAAGTGCAACCTAACAATTGGTACAAGTTCAAAATCAGCTCATCTCTCTAGGACAGAGTCCAGGAGGTGCCATGCTGAGCCAGGCATTAACCATCTCACTGCAGGATTGTGGGGCTGTCCAGCCAAGTAGACTCTTGGGGGAAGGGCCAAGACAACAAGAGCAGGAGGTAGCTCCTCAGAGGGTAGAATGTACTTACCAAGAGGTACATGTATTTCAATAATTGAACAGCATTTACAGTCCTGCCATTCAGAGCTGAGCAGCTTTGAAAGACATAGACTTAGAGGAGATCGGTGCCTTTTCCTGTCCCTCCTTTATCTCCTACTCCCAATTCTATTCCCACTAACTCCAAAATGAGCTGTGTTCTTCCTACTGCTTTTCAAGGAATTCTGTCTAAGATATTGAGCTGATAGTTCTCTTCAAGCATTTCAATTCCACAGGTCTGCTTTCCTCCTCACAGGTATGATTTTGGTGAAAACTAGAAAAAAAGTCCAAACCTGTAGCTGAGTGAGTCAGTTGGGGTCAAAGAGGAATGTGAAGTTCTTAGCAATATTGAACATATTAGAACTTGGATGAAAAGATGCTCTCAGAGGCCCTGTCAACCTACACCAAAAAGAAATTAATCGATAAATGAGTCACATGAGAAAATAGCACATTATTGTTCTTGGCAACATTTAATAACTTCATGATAAGTCCTCATGGCAAATTATTGTATTTTTCCTCCATCCAAGTTTCTTCTCCTTTATTCTCGTCTCCATTTTTACCTTGCTTTCACCTTGGTTTAGGAGCAAAGCCAAATTTTTTCATTTGGAAGGTGAGGGAACACAGAAATGGTTCCTGGGACTTAGGAAAATCCCCCTTATGGCTCTAACTCAAAAGAGAGGGCTGGCACCTTGCAGGTGAGTACCAAGGGAGGCAAGACAAATAGTAGCAAATATCTATCTATTGTTTTGAGAATTTGCAAAGCACTTTTATGTACAAACTTATGATATCTCACAACTTTGTAAGATCATGATTATTAGCATCTTTGAAGTTTCTCAGCAAAACAACTAGTAGTTTTCCGATTACACATCCCATGATCTTTCCAATGTAATGTGGGGATTTTTAACTTCTCAATATCAAACATCTGATTATTGGGAGAAATCCTGATTGCTTATATCACACTTGAAAATCAATTAGGCTTGACCTTTCCTTGATCTAAATATTAATCATCACTTACTCCTTCCATCCCTCACTCAACTGCATTCATTCAAAAAATGTTGATTGAGCACCTATTATGTGTCAAACACTGTCCCATGCCTGGTGATATGATTGTCAGCCCAATTGTGCCTTCCTAGAGCCCACATACTTATAAAGCCAGGACTGAAAAAAATTGTAAATGACATAATTTTGGCCCTGAATGCTCTTGACTCTTCTTTTGCATTAGAAGCAAGTCACAAAGTCCAGCCCACACATGAGAAGACTATACAAGGGCGTAAATTCCAGGAGGTGTGAGTTCAGAGGAGCCATTTTAAATGGCATCCTACAAAAGGAACTGAGAAGGTTTCTCAGGGTCTCTAAATATTCCTCCGCTACAATAACATACTTAGCATGGCACCTAGTGAAACCTTTAGAAGATGATTTCTTGTGTCTCATAGCTTCAGTGCTCTCTCTTAATTTCTACTAAGGAGCAAGCTATTGAGTACTTGAGGTGTTATTCCTCTGAAGGTGTATGGCCTCTCCACAAGTGTTTTCCATCCGAAAATCTTTTTATTAGACAACTCTTAAGCACCATTTCTGATCTTCTAAGCCACACCTATATCCTATGTCAGCCACTATTGCAAGCAAGAGTTCTGTGCAGGCTCTATTAGTTTCCAGCAGGTACAACCTTGCACAAGACCAGTGCGTTATATATCTTGCCTTCAGCAGACATAAAACTTCTTTGTTGGTACCACTGGATTGGATGCTTTAGGAACTCACGCTGATGCCCAAGAATGTGCACCTCAGAAGTGGAAGGAATTAATTTCAGGTTGGGAGAAATGTTCATCAATGGGGACTGGAAGTCAATAGGTAAATGCTTCCCTAAGATGCATTTCACGCTGCTTCTCAGATGATCCCACAGGACTGAAAAACTAGTTACCTATAGTGATGTCCTTATGTGGGCTCTCTCTCCTCCCCTGTTTCACTCTGGTTCTCTGAAATCATGTTCCCAAATAAACTCACACATGGCTGTTTTCTTCGATGTTGCCTCTTGTTGAATCCAGCCTTAAGATATCCTTCAAGCTTTAATGACTCAAAAAATAACTAAATAAATTACTGATGATGAAATTTCAGTGTTATATACAAGATATCGAGGCTGAAATAAGTGTGGTTAAATGGCATTTTATGAAATGTGCAACTTACCAGATGTTGTCCATTCCAGGCACTGGAACACTCATTCTTATAGTTATCACACTGGGCCCATGGGTTTCTCTATTATGATACTTGGCTGGTTCTTTAAATTTGGGCTGTATGAAATAAAGACAATAACAACAACAAAATAAGTAAAACTCTCTCTATAATGAAAATAATATGATATTTTCTATAAGTATTGATACAAACACACTTATTTAGGGCAAAGTTCTCGGGGTGGACACCAGCAACGTCGCTTGGCGCAGCTGGAACTCGGACAGAAGGGTCAGCAGACATGAGGGTCATTGTGCTTGGGTGGGGAAGCCACTGGATGTACTGTGAGGCTCTTTCTCCTTTGAAAGAAAGTCAACTCCTGCTGGTATCCCTTTTAATAAGGCAATCGTTAGAGCAGACTTGAGGGTGGGTGGGGGGTGGTAAGTGTATTAGGCTTGCCTTGTTCTAAAAAGTTTTAGCTTACAAACAAAAATTTTAAGGCTGATCTGAGGAAATATAGATGCCCAGCATCTGGATAATCATAGAGCTTCCAGTCACTTGGGAAGTGATATGGATATAGTTCCTCTTTCCATGCATCCATGGAAAGTTGAAGCTTCACACTTTCCCCCAAAGAAGGAAGCCATCAATTCCCATTTGGTGTTGTCCAGCAAATCGGAGAGAGCTCCAATCCTACCCATCAAGTGACTTTTACTGACGGTTTTGTTTCCTTCCATTATACTCTGTGCAATGCTGGTGTCTGGCTCTGGGTTGTTGCAGCTCCCTAGTTCTGTCAGCGACCCTGTCGTGTCTGCCTTCTCCCTTGCAGCACTACGCTTCTCCTTTGGACTTTTGGAAGAGGCTTTGTGTGTATTGGGGACATGAAGGAAAAGGATATTAAATCCTACTTTTTTCCCAGAAAGGATGGTTTTTTGCTTGGATTTGGAATTGAAAATAGATTGCTTTTCATGTCATATATTTCCTCTGAATGACACCAGTATATATTTTGCCAGTCACCATGACGTAGGAGGAAATCCAAGAGGCTACCATTTCATTTGTTGGCTTGAAGGTTTTACTAGGTTCCATGATAAATATGTCATTATAAGGGAGAGCTATTTTGGGTACCTGAGAGACCTCAGTTCATTTGGTAAGAAGACTTCTAAAAATGGCTCCATGATCCCTGCATCCTGGTATTCACACTCTGTGTATTCCCACCCCTTTACATGTGAGCTGAGCCTAGTGACTTATTTCTAATTCAAGTAAAAGGATTCTTCCCATGTTGAGACTTGAGATGACCACAGTCCTGGCTGACCCCTTGATTGTAACTGAAGAGAGACCTTGAAACAGAAGATCCATCTAAGCCAACTCAGATACTCAACCCATAGATAAAGAAATAGTTTTAAGATAAATAAATAGTTTTACAGTAATTCATAACAGTAATAGATAACAAATTCAGCTTCCTTTCAATTATAGGCATTAGGAAGCTTTCTCTCTCTTTGTGAGCCATTGTAACTGTATCCTTTGGTTGCAATACCCAGGAAATGTCTATAATCTATGATCTCCTTTGAATGCAGGCAGCCATTCACCCTCCTCGCCTCCTCCCCCGCAACTGGATCACTATGCAACATTCAACCTGTCAGAAACTAGGGCATACAAATTCTATTATAACCACTATATTTAACACAGGAGCCTGGATAATAAGGTCAGAGATGTATTTTACAGCCTCAGCCTGGCATCACATCTTTTCTCTTCCAAGGGCACTTTCTATAGTTCTTATTGAAAATAGCAGTTATTTTTTCTTTTCCCTGATCAGTTATCTTTACTGAAAATGTACAGCGCTGTTATCCTGACAAGGAGGACATGTATTAGACACCATGGGCTTGCACCTGAATACCCAAGTGATGCATTACATGAATATAATTTACATAATGAGCAAGGTAAAAAATGCGTCTTAGAGTGTACATGCTTGTCAACATTTAAAAATGTTGAAATCTTGACAGAGAGCTGCCTCTTAGAGTGAAGAAACGAATGATTCTTATTCCCTTCCTCTTCAAACTCTTAGCTGATGCCATGCCCCAAATATTACTCGTGGAGGGAATTCATATAGTTCACACCAAGAAATAAACCTGTTGTATGTTCAATTGTTAATATAACTGGAACACTGGACTTACCTGGGTGCCTTGGCACAGGTTTCTTTTAGTTTTTTTTTAATAAATATGGAAGATTAAATTCAAGCACTAAGTGGATTTCATGGTTACGTCACAATTTATAAGTGGGCATTCATTAACAGCAGATAAAAAAAGAAATTCCTAAGGAATTACATATTGCCTTGTCATTGGTGGGGGGGGCTAATAATTATAAACCTTACTGAAATGAATAATTAAATATTTGTAATAACTGCTATAGGAAGGCCCTTAGATAATGAAGAAAACAGTGCTTAGCACAAGTTTTATTATATAACAGTTAGACCTGGGTCAAATGCATTTCCCTTGGCTACCTTCAGACCTCGTGAAGATTGATTAGACTCCAACAATATATTTGAATTTCAGAATTATTATAACTTTTTGTTAGAAGTGGGCTTCCTGAATTTGGGTAAAATGAGCTCTGGAAACCCAGGGTTTCCAGATTGTGAATGGTTTCAAATAAACTTACTTATGGATCCAAAGTGAACATATTGTCTATATCAACCATGAAAAATCTACCAAAATGGCTCCTTGAAAAACCCACCCAACTCCATTCCCACCAAAAACATCTTGTTTTATTAATTCCATCTTTTAAAAAGACAATATATTCACTTATGCTTATTAAAAAAATGGGAGAAAATTTTTAGAAGTTTATGTCATTGTAGATGGTGACAGTTTCACAGGTGTATACTTATCTTCATACTCATCAAGATGTATATATTGAATATGTACAGCTTTTTGTATGTCAATCAGACCTCAATTTAAAAAAAAAAAGGACAATAGAGTTTATAAAATAAACACAGTTTTTTTATTTTTCATTTCTGGTAATAATAAAGTTGAGGAATCTTTCGATGCCTCGAATACCTTCTATTACCTTAATCCAGTCACTAAGCATTTGTCAGTGCTTATATACATGCGGCACTGGGCTAGAGGCTGCTGCACCATCAGCTTTCCAGCCTGGCTCCAGTACCTGAAATAAGAAGGCCAGAGGAATGCAAAAAGAATAAAAATTCTGACATATTGTGGCATTTATTTGCCCTATAACCTACTGACCTTGGCAAATTTCCTGGGGTGGGAAAGCATAAGCCGCACATTGACCTAAATGGAATCTATCAATCCCGCTCAAATGTTAGGCAGGTAGTAATTACCTTACACACTAACGACTGAAATGCCAAAAGAATTAAAAGGACTTTCTTTTTGGAATGAAAAGTGTTCACCTGTGCTTTCTGGAGGATGTGACCACTACCAATCTCTGGTAGTATAATGCAAGTGGACAACAATGGCATTGATAGATGGGGCTTGATCCAGCCCAGCTGGCTTTCTGTTTTTGCCTTCACTTCTAGCCTTGACTCACCTCAGGTCCTTGAATTTGAAGCTCCCTTTGCTTAAAAGGATCTATCCCCAGATCTTTGTATGGCTGGCCTCTTTTATTTAAGGATTTGACCAAATGCCACACTTTGTGATTGTCCATTCAAATTTTTCAATTACTTTTGTTTTTTGGATGGATGCATTACTTTGATTGCAAACCCCTAGATCCATTATTTACTAGCAGTGTATACTTGGGCAACTTATTGAACCTCTGTGTATGTGTATAAATGTGGATGAATAGATTCGTGTTTACCCTTCATTTCTGCAAAAAGGATTTAAGGCAGGTGTTTTCTATTTGTGGTACCTTGATATTTCTTCTTCTTTTAGCTCTCCATTTCCTTAATTTGATTCTAGGACCATTTTAACTCCTTTTTTTTTTTCTTTACATTTTATTATTAGGCCACAACCATTTCTTTCTCTTCTTCCTAAGTTCATAGTGGGAATGTATATGTTTTCAGACCAAAGTTTAGACAATTTGGTCAGATAAGTATAATTAAAAATAAAAGGAAGGAGGAGAAAATATGGTTCATATTTCCTAGACCAAATGGCCTATCTTTCTTTATTATTTAAATAATTGCTCAGCATTTCATTTTATCTCAGCCATATAATTACCTGGAAGTTTGTAAGAACTGAAAATATTTGCTCAACTTTATTGGAGAATCTGATGTGTAACTTGCTAGGAATGAATGAGTTCTAAACTGTTTTTCAAAGGGAAAGAATTTGTTGGTGATTGATTGATGACTTTGTTTGATGTCACTGGTTGGTAATGTTGAGTATGTTATATTTTTATCTGTAAACTGTTATGTGAACCAAACGAATTTGAAAAGCTATAAGTTCTTCATTATGAGTGAAGACTGCTGAACTAGATTGCTGAAAATTTTTACCACTGCCTTATAATATGATTGTTAAAACCAGTTTTGTTAATAATGTTTTGTTTTTGCTGATTTTTGATGACATTATTTAGCAGTTTTGAAACAAGAAGGGAAAAATGGCTTGTACTATACCCCATCTCTGTATAGTCTGGTTGACACCTAAGAGAGGAGCTAACTAATAATTAAAAATCCGCAATGTAAAAAAAATAATCAGTTATTTAAATATGTAGTATAGTATGGGAGGGTTGTGATAATAAAACATTTAATTTAACACTCTTGAGATTTTTTGGGGAGGAGAAAAAATTTAGTGAGAAATGAGATGTGATGGTCTTACACAGAAAAAGGGTAGACCAAGTATAAAAAGGATTCTTTTTTACCTGATTTGTTTGGGTAATTTCCTTCTTTTTGGCCCATCAGACATATTTTGTTTAGCAAGTGCAATTAAAAAGTAACAGAATCAGCAAAGATACTATTCTGATAAATGGAGTCAGAAACGAACATGTTTTTCTGTCTCAAATCTGTCTTTTCCTGTGGCCAAAAATTATTGTTTTCCAGACAGCCTGTCAGTCATTGACAACTGGGGCTGATTCTCCTGTGAAGTGAGTGCTAGACCCAATGAGCATAAAGGTTTTGTCTTTGTCCATTGTTTAAATACTTCAGAACATCATCGACAAATACTTTATCTTTTAAAGAATCCTATTAAAGCGCCTTCACTAAACTACTTTTGAAAACAGAGGAGGATAAAGCCAAATCCATTCAAATAGTGAACTAACCGCGTGCTCATGCGTGCAAGGTGAGGAATTTCAAGGTGGTAGAAGAAACAAAACTAACATACTGAATGCTCAATTATTGGAGTTACGATTCATTTTTCTCTCTTGCTATTTAATCGGGGCATATATAGACAAATTTTATTTATGTACCATTTTCATGAATTTTACCATTCAGCCTAGAGAACACCTCCTCACTGTGCTTTACTCGGTGGAAATCCAGTCAAATTTTACTTAGTCGCAAGTCTAAAAAATAATTTCCATCAAAGCACTTGTTCAAAGTGCTTCTTATATTTTTACTACTAAACATTAGAATAAATATAAAACAGCTAAAATAATTTTTAATCTTTCATGTATCACTAATTGCACATGTAAAATTGGGAAATACTCATAGAGTCATAGCCTCCAGTCTATCTTTGAACTCTGAAAATATTCACTTTCCTTGGCTAGTATATTCTTCTCTGAATTAAACAGCCTGACAAATGTACAGAATTCCAGGACAAACAAAACAAAACAAAAATACTAAACTAAACAAACAGAACCAAGGTATTTCTGGATAATGAAAAAAAATGTAGAATTTATCTTAGGAATTTTCCCCCAGAAATGCATTGTGATTATAATGCTCAAACTCTTTGACTTGAGAAAGATGGGGTACATTTAACATGTTCCTTGTTAGATAAAGAAAATAGTAACAACAGTATAAGGTGTTTGTTACTTAGACTTTAAAATCACATTGAAATGACATGGTTTCACTGCTGCGTACCTGGCCAGCTGCAATTGCCTTTCTTATGAGTAGATCCATTTCTCCTTTACCTTTATCCCATTAAGAAATCTTGATCCACTAGAATGATTCTGTGACACGGTGACCTATTGAACACAGGCATTCCATTGCATGTCATCAACCTTTATCCAGGACTGTTATTCTCATCGTGGGCTATACATTAAAATCCCCAGAAACAGGGTAGGGGGAGCTTTTAAAATATGCTCACGCCTGAATCCTAACCACAGAAATCGTAATTTAATTGCTTTGTGGTGCAACCCAGGCAATAGCATTTTTAAATATCTCACTAAAGATTTTTTCTGGAGCCACGTTGACTCCCCCTCTCTTCATCATCATGGCAATTATTGAGCATCTTTAAAGGACCAGGTAGCCTCAGCCACATTCAAGTTCAGGTATGGGGCTTATGCAACAGGAAGACTACCTACAACCCCAAGTTCTTCCATCACAAACCACTCAGCATGAAGAGGCAAGGAGGAGACTGAGAGTATTTCCTTTTAACGGTCTTGGCTTCTCTGTGCTGGCAAGGCGCCCCGGGAGAACTGGCCTTCCGGCATGCACGCAATGGAATGCAATATGGGCCTTGACATTAATCAGGCTGTGTCTTTTCCTCTTCTTTGCAAAAGCACAGCCCAGCACAAGGTGATGAGACAGGGCTGTTTTATCCTGGCTGAATTCTTCTTTCTGTTGTTGGGGAATATGGAGCCCTGAACTTCAAACATTTATAATAACGTCTAGCAGCAAATAAGGATTACTGGTCAGATTTCCGGAGGGAAAAGCAGTAGGAGGTTGGAAGTCACCATTTTATTCCTGTTTAGGAAATGAAGCTTTTAATTTTTCCCTAGCTATGCTGTCTTTTCTGAGTTTTATGTCAAGAAATATGAAGCTGATGATAGCCTGTTGCTAAAATAAAGTTCAAGCTTTTTTCCCCTCTCTTCTTCCTTCTGGTTTCCCTAGCTGAAACTTGGGTTCACGACAGCTTGTTGTTGGGCAGGGCATTAGCCTTTTGTAATTTATTGCTTTTAGATTAAATCTGGGGAAACTCAATATTGCAGTTGAATGATTAGAGCAATACCCCTTGGAGTAATAAATTTTCTTTGGTGCTGTGCATCTCCAGATCATGTTTCCCTTCTAATTACATTTACATAAATGATATTCTGTAAAATTAAATTAACATTCAAACGGTTACACTGGCAGGGAGAGACAAAAATTAGTTACCAAGTTGCATCTCTTAAAAAAAAAAAAATAGAGTTCTTTTCATCACATGAATCACTACCCTCTCTCAAGTGTCAGCAATCAACAAAATCTTAGTTCCAGAACTGCACAGGGATGTTTGTCACCAGCTTGGAGTTGTTTT
Source organism: Pteropus medius (assembly GCF_902729225.1). Lineage (NCBI taxonomy): Eukaryota > Metazoa > Chordata > Mammalia > Chiroptera > Pteropodidae > Pteropus > Pteropus medius. Next base: position 563,234 of record NW_024354499.1, read on the forward strand.
GTTTCTTTCTTGGACACTCGGACGGTAAAGCCTCATTAGACAGTGACTAGGGCGACTTTTCAAACTTGGCCACTAACGAATTGCTAATCATTCTTTGAGCTTCTTGCCTTGAAATTCTGCAGCGATCCTGGGGATGTTCAAATTGAATGTGCACACAGAATGTCATTCTCGTCAGTGCCTTTCTCACCATCCAACCCCATTCTTGGTTGTCTAGTCTATGAATTAACAGAAGACCAGTCACTAGTGAGATCTAGAATTTTCTACCTTTCTATGATCTCTTACACTACTTCAGTACGTTTCCATTTTTAGGAGTTTGGGTCTCTTTAGAAGTTGCACTCTTTGAAGGTTTTGAATCAGAATGACAAGAAAATCTACTGCTTCCTCCTCTTTACTAAGAATGTTACCTCAACCGAGTTTACATATATGACGTCACAACTTCAAGAATCGTTTCCACCATTTCTTTCCATTATATCTAACTATTTCTATTACATCTAAAACCAATCAATTCCATTTATGAGCATGATAATTTGATGTAAAATGTGATTTCACTTATGTAATTAAAAAAAATACATATATCCTTAGAAAGGATGTTTAACCAAAACATTACCGATCATATCCTGAGCAGTGTGATTTTTTTCCTATTTATTATTGATTCTATTGTTTGAAATACCTGCAGTCAACATGTATCATTTTTATATAAAATAGCAAGCTGCTGCGAAAGAAGCATCTTCTCAGGTCCTTGGGGTTCATGTTCTCATAGAGATCACAGTCTTCATGGAAATGCAGATGTTAACTAAATAATCATATTGATAAAATAATTACAAACTAAGCTTTGTGTGCTGAAGGAGAAACATAGTCTTGAAAAAACACAACTTCAAAGAACCTACCCTTGATGGAAGATGAGGAATAAAGATGGAATACAGAGAAGCATTTCCAGGGCAGCAAGATTTGAGCTCAGATGTCAAAGATGGGTCTGAGTGGATCAGGAGTCAAGGGACGCAGTTATAGAAGGGAGGAGGTGACCATGCCAGCCTGAGGGAACAGCATGAGACAGCGTCCTGCACCAGGAGGGATAGTGGCATGTTTAATACCAAGGAAAGGCCACTATGGTTAGATTAGAGGAAGTTTGAAGAGAAAGATGGGTAACAAAATTAGTGGGGCAGGTTATATTAGATAAAGAAAAACCCTTGAGGTATGCTAATGATCTAGGTTTTATTCTCAGAATAAGAAACAATGGAAATATCATAACTAAGAAATGACATAGTCATATTTCCCTTTTGCAAAGTTGGCTCTGAGAGCGGTATTGGAAACAGATTGTGGAGTAGTCAGAATTGCGGGGTGGTGGGTTGCATTGAGGAGGCAGCTATAATAATCCAGGCTTCCTAGACCAGAAGGGTGGCCACTGAGATGGAAAAACAAAGTGGATTGAATTAAAAGATAATTCAGAAATGAATTAACATCATTTGGTAACAGTTTGGCCAAGGAGAAAGAAGGAGAAAGCGGCGGGTGACTAGATGCCTCTTGGGTTTCTCATTGTATGACTAAGTAAGTAATGGAAGATGAAAAAATTAAAGAACACAAGACAGCAAGTTTTAGAGGGATGGAGGATGACTGTAGCCTTGGGATACTGAAATAGATATCCAAGGGGAGGGATTGAGCAGGCAGATATACAAACCTAGGTCTCAGAAAGGAATTCAGAGTAGGTTATATAAAGAAGGCAATGGAAGCTGTGAGCATGTATGGGAAGATGCATATGAATCCTGGAACTAATCTGATTGACCATGTCCTAGGTCCTCTGCACCTTAACGCGCTCTTACCTTCCTGGTCTGAACTGGTGGTCTGGCTCCGCGGTGCTATTCGAACCTTTCGTGTGTAACATTATAGGAAACTCTTCGTACAACTTTGACCCTACCATCTCAGCTCTCTTTTCCAGTGTCAGCTGCCACAATCCTGATGTCTTGGATCTTGAGGAAGGCTGTGAAGAAATTAACAATGATGTTGAACTTGAAAACTTGGTTCTCAGTTCTCCCATCTAGGCTTCATCCAGAAGAAAATGTTTCCTATTTCTAATTGATTCATTCATTATTTCTATTTGTATCAAGAGCTGATTTATGGTATATCCAAATGCAGGTGCTAATGAACCATGTCAAAAGGAGTTCTGTTACACTGTGCAAATGCCTATAATTCATTTTACACCACTTACGTAGCACTCATATAAAGCCATAAATTATAGTTATTTTAATACCTCTCTTGTTTCTCCTGCAAGAATTCAGACTCCTTGAAGACAGGGTATTGCTTTATGTAGCCTTATACCTTGCATGGCACCCAATGTAGTGCCTCTCACGTAAGTACCCACCAACATGTACCCACCAACATTCAACCGGTGTTGAATGACCAGGGGTGGAGGTATGCTGCAGAAAAACAATCGCAGTTACAGAGGTGTAAGGTAACAAGAAATTGGGGTAGGAAATAAAGGAATGGCGATATCTGGCATGAAATAATACCCAGTAAGTCTTTGTAGGCTGACTGAACTTTAGGAAGAATTGACAGGTAAAGAGTAGAAAATGAAGGGCAGGAATAAACCCACAGTTCATCAAAAATGCCATGTTCTTTCATACTCAACTTCTTTATGCTGTTCCTTTGTCTGAAACTTCGTTTCATGTTCTGGCTTCATCCTGCAAGATTTGACCTAATGGTCACTTCACAGGCAAGTGACCATTCTCATTGGTCAATCAGAGTTGGAGGCATCCTCCTTCATGATCTCATTGACCCTGGAGACTATTGTAGCATAACATGGTTATTATTTTTATGCATACACCATAAGCTCTCTAGCATTAAACAAGCTTCTTGTGGGTCTGCACAAGGTCTGCTTCCTGCACAGAAGAGGCACATAACAGGATGGATAAGTGAAAGGACAGAAGAATAGATATGGCCCCACAGTCACGATTGAGCCCAATTTTAAGAGTATTTATGATACTACCCTACCACTAAAATCGTGACTTCTTACCTGCCTAAAATTCCCTTTTAAAGAAAAAAACAACTACCTTTTCTAGAATTAAAGTTCAAGTTAACTATCTTATTCTAGAATTAAAGATCAGGTTAACTTTAGCTACAACTAGAATATGAGTCAGGAAACATGAATCTTATCCTTCTATTATATTTAAACTTTCCAAGGCTTTGGGCAAATCATTTAAATAATAATTTCAGTGTTATTTTCTGTAAAATAGGCGTAATGATCTATCAACTTAGGCAATGTCCATGAAAACAAATTTCCCATGGTGACTGTATAAGCACAACAGAGTATAACATCAGTATTAGTTGCTGCTGGTGTGAGAAAAATTGGTGGTGGTGACTTTCAATCTGTCATTTAGTCCATAAATGATTACGAGTGTATAGTATGTGCCCAGGTTTGTGCTAGGTGCTTTAGAAAGGAGGAGCAGTTTTAAGAGACATGGACTGTGCCCTTCAATTGTTTGTAATATCGAGACACATCAAAGCAAATCAACCAAAGGCAAAATATGTGCAAATGCAGGATCTTATGCCATCAGACCAGTTGTGCTATCACAGCCCTCAGAAGGAAAAGTGGGGAGGGGCGAATGTACACAGTTATTTTTTGTCAGGAAACATCTCCCTTTTTTTGACCTTAATAGACACTTCTGGGTGTCCCATAAACTAATCTGTGAAACTTGCATCTGAATCTACCAACTGTTACCTCTTTTCAGTGGTACTCAGCTCTGAGTACCTTATGCAGCTGAAATCTTTGGCTCGGTCCCTCCAGTTGCCATCTGCAGGCTGCAGAGGACCAAAAGCTCCTGCAGCCCTGGCTTTCCCAGGTGAAATGCTAGGTGCAGCTCTTGGAGCCTGATCCAACCTGCTGGCTTCTTGCTGCCTCCATCTGGGCATGCTGTCAGTGGATGGATGCCCACGGCACTGGCTCACCCACCCGAGGTGAATAAATGGGACCAGTGCTTCAGAGCTCCTTGGGGACAGCTAAGAAGGCCAGTCACTGGAACCCATCATTGCCTGTGGCTTATACACCAGGGAAGAGTTAGAGAAATTTATGAGTGGGTACCATATGCCAGCCCAACATCTGCTTCCTCATAAGGGGCATGAATGTAGGACAGTGCTAAGTGCATTAAAGATGAGACTCAGGCACCAGAAAAGTACAATTGAACTGCTCAGGAGGTTGAAGACTCCAAAGTGCTATTAGAAGTTTTCATGATTTTTTTATCCATAGATTTTATGTTTCAGAGAAGCTTTGGGTTCGCAGAAAATTGACAGGAAGGTACAAATATTTCCCATATGCCCTCTGCCCTCACGCACATATAGCCTCCCCCTTAATCAACATCCCTCACGGGAGTGCTGTATTTGTTACATTTGATGAACCTACATCGACATCATTACCACACAAAGTCCATAATTTACATTGGGGTTCACTCTGGTGGTGTACATTCCATGGATTTGGACAAATAAATAATGGCATGTATCCACCATTACAGTATCATGTGGGATAGTTTTACTGCCCTAAAAATCCTCTGTGTTCTGCCTATTTATCCCTCCTTCCTGCTAGGTTCATTTCTCAAAGGAAGTCTTATATAGAATATCAGATGTTAATATAAGTGAAGCACCTGTGTCTAGGGATGATGGGAGGCCTGGAATCCTTTCCTCAGCCTCCTCTCAGTGATCCCTGAGCAACTGCCATGGGTATTGGAAATCTAAAAGAATTTTTTTAGTAGATGAGGAAAGGGGAGTTGACTTTTTCCGTGTTTTCTTTATTAAATTTTGGAGAAAGGCTTATCCTATCCTGACATAACAAGATGTTTGGACAAGTGCTCATCATCGATTGGGACCTTATTTATCAGCATCCTTGGTGAAGTGGATTATGAAATTTACTTGAAATAAATGATGAGTTAGACTTTTAAGATGCTGACTTTTTATAGAAGGTATGGGAGTACAGTATAGGTATCCTGATGTTGTTCTTTGAATTTCTGAATTTAGTAGACAGCAAAGATGATGTTTACATTATGCTGTTGCTCAGAGCCAGATTGTGATATCCAAGTTTCAGCTGATAGAATCACACGGCAAAGGCATGAGAGTGGGAGGGAAAGAGGTGAAATTTCAGTGATAGTGCCACCTTCAGATTTTGCAACTTCTGTTTCGAAAGTGATGATGATGGATGGCGTCCCGGGGCCTTGAGTCATTTTCTCAGTACTGTACATGCCAGGATTCCTTAGAGGAATGTCCTCTTCACTGCTTGCAGTTCCAGTTAATGCTGCAGCTAGACAGAATGTACATTCACCATCAACAGGTCATCATTAGGCATGAAAACAACAATGACACATTAGAATATTTGTAAGTTTTTAAAATTTCTTGGTATGTTGAGGAGGATGCATGAAACATCTGTAAGTGCTTTAGATAAGTCTGCTCAAAAACAGGGACTAAACCTACTGGATAATCATGATAAAATAAAGTACTAAATTTTATTTAACTCTAATTAAAAGTGTGAGTGAGAAAGGAAAACATTCCCCAAATTAATGTGTGATGAGAAAACCAAACAGACACCTATAAGAAGCAGTATGGTAGAGTACACAGAGCATGGACTGTTGAGTTGGAAAGAACTTGAACAGATACTTCATCTCTCTAGACCTCAATATCCTCAACAGTGAAAGAAAATTTCTCATTCTCTTTTTCAGGCGTTGAGAGACCCAGTGACTGGAAAGTCCTTTCTTACTCATCCTTGTTTATTTCTCCCAGAGCCACACGTGTTAATTATATCTCTGTCTTTATGGAAGGAACCTGATGCCATGGAAGAGCGCTGGTTTCAGAGTCTGGAGACAGGTAAGTCACTCGCCATTTGTTGTCATTTTTTCAACGGTTAAGATGACCCATTTGGAGTAGTAATTAAAGCCTTAATCGACACTCAACTTTTTGGTCTTACTTGTAGCAGTTTTAGGGAAAAGCAAGAACAACCATTACATACATTCAACAACTTCAGAAATAGCCAACTATTAGAGATGCCAAATTTTGAAAGGTGCTCTGCTATGCTGTTCTACTGCTACAAACAGCTCTGTCACACAAACTTTCTAGTTTTCTGAAATACATTGTCCTCCTTGGGATAAAGACAGCTTCCACCGTGTTAAGACTCCAGGCAGTCCTGAGCCAAATTTTTCATGAGCCCTGAGAATTTTTGGTGCCTTGTTTTCTCTGTCTTATGTCTCTGGCATCTCATGTCTTCACTTTCTTCTCACTCTGGGATCCCAGGGATCGAGGCAAAGCTAACATTCTCCTATGATATGGTTTTACACTTTTTAAATTCAAATGAAGGAATAAAGGAATAGTTGATAAGGGCACCTTCAACCCTCACTTTACCTCAAATATTTATATCAGGCCATAAGGTCAGTAGGTAAAAACTAATGACAGAAATTTGGCACTGACTCGTGAGAAAATTTCTTTGATATAAGACAATCTCAAAACCTTGATATAAGTTAAAATAGATCAGAGGTAATTCTGTTCCTACATGAGGAAACCTTGATAGATAGTGGCTAACAGATGTCTGTCTGAACATACCTGGTAATGTCAAAATTTTAATGGTGTCTGCTCCAGCACCAGCATAGCTTATCCTGGCAATGATGAAGAAGAAAAGGGAGAAAGTTATCAGGTCTTATTATCGCCTGATGATATCGGTTTGCTCGGGACTCCTAGTTTAACAGGACCAGAGCAGTATGCACAGTGCTCTACCAGTCCGTGCTTGCTCCTCCCCATTTTAGCTTAATCACCCGTGTTTCGATCACATCCTTCTTAGCTTCTGCTAGCAAAAGAGGACTCCCTCAGAGCATGACCTGCCTGCATCCTCCACTCTGAGCCCCCAGCTCCTAGCACAGTGGTTGGCACACAAGAAGCCTCCAGAAATGCTTACTAAATAAGTGGAGAATGAAATTATTTAGCTGCTGTCCGAACCTTGTTGGAAAGTAGTAAGAGTAACTCTAATATCTTAGCCAATGAAAATTGCTATTCCGTTAACCCATTTTTATATCATTTTGACTTGGTCATAATTTGGAAAATTTTATTTCTTTTTCTGACAAAGTGATGAGATAAGTAGTAGATATACAGGCTCTCTCACTTGCATAATGTTAGACAAGTTATTTAACTTCTCCATGCCTGTTTCTTTATCTCTACCGAAGGTGCTATGCATTAATAGAACCTAACATGATGGATGTGTTCATTAACTCGATGGTGGGACAACTTCCACACTGTTTAAGTATGTCAAACCATCATGTTGTGTACTTTAAATATCTGTAAATTTTATTTGTCAATTAATTATACCTTTAAAAGCTGAATAAATAAGTAAATAAATAATCACAGTAAAGAAAAGAACTAATAAATGTGACTGAGAAAGGAAAATAGGCCCCCATCTAATGTCTGATGGGAAACCGAAGGGACACCAATCAGAAGCAGTATGATAGAGTACATAGAGATAAAATAAATTATCCTAAATAATAGAGTAGTTGAGATAATTTAACTCAAATTTATGAAGCCCTTGAAAAAGTGTGTGGCATTCGAAAAATTTTATAATTATGAATACATTTTTTTTTTTTTAGCAAATCTCTGCTTAGGAAGCGTGGTATAGCGAATTCAACTGAAAATGAGGCATTTGAGTTCTAATCCTTGTTTTACCACTAAGCGTGTCCATTAACTGCTTGGGCATTTGGTCCCTTGATCTGTAGAAAGTGGGGGAAGGGGTGGACCAAATGACTTTAAAGGTGCTTTTGGTTCAAACAGTCTGGAATTCTGAACTCTTTGGATCAATGGACATTTGGGAGATTTGGCTTTTGAATGGGTTGATAGTTGGTAGCCTGATATATGACAGTGTGCCAATTTTCTTCTTTTTGAAATCTCACTTTCTCTATGTATGCTTGTTTGTGAATTTCACCATACTTAAAAGAAGGTTAAAAGCCAATTTGCTTATACTAGAAAAATACTAAATTGAAAAAAAATGTTTCACTTTTTCTGCTTTTCTATTCCTTAAAAAAAAAAAAAATTGGTTTAAAGAGATGAATTGGTTTATAGAGAGAAATAAGGAAAATGGTCAGTTACCCAGTACTTCTTAAATTAAGATTTCACAATATTAATTTATTATTTAGTTTGAGGTAAATTTCTAGAATTCCAAGCATCCTCAGAATATAAGTATTAGCTTTAAAAAAGTCCAAAATAAAATATGACATGTTTGGTCATTTTAATATTTTAGATTTCTGATGTGTCTCTCTTCTACTAATTTGGAAATTCCAAAAATGACTGAATTTTGAGACTATACCATTGATGTAACATTCCTATCTATTTAAGACAATGAATATATGGCTTCCAATATTAAAATTTACATTTATAGATTTTGAAAATTTCATTCTACTTTTATTATTCTGCATATGCTTTATAAAAAACATGATATTTTATTCACAGTCACACATATAGTTCTGCATGTTCAAAAATCGTAGAGGTTGGGAGTCCAATCAAAAAAGTTTGGAGACCACTTCTTTGGACAAATATAGCATATAATGTTGATTTTAGTGGGCTAAAAAACTGTTCAAATGTTTTGACTTACACAAATTCATGAATGGTGTATTTATTGAGCACCTACTATGTGCCAGGCTCCATGCTAAGCACTAGCTGTTCACATGCTTTTGTTTATAAACTGTGTTTTCCACACCAGAAGTGGTAAGTCTACATGGTGCATTATTGGGGAAGACCAAACACATGGCCTTATGACGGAGTTTGACTCTATATCAGATCAGAGTCTCTCTTTACTTGAGTAGTTTTGATCTTTTTACCTCTACTATTCATTGCAAGCACATGCATGTTTGGCAAGTTGATGAATGTGGGGCAATAAAATACAAAGTGTACATCTGAAAACAAATGGCAAGGGACCCTCTCACAGGACTGATAGGAGAAATTTCATGCCTGGCAGGTTTGGCACTTTGTAGCTGGCTGGCTGACAGCTGGGAGACAGAAGATTACAAGAGATCAATAAGGGGCTGGCTGGAATCAGAAATAATGGGCTAAGTTTTAGAGGGTGACTGGGGAGGTTCAAGATTCCAGATATTTAGCTGTTCTCCAAAGATGGTATAATTTTTCATTGTTAAGGTTTAGGGGTCATAAGGGAAAGAGTTTAAGTTTAGGGTATCTTAGGACTCCAAGTGAGTTATATAATGCTTATATGAGTCAGAATTTGTGTGACATTACCCAAGGCAGCATCTGCCCCCGCCCCCTAAACTTATATATGTAAATCTTGGATGTACATCCATCTTTGGGAAGCTTTTATCCCATGGGAAAAATGGTCCCCAAAGACTGCTGAGGAATATTATAAAGTATGGTTTTGAATTTGGAATCTGAACCATCTTAAACATTCAGAACAAGGTTGATGAAATTTGTATGAAAGATTAGAAAGAGGGAAATTGGGAAGCTAATGAAGAATAGCTTTCTTGATTCAGAGATCAAGCATACAGGTCATCACAGGTATAATGACTCAGTCAGTGACCAATATGATTTAGACCAGTAGCAAACAAGGGATGTTTCAATTATTTTATAGGTCATTATTGGGAGTAGCAGGACAATTGAATCTGGTTATAGTATTGTTCAGAGTAAGGTGCAAGGTCAGTCAAAGGCTTTGTTTTGAGAGTTCTCTGAAATAGCACATCTGTAAGGCAATCATTAAAGCAAGGCTGGCAAGAAGTCATATACTGACTCCCCACTTTTTTAGACCAATATTGACAGACCCGGGAATCCCGGTTTGCCAGGTGACTGAAATTTCAACCATTAGTGAGCTGTAATTCTCTAACTCTGGAACTTGCCACTTTGCAAAGCTGTCTGTTCAGAAACTAACTCTCTGTTGATTTTCAGTAATTAAAGAAGATTAAAAGAACCCACCCAAAACAAGTGACAACTCAGAATATCCACTGGGAAACCTATAAAGTTTTGCCTCATAGGAATGGACATTTTTGGAAATGCAAAATAGAGGACTTTGGGCAAAGTAGAAACTGACTTAGACATATATAACCAAAAACAAGGTGAGAAAGAGTAACTACTGGACTTCTGATTGGAGTTGGCCAGGATGATGCAGGAAAGCAAGCCCAGCATGGTGGTCCAACTGACATATTGCCCAGTGTCCCTGAAGAGTTCTAAAGAAATCTCACAAATCTATAAGGCCTAGGAAGAAGAAGACGTCCAGACAAAAAACTAGTCTTTAACCAGACTGATTCTGTGCAATTTAGTGGGAGCTTCTTCCAATTTCCACCCTGTTGGTGTCTCTATGATCTCCAGGGAATAGTAATCAGGGTTATTTTCCAACTCATCTTGTCACCAAGGCTATAGAGACATAACAGTGTGGCTGAGCCCACATTATTTCTAGGAAGAGATAAGGCCAGATTGTATGTCGCTGGGTGACCAGAGAGAACAGCTATCACTGAGCTCAGGCCAGAATAAGAGTTCACTCACCACATCCATTCAGCAAAAATTTACTGAGAATCGACCATGTGCTGGAGAGTCTTCTCAGTGCTTGAGATGCAGCAGTAAACAAAACTATTGCTAAATACATAAATACATACTTACATACATACATACATACATACATATATACATACATACATACATACATACATATTCTGTCTCTGCCCTTTTGGAGCTTAAATTTACTGGGGTGTTAAGGAAGCTGACAACATATTCACGCCATTTCAGGAGAGATAGTAAACATGAATCACAGGTGAGAGTCGTCAGCAGAACCCAGGCCAGTCTACTCACTCCACATGCTATGTCTCTGTTATGTGGCCATGATGATTCTGTTCAGGATCACCTCTGGTGACAGAAAGAGCAGCTATAAATGGAGAAATGGAGTCAGACAAATCTGGATTAAAATCCTGGTTCTATCATCTATTACCTGTGTAACCTTAGTCAAAGGGATTAGATTCTCTTTGTTTTAAGTTTTTTATCTGTAAAATGTGCATGAGAATACTCATTTTACTGTTTATAGTGCAGATTAAGTAAGAAAATATGTACAAAATCCTCTATGAGGGACTGGCTTATAGTAAAAATTCAATAATCTGTGTTATTTTTCTTTTATCTTTGACATAGTCGTCTATGATAATTCTATAACATATGGTAACGCAGGAGCCCCAGGCCTGGAACTTGCGCCTGGATTTGGATACTCCGGAAGAACCACCAGGAAGACTAGAGGGGTGAGAAATGCTGTTTATTACTCACGAGGCAGGGAAGCTGCAGCAGCAGCCAGTTGGAGTTGCAGGAAGAAAAACTGCTGTTGACCAAGAGCAAGCAGAGTTATTTATGCCCATGAGCGGAGGGAGGGATAATCTCATTGGGGAGCAGCCGCCTTCTCCGACGGATGGGAGCAAGTTGAGCCGCGTAGTTACAGGAGCAGATAATGTCCATGGGAGCAGCAGAAATCGTCCTTGGGAGTAGGCACTGCTGAAAGCTCCTCGTGTGCTGCCTACCTTGGCTGCTGTCTGGGCAGTTCTCTGTCTGCTGAGTATGTGGAGGGGCTGTGTTCTGAGTTAACCTAGACATATTTTGTGGGGAGAGAGAGTACAGGCTATGTTATTACCTTTTAACGATTGCAGTAAAGTAAGGCAGAGAGTGATTGGGTGAATTCTCTGAAGGTGATTAATTCTACTCTCTCTTCATCAGACAGCCTGCTGTAACAATCCTGATTAATCTGCACTTTTTCCATTTTGGTCACCCATTTGAGGTTTTTGCCATTGGTAATCTTCCTATATTTTACTATTCATTTTTGTCAAAACGTTTCATTGAAAAGGTTGAAATAAAACACAAGAAGTGTGTGTATAATGCAGAAGAAGAGAGTGAATGTCCAATGTTCTTAAATATGTCCCTGAATCTCTTAGAGCAAGAAGTAGGGAACTCTGGGACAGTAAGACCTCTCTGGGTTAGAAGTTCAAGCTCAAGGTGAATAAACAAGCAACTTCATGGAGCTACCAGGGCCATCGAATGAAGTAATGTCTTCAGAGTGCTGAGCATTTTACTTGGCACATAGTGGGTACTTGATTTTCTTTCCTCTACTCCTGGCAATACCATGAAACAAAACTCAGCTTTTATTAGGTTGTATGGGTAGATGAGGCAACTCTGAATATACATATTTCTATACCAGGGTAAGCAAATCACGTAATTTCATATAAAAATGAGGAATTTGTGGAACAAAAGAGCTATGTTCTTCAGTAACACTGGTATTCTTGTGGCTGGAAAGACATATTTTTCTTAAGTGGCTGGAGCTTGTCGCTCCGCTAGATACATCCTATTTATGGTGACTTTCTCTAAAGCTCATGATTAATGTGGGCTTTTAAAAACTGTTTTTCTTTGTGTTATGTAAATAGAGTTTCTCTCCAGTATGGCTGAATGCTGGTTTTAATTAAATTTAGGAAGGAAAAGGAGGGGGTTGGGTAGCCTGACAAAGTTGAAGAGCATCAGTGAAATCACATTTATGTTTGGAGCTTGGCATTTGAAAATAGAATAAATAATATGAAAGACAGGACTTCTTCAAATGGGAAAATAATAAATATGCTTAAACTCTCTTATATTGTTCTCGTTTTAGCTTAAGATAGCCTTCTTGCTTGGAAAACAGAACTTTATTTTTTTAATAGTTAACTATGTATTTTATACATAACATGCCATGAATGACCTTTCATTTGGTTTTATTTTCCTCTAGAAAAAAATCATTATTTTATGAAAGTGAATTTTGCTATTTAATTAATCACATGTTTATTTGTGTGACTTAGCCTATAACATAATTGAAACTTGAGTAAAGGCTAATCTGCACTGGGTGAAAGTTAATTACAATGCGGAGAGGAAACTACATTAAATTTGGCTAAAATTTGCCTTTACTCAGCATACTCTTTTCTTATAAGCAATACAAATTAGTGGTGTAAATATGATCACTTAGAAAAAAAATTGTTTTCAAGCACTTAACCTACCTTTGTTTATAATAGTTATGCTAATTAGAAACTAGTCTCATCTATTCCATGGAGCAGGTCCTGAAGAGCTGTTAGCAGTAAAATGAATGAATGAACTCCGACACGAACGTAAATTATTGTGAGTATTTGGGAGTCATAAAACAATATTTCTTCAAAAAACATTTCCTTATCTAGATTTTTTTCATGGTCTCAGCCTGACCTTCCCCTCTGCTAGTTCAAATGAGCAAAACTGGTCTGCATTCCTAAATCATTCCTGCAACTTCTAACTCCCAACTTTCAATCGATGGTGTCTTTCTGGCTAAGTTTATGTTCTCACAGGCTGCTTCTCACCTGAGGCAGTAAGCAAGTTACTAAGAACACTGATTGATTCTATCTCTGAAATATGATTAGGGTTAAAAATGTGCATTGTCTAATGGAAAGGAAAACTCTAAAGTCAAGGCAGCCATGCTTCTTGTGGTGTGGTCAAAGAGTGAGTAGTTTATGGATTGAGGAGGGTAAAGAGGGGAGGAGGAAGATTTATGCGTTTGGTGGTATTTGAAACCAACTCACAATTGGGCCCCAGAGTCCAGAGAATTACATACTGTGTAGTTTGAGAGAATGGATTAAAATTTTAGTGTAACCTTCGAAAGTGCCTCTTATGAGCTTTCCTGGTCAATAGACCCCCTGATTAATTTTAAAAAGAAAAGTTATTTATATTGATAAAAGTATTTGCTTGAAAGAAATAACCATTTGACTGGCAGTCACTGGGTAGTCCTTAAAGGCAAAAATTTAATTCCTCATAAAACTTTGTGAATTTGGGCATGTTCCTTAACTTCTTTATGCCTCATCATTATAAAGAGGATAATATTAGAAAGGAATTATGTCATATATACTCAGTGTACGAGAATTTAGTACTATGCATTTGGAAAAGAGGTGGAGGAGAGAAAATAATTTAAATTACAAAAATGATTGCATTTGCTATTCCACTCACTGAATATTTCTCTAGGTAAATGTGAAATAGAAGGTATGAATCTGCTCCTCCTTTATTTGGTCTTAATTCCTGAGGTCATCGTAGGATGCGAGCATCTCAATAAACCTAGTGTGTTTCCAACTGTTTAAAGAAAGAATACTTACTTTTGTACAATAGTATCTTAAAGGTAAAAGCTATGGCTTTATCTGGGGCTCAACAGAACGGTGAAAGAGCTAAAACTGGTCCAGGAACTGTTATTGAGAGATGATATAACCGTCACTAATATTTTCAATGAGACTGTAGATTGTGCTTTTTGCCTTATATGTTTTCTTTAGAATTTCACCCCCAGGTAAGATTAAACTCTACTTTTATGGCTACTCTTAAAAGATAGTTTAGTCATAGAGACAGAAAGTAGAAGAGTTGCTACAAGGGGTTGGAGGGAAGGAAGAATGGGAATTCAGTGTTTAATGGGTACATAGTTTCTGTTTGGGATGATGAAAAAGTTCTGAAAATGCATAGTGGTAACATTGTAAATGTGCTTACTGCCACTGAACTGTACACTCAAAAATGATTAAACTGGTACATTTTATGTTATATATGTGTGTATGTGTATGTGTGTGTGCGTATGTATTTATTTATTTATTTATTTATTTATTTATTTATTTATTTATTTATTTTACCATAACAATAACAAAAAGGTAGTTTGGAAGGTTCCATGAGAAGATATGCATATTGACAACAACTTAGCACAAATAACTATGATTATTAGGAGGATTATTGGGTGACTGTTTATGTACCAGGTCTACCTGTTTGATTTTATGCCTTTTGACTTAGTTTAATTAATACGCAAGCTGGGAGGGGATGTGATGGTTCTCCTGGCCACTAGGCACATTTCGGGGCATAAATCATAGAACCTCTGTCTGGAGCTCATTAAATCCTTGCCCCTTCTTTTTCTGCCTGCCTTTTCTTTGTTCTTCTGTGTATCCAGCCCAGCCCAGGCATGATTTTGGAGCATTTGCCTCCATTTCTGTCTCCATGATCACCATCTAGACTTGTCTGCATTTCTCTGAGTTTCATTCTATCCTCTTTGAAATCATTTTGTGTTCTTCTTCCCATTCCCTCTAGTTCCTTGTCCATGGTAGTTTCCTATATGATGACCTTCCGTCTTCAGTTCTTGGGAAATTCACTGGTTCTGTACCCTCGAGTTTTATCCCCTTATTTTATGGGAATCAGATATAGTCCTCAGTATAGGAAACCAGGGAGCTCAGGATTTCCTTCTTAGAATCATTCAAGGATAATGTTCTAATTGGGACCCAGCTCCTCTGTCTGGCTGGGAGAAGTGAACATACAGAGGTGGGGCCTGGTGTGGGCTATCACCTGGATAAGAAGGCCAGGAGTTGGAAAAGGTGGGAAGAGAGAGAGACAAGGTCAGAAACAGAGATTGGGATAATGTGGCAGAAGGCATTGAGAACACAGAGAAACCAGGTGAAGGCCAGGGAAAGAAACGGGATTCAGCACAGGCAACTCTGTCCTGAGTCTCCTTCTCTGGATGTAGCCACCTGTTTAAAGTTCCAAGTCAATTCTCTCTGCTGGTCTTTCTTCCACTTAAAATGTGGCTGATTCTGGAAGAGGATCTGAAATTACAGTATGACAGGATCTTGGAGACAATGTAATTCATCTGTCTTATTATATGAGGCATGGCCCTGAGAAGGGAAATGTTGTGCTCCAGCTAACCCAGCTGTTCAGTGATGAGGCCTGGACTTGAACTTAAATCTCACTATTTTCAATAACCCCCTGGTACTTCATGGCCTCTCTTGGGTGAGGGTCATGATGTTGGAGTTGTGTGGAACCATACCGGATATAGCACCATACACATTGCAGGAGGTAATAAATGCTTCTTGATGATAGTGGCGATGAGGATGATGATTATGGCCATAGAGAAAACTCCATTTAGATGAAATTAAATGATACTGCATGGATGAGAGAGGAAAATGCCATGCTATTTAATGTGTGACATGTAAGATGAATTTGGTAATGAAGCTCGGGGACTTATCAGGCCAGAAAACTGCATTTTCTCATTATACAGCCCTTAATGACCCACTTATTACTAATATAAAGGAAAAGATATACATATAAACACATGTTACTGAATGTTTAGTTGCAAGAAACGAAACTAGTACACCAGCTTGAGGGGTTAGCAACAGACGCTGTTTCTGTTTGAATGATCAAATTTGCCGTTTTCCAGCTGGAAAATGACAACTGAAGTAAAAGGGTAAAGGATGATTTGACTATACTTATAGAAAAGACAGGGGAGAGTAATGTAAGGAGAGCAGGTGGAGTCGGCTGGCTCTAAGGATCGCTACGGGGGACCTAGAAGAGGGAAAAGATTTATTTGGAAATCTGACTTATGCCTTCTTTTGGGATGTGTATCTCTAAAAGTATTCAACTCCTCACTTATATGGCATCCTTTTCTCTGACAAACTCAATTATCCAAGATACAGCTGATAGCCGGCAGGGAAAACAAAATGGAAGTTGCATCCATTCACAAAATCTTAGGCACTATACCTGTAAGACTTCTTCTTCGGTCCTTGCTCGGAATTTATTTGACACAAAATCTTAGAGAGTTACCTGGTATCTTTGCTCATAGCAAATTATAAGCATGACAGCCTAAGGAGTGAAAGGGGTATTTACTGAAAGGCACATTCTTTATGACCAGAGCAAGTGACACCAGACAACTTGAAAGTAAGGGGAAAGAAAGAAATCATTTAACAAGTAAAAAATAAAGATACTTAGGATGAAATAGACCACAGTTGATGTTTTGCCATTTAGTTTTAGTATAGGGAAGTTCCTACACATCACTATAGCCCTTAGGGGCATTGTTGATTTATATATAATTGAAGGAACTTTATGTCGGTCATGTCGCCTGAAGATTTAAGCAGTTAGACTAGATAATTTCCAGGGCCCTGCCATCAAAAAGAGGGAAAACAAATTTTTGATGCTATCTTCGTAGCAAAGACTATACTCAAAAATGGTAAAAAAAAAAAAAAAAAAAAAGAGAGTTTTTACTCCCAAAATAACTTTGGCATTTGAAGCATTTATCTCAGTTATCTGGAAAACTGTCTTCCTGGAACACTGTTCCATGCTGTTGCCTCACTGACACGGCCTTGCTTTTGTGTTGCCAGGGCTGGAGTCCTGCCTCTGCTGTGCATGAGTGAATGACACTGCACAAGATACTGCTCTTTGCTAATCCCCAGTTTCTTCATACGTAACTGTGGGTTATAATATCTACCACACAGGATGTTCTATATATTAACAGATTGATTCAATGTATATCTAATGCTTAGCTTCCTGCCTAGAACACAGAAAATACTCAATAAGTGTTAGTTGTTGTTATGTTGCTGTCAATAGTATTAAGACACAATTTCCCCCTTCTACTTTGGATTGTGTGCGCTTTGCAGATGTAAGGGATGAAGTTATAAGGCAAGGGAACCCGAGACACTTGGAGCAACTACTTAGTAGAAATGAACTTGAAACAGAATGAGTCTCACCCTCATGTCAAGCCACCACCAACAAAGCTATTAGGAGCCCTTTTTAGATTGTATGATAATTTTGCACACTTTATCTCGTTGGGTCCTCCCAGTAACCTTGGGAGAGTAGTACTTATCTGCCCCATTTCATTTCAGATGAATATCTGTATTCAAACATACTTATACCTGTTTGAAACCCCATTTTTATATAAAAATCCAACTATGACTCAGCCTCATCTGGGTTTATGCAAGTCCACAGGGATCTATAATGGTGAAGGACCTCCCTATGTAGAATATATTGACTTGACTGGTATGGAGTTTGGTATAAGAAAATGATGGCTTGTCCTTTTTATTCTTTTGCAGTAAATAAAATATCCCCTTCTCTTAACTAAAAAGTCAGGAAAGAGAAAAGGAGGAGAGGAAATTAATATTTGTCTAACATCTATACAGAAACATATACTTTGCTAGACACTTTTCCATGTTATCTCTGTTTATTTAATCCTAAAAATTTAGCCTTTTGCATTAGCTACTCATTCTGCTCATTCAAAAGTTCCAGGAATTTGTTCAACAGACATTCTCAAAAGTATCTGTGATAGTTTGTGAAAAGTTAGAATGAGGTCATAAACTTCCCCAAAATATGTTTTGTTTGGCCTGTAATGTTGTTGTTGTTTTTTAAAGATTTTTGAGCCAATTTCCAGCTTAAAGAAAATCAGTAGCTCTGGCAATACTGGGCCTACCTACATCCTGAAGAGCAACAAGTGGCTGGAGTGGAGCAGTGACTGCCCTTTCCACAGCCTGCAACATCTAATTTGCCATCATCATTTTCTGGCCTGCTCGGCTTGATGATACTGTCTCCCAGATCCCTGCTGGTATCTGAGTGGAGACTCCTAAAATGATGAGTATGGACTGTTATCTAAAAGCTCAAGTACATTTATTTGTTGAGAAGGAGGTTACTTGCATATTAGTGTAGATATTGTTTTTCAGATGAAAGCGAAATTGAACAGGGGCAGTCATTTGTAATATCTTATGGTGTCTAATGGAGAGCAAGGAATCTCCTTGCTTTTGCTGTGCCCCTAATGACATTGGAGCAGACATCGAAGGCCCCTCTGCCCTTCTCTATTCCTCCCTGCTGCCTTCAGAAAATATTTGTACAATAGTTGATATGTGCTCAGAAGTGTGTGACAGATACAGAGATGATTGATTGGTGCCTGCCCTCAAGAAACATATAACATGAGGAGGATAAAATATAAGGAACATCACTATGGTATGAGAATGAAATAAGCTCTATGATGGAAGAACAAACAAGTGCCCAGGTGTTCAGGAAGGACAGATTCATTCTGATTTGAGGGACTCTGTGTGGGGTTTTATAGCCAAAGTCTCATTTAATTAAGCCAGAGGTTGGTAGACATTTTTTAATTGCAGAAAATATTCAAAACATAAAATTTACCAGTTTAACCAGTTTTATGTGTATAATTCGGTGTCATTAAACACATTCACAATGTTGTGCAATCAGCAACACTATCTATTGAGTAGACTTGATGGGTGAAGAAAGCAAGTGATACTATTGGGTTAAATCAGACACATACATTTGTAAAATA
Source organism: Pteropus medius (assembly GCF_902729225.1). NCBI lineage: Eukaryota > Metazoa > Chordata > Mammalia > Chiroptera > Pteropodidae > Pteropus > Pteropus medius. The sequence goes on from NW_024354499.1 coordinate 582,294, forward strand.
TAATTAATTAATTTACTCGTCGGCTGCCTCAATCCAAAAAGAATTAGCGATATCTTATAAAAATAGATAGTATAAGGTAAATCCAATTTCTGTGGAGAACTAGAGCAAGAAAATGAAAATGATGCTAGAAGATCAGTTTGTTCACAGAAATTTTTCTGTAAATTGGAGACAAATTCATGTCCAAGTTCCACAGTATGAAAAGAAAAGGAATGTATAATTTTTAAAATCATTTGGCATGAAGTTGTTATAGTAGAAGTTTTTTCTTGAATTATATTTGATCTCATATATTTTCTTTACCTTATTTCTGTACAAATTGGGAGCTTCAGATTCTCTTTGTTTAAAACAAATTGTGTATTAAATATATATATTTTTCTTGAAGTTATTTCAGAATTCAGGACCAATACAATTTATTTATTTCAAAAAATTATTTTCATGAATTTTACTTAAAATTATGCATTTTTGTAATTTTCTCAATTACATAGATAATGATAATGGTAATAATTAATAAATGCTTACTATGGGCCAGACACTGGGCTAAGTGTTTTGCATATATTATCTATTTTATCCTTACAACATCTCTATAATATATATACTTTTATTTCTCCCTCTTTATAAAGTGAGGCATATAGAAACTAAGTATATTTGACACTTGAACAATGGGTTCGAACTGTGTGGATCCACTTATATGTCAATCTTTTTCAATAAACATTGTAAATGTATTTTCTCTTTCTTATAATTATCTTAATAAAACTTTTTTTAGCTTACTTTATTATAAGAAATAGCATATAATACATATAACTTACAATATATATGCTAATCAACTAAGTTATCATTCAGGCTTCTAAATCAACGATAAGCTTTGGGGAAGTCAAAAGTTATACATTAATTTTCAACTGTGGGTGTGGTGTCGGTACCCCTAATCCCCATGTTACTCGAGGCTCAAATGAGGTAGAGATGGGGTGAAGTCAATGCTCTCATTTCTGGCTTATGTAACTGTGTGGACCATGAAGCCAGTCACTAAAACAGTAATAATAACACTGTTTTAGAGCAAGAGTTGGCAAGCATTTTCTGTAAAAGGGCATGTAGTAATATTTTAGGTGTGTGAACCACATGGTCTCTGTCACAACTACTCAACTCTTTGTAGTGAGAAAGCTGCCATAAACAATACGTAAACAGGTGAGTGTGGCCGTGTTCTATAAAACTCTGGAGAACCATTCCTGGGCCCTTTGTGAGAAGGAGTCAACATTATATTCACTTTCTTTTCTACAGTTTCCTACAGGCCTCCATAGTCCCTATGCCTTCTTAATCTAGATTTACTGGAGTTTACAGTCCTTTAAGCCTTTTCAAACATATATCACATAATTTTCACAGGACTCCAGTGAGTGGATTTTGCCCAAGTTTTATTGATGAAGAAAGTGATACTCAGGCACTTTTAAGGGCCTTGCACAAAGTCACTAAGTTAGCATGAGGAAACACCAACATGAAGCCACATGTTCTAACTTCATAGGCACTGCTTCTGTAACGTGGACTCTTCTATCTGCACAGATCTTATAATGTAAACAGTTATTAGTATCATTTTGGGTGGCCTCTCTCACAGTGCCTATTTACTATTCCCATCCTGGATATTCCATTTACCCATTCATTCATTCAACTAATATTTATTGAAAGTATCTTTTATGCCAGAAATTGTATTAGAGCCTAATCACACGAGAACAACCAAAAATTTATACAAGCCCTTCTCTCAGAGGGGTAGTAGAGGAAGCCAACATCACTCAAATGAGACAATAAATATTACATCATTATGATTGTCGTAAGAGCTATGAAAGAGAGGTATATCAAATGTTTAAAGCCCCTTGATAGGGATATTTGATCCTGTCCCCTAAATAAAGGATAATTAATCAGAAAGTGGAAGGGTAAGAGGCTTTAACAAAGCAAAGAGAATTTAAGGTAGAGTTAGCTTTCCAGACTGAGGAGCCAGCTTGTGCAAAGGCCCTGTGGCAAGAAGGTGCATCCTATTTAAAGGACTGGGGAAAAGCAAGAGTAGTAAGACCATAAAGGACAGGTTTGGATTGATGACCCACACCAGGGCCATGTTATACAGTTCTGGCCATCGTTTTGAAAGAACTCCCTCAGAGTACTGATTTACTATTTAAAACAAAATAAAGCCATATAGTGTTTAAATAGAGAAGCGATATGATCTAATTTTTATTTTGAAAATATTGTTTTCTGCAGCAGAGAGAGTGGTTGGATCTAAATTAGACACCAACTACGAGCTATAGCAGTAATCATGGTAGAAGAGGAGAGAAATGAACAGACATAAGAGATAGCTGGAAGGCAAAATCAGGAGTATCAGTGGTGGGCTGGATGAAGGAATTAGGCGGGTGGAGATACAAAAGATGCTAGCTGGTTTTGTAGAGGTGGAAGGCTGGGGGCTCTCTCAATCAACTAGAAGCACTTTTGAGATCTAGGTGGAAGTTTGTATCATATAATTAGCCTTTTATATTTTGAGTTTGGCATGCCTTTGAGATATCAAGAGAAGCCATCAAACAGTATTTACAAGTCTTGCCTGTTCAAAGGAATAATCTAGAATGAAAATTTGTAAGGGATGCGTGGTAGCTCGAATCAGGAGAAATGTATCTACACTCTCATGGTATATGCTTCAATTTTGTTATTTTAAGTGGGAATAAAATGTTCCCTATGATCTGATAAAATAAAGCCAATAATTGACAAAGCCAAATTAATGAGGGTAGAAGCAAAGGCTTTCTATCATAGGAGACTTTCTAATAAAATAGTGTGAAAATGTTTTTAAGTTTGGGAACAAAATTATACTTACTCTGATAAGTGACCATATATTTATGCTAACTCAAACTTGACATTCAGGAAAATGGATTAACATTCACCCAAAGCATGCTGTAAGTCTTTCAGGCTGTTGAGACTGAGGACTGGTGTGAAAGTTTGAAATCTGCATAGTGTGGAAGGGGCTTGTTGCTTGTTTGTTTATTGTGCATCTTTCTCACTTTATGCCTCCTCTTTGCCTGAAGCTACCATCAGGAATGAGTCGTTGTCGTTGCTGTTTTCTGGTAAAGTATGTAAAAATAAACGTGAGCTAAATGCACATTTATGGGATGTTTAAAATGAGCCACTGCAACTTTGCATCTGATTTTACTTTATTCCTTCCTTGCTTTCCCTCCCAGTGGTTTTGTCTACAGCCTCTGCGGCAGCCATGGATAAAAAATTGAGTTAGCTCGAAGAGGCAATTGGAAAACACACACACACACACACACACACACACAGCTACTTGGAGGCGCAAATATTTTTTCAATTCTTCTACAAACTGTAATCTCTGAAAAAATTATTTGATCATTTAATTTTATCATAAATTACAAAAGGAAATTAGTTTAGATATTTTTTAGAATCACATACTCAGAATAGACCAATCACCCTCATCATTCATCATCATACTTGACAGTGTAAGGGTGATGGGATGAGGGGATCCACACCCTTAGATCAATGGTTGGCAGATGGCAGGTCCTCAGAAAATATTTGATAAACGGATAAATGAGTCAAAAGTAATCCTTGGTCTAATTCCATTTTTTTAATCATTCCATTTTAAGACTCTACTCATCTTTTTTCCTTTTATTAAAGCTTACTCATAGTATACGCCCAATAAATGTTTGCTTCTTAGAACATATCTGAAATAATCTTCTAGAAATTCTACCAGTTAGTCTTATTCCATCCCCGGAACCGCGTAAAACAAGTTGGATCTCTTTCTCACATCTTAGTCCTTGAACATTGGAAGGTGACTACTAAGTTTCTAGAGTGTCTTTCTCTTTCTTCTTTCTGCTCAGCTAAACATTCCTAACTACTAGGTACCTACAAATTCTAATGACAGGATCTGCCAAAGCGCTCTAAAAATAAAGTGTTCTTGTAGGGATTTCAAGTTTAAAAAAAAGCATACAGAATCCTAAACTATATGAGCAGCCTAACTCTCCATAGAGCCTTTTGCCTTCTCTCTCTCCTGGATACCTGCTTATTAATGGCAGCCACCCTCCATCTTCTTGCAGGGCTATTGGTTGAGAGCAGCCATGTAGCAATGAATTTCTCTTTGCAAATAGAAACTCTTATTTTATCCAAGATACTTGCTAAATTCTGCCCTGGGGAATCATTAACCCTTACTGGGGATTAGGAATATGCAAATGAAGTCAGTAAAGTTGTTATTGGTCCAGCAGTCAAATAGTCACCAGATGTTGAGAAAGCTGTACTAGAGATGCTTACCAACTGCTACACCGCTAAGAGAAGGGAGAGACTGATTGCCTAGGGAAGTGGGAAGACATCTCAAAGGAGAGACACTTGAGTTAAGTCTTGAAGGATGAGTGATAGTGAGTTAAGAAAGGAGATGCAGAAGGGTACCTTAAGTAGAGGGGTGAAAATGACATGTAAGAATACATATATTCTACTTATGAGAGCAGCTCTCTGTTGTGATTCAGGCTTCCCAGCCCATGCCCAGGGTGGCATTTAGAAATAGGCAGAGTCCATGTCTTATGCTGAGCTCTAACTTTCCAATTTCCTGCTCTGATGCTGCCATTTGAGTCTAGCTCTCTTGACAAGATGCTTTAGGCCGCCCTTCACCTTGAACATTACAAATGTTACCTCGGGTGCCTATAAACCTGACATATACAGCAGGACCTCAGATAACATTGTTTCATTCAACAATGTTTCTTTATAACATTGATGACATGTTGTAGAAACTTAATTCTTGTTTATATCAATTAGCTTATGATACGGTTTCATTATCTTTTGTTTTTCTGTAGTTCCAAAGATCTATCAACAACATTAAATGAGGACTTACTGTATTCCTGTGCATAAGAAAACTGAGAATCATGTCAATTTTAAAGTTAATAATTTACATATAATAATTTCAATTTTACATAATTAAAATTTGATTTAACCCCATGTTTTTTATCTGTCAGAAATGAAAGGCAGATAGTGATCCTTCCTTCTGAAATATTTAAAAATCAGTCACTTTTATCTCCTTTAATTTCCCATCCAATTTATAATTTTTCTTTTTAAATAGTAATCTGATATTTTAGATCTAAATAGTTAGTCAATTTTTTTAGATTACAGATGTTCTTTACAAAGATTTATTTTGACATTTGCTTTGTTTGACAACTATATTACCATTTATTTAAGCATATTTAAATGCTCACTACTAGTTGTTTTGTTTTGTTTTTTTCTCTAGATATATTTTTCCTCCTCAGAACACTTTATCTTTTATTGGTGAATTTAAACTTTTCTTCAAGAAATGTTTTTACATTGAATATATGGTTGGAATATCTCTTTTCTCACGTTTCTGTTAGTATTGCACATAAATAGCGGTTCGACTGGATTTAGAATTTCTGGGTTTTAGGTTTTTTTTGTAAGTAGATAGAATTCCATTATCCTTTGGTATTTAGCATTTCAAGGAACAAATCTGATGACAACCTTCAATACCTTATATACATGTATGTAATACTATATTTATATATTATTTATATACACATATATAAACATATACATGTATAGATGGGTCTATCTGTCTAATCCTTTTCTTTTTTTTTTTTGAAGATAATAGAATAGTTATGGGATATTTCCTTTATCTTCAAAAGTCAACAGTTTTGCCAAGCAACTTCTAACTTTAGGTTGCTTTTTATTAATTTTATATAATTTAAGATACATCTTTTTAAAATAATTTTTTCTAGCTTATGAGAGTTTTTCATTAAATCATTGTTTATTGCTTTTCCTCCATTTATTATTTTTGCTCCTTTAGAATCCTTAGAGATTTCTTGTATCTGCCCTCAATATCATATGTTATGTATATCATAAATATATGTATGTTTTCCTTTTAGTTGGGGAAGAATGTCCCCTTTTTATCTTTTAATTCTGTCATTAATTTTTTTGTAGTATTAATGTGCTGATTACACAATCCACTGTGTTTTAAATTCACGAATCATAGTTTTCATCTCCGATGAATCTGTCCAGACATTAAATTTTTTCTTTTACATGAATGGCTGTTCTTGAGATATAAAAGCACCATCCTCAGCCTTATCAAGAATACTGATTAGATATTTTCTAAACTTTTTTCTTACTTCTTTTCATTAAGTCTCTCCAATTGAAATGTTTTTGCTCCAATTCTCAATGGACTACATTTTCTTTTTTTGAACTCCTGAAATTATATTCTTCCTCAATAGTCTTCAGTCCAGCACTGGGACTCATGATGTATTCTCTCAGAAAGTGTTTGGAATTCTGTTTAAATTGTTTATATTCAGACTAAGAGAGAAAGGGGAATTTTGGATTTACTTTTTTTGTTCTTGCCAGATGAGTTTATGTGCCTGTAGGGAGGAGAGAAGGCAAGAGCTCTAGGCACTGGCACGATCTGGCAGAAAGTTTTTCCAGTGTTGGACATTTTTGTTTTCTATGATGATCCTAGCAGAATGAATTTGAATATGGGTAAAATGTCCTTTATTGAGCACACCGTCTGGGTCACGTGTAAGCAGGAAGGCCACGGCAGAAATGCAGTTCTGTGTGGACACCACTATCTAATGTATATCGCACCCTGGACAGCACTAGTGGAATCAAGATTTCCCCCTTTTTTATCCTTAATTTTGTCATTGCTATAACAACACATGCTGAACCTCTTTTAATGTCAGTAAGTATTCAGTGCTCTCATTATTCTTAATAGCTGTATACTATTCATTTTGGTGGACCTAACATTTATAAGTTCCCCAATTGATGAACATAAAGATTGTTTCTAGTTTTTCAGTACTATAAATAAACATAATAAAGTTTCTCTATGTTCATCTGGGAATACTTGTATATTTATTTAATATACAATCATAGAGGTGGAAATATTGGGGAAAATGTTTATACAACTTAGATCCCTGTTTTAATATATACTGCAAAGTTATCCTCAATAAAAAAAATACAAATTTATATACTCAACAGAAGTATATGAGATTTCTATTTCTTTATATGTTTATTTACACTGATTTTATTCTTGCAATCACTAGATTAAAAAAATGAAGATCTATTTTTATTTTCATTTATTTGATAAATAATGAGATATCTTTTCTATTGATCGAAGAATTAAAACAATGGACTCTGGAGCCAGACAGTCTGGGTTCAAATCCTGGCTTCAGCATTTACTAGCTATGTGACATTGGACAAATTACTTGATCTCTCTGTGCCTCAATTTATACATCTTAAATCGGAGACAATAATGATACCTAACCAATAGGGCTCTTTGTGAGATTTAAATATATATACATATGAAACAGGAGATATCTGGCAAATAGTCTGTACTACATAACTATTTGCTGTTTTTAATATTATTATCATTGATTAGTAAATTGCTTGATATTCTTTGTCACCTTTCTGTTGGTATGGATATCTTTCTCTTAATGGTTTATAAAATACCATTTTTACTTGTTTGTGTCTTATCTCGTGTTATTTATATGTAATCTGGAAAATACCAGAAAGTATAAATGAAAAAGAACCTTGGAATGACCTACTCCTTGAAAGTTTGGATAAATCCATCCATAAAATTAAATGGGTATATTTTGAAGATAATTGTTTGATGACCTTTGTACCTTCATTAATAATTACTGCTGTTTTCAGATTCTTTATGTTTTAAGAAAATTTTGGTCATTTGTTTCTTCACATAAAATTGAGCATACTATATTCTCTTACAATTTAAAATATTCTTTGCTCTGTAATGTTTTCATATATCTAATGTAGATTTTTTTTATTGTGATAATAGATTTGATTTACTTATCAAATATTCTGTTTTTCTTAATTCATTTATTTTTATTCTTACTATTATTTCTTATTTGTGTTCTTTAAGATTACTTTTAATTTATTAACTTTAATGATTAAAATTTTTTAATTTATTAAATTTTATTTATTTATTTTAGAGTTTTTAATTTATTAAATTTAATGATTTGCTTATTTGTTTTATTCTTTGAATTTATTTAATAATGAGAACATTTAAGGTAAAAAATTAGTCTCCAACTAAGTTTTGGTCACAGTCCTTGAATTTTGTGTTACAATGTTCTCATTATTATTTTTAATATTTAATATTCTATAATTGTAATTTTGATTCCTCTTTCATCTAACAGTTATTTTAAGAAGTGTATAAATTTCAGTTGGTCAAGAATTTTGCAATTTTGCTATTCGTTACTACTTGCATTATGGTGACAGAATGTAATCTAATTTATTAAATTGTAGTGAATACTGATCAGTTTCATTAAGGTTAACAACTGGTTAATTTTTGTCAGTTTTGTTAGTACTTGAAAAGTGTATTCTCTCTCTTCTAGGGCACTACAGTAATTACATACCTTAAATTTAAATTAACATTTTAAAATGCTATTACTTAATCTTTTATATCTCTAATTAATGCTAGCTATATTTCTGTCCTCAGCACAGAGATTTTTTAAATTTCCCTAACATTTTATTTCTTACCAATGCTGTATTATTAATCACAACATTTTTGGAATTCAACATATTTATGATAGATTTCTCTTCATAAAGTACCTCCTCTTTGCCCTATTTGATACTTTGTTTTAAATTATACTTCGATATCATATATATATATATATATATGCATATATGGTTTGTGCATTTATTTCTCATTTTTGATGCTCTTTTTTCCTGCTATAGTTTGACCCTTCATTTTATCTATAACCTTTCTGAGTAATTTTAATTTTGACATTTCTTATATATTCAACATATAGTTGAATTTTTCTTTTGATTCATTTTAATAATTTTAAAATTAGAAGGTATTAATTTATATTTACTATCTTAACATGTATAGTCTTTTTTTCTTCTTTAACCTATAGTTCCCATGATTTTAATTTTTTTCTAAGGTGCTTTAAATCTTTTGCTTTTCTTTTTACTAGTAGTAATCCTTAAATTTTTATTAAATTATTCTCAAGACTATAAACTTATCTAAAATAAGAAAAAATTATTGTCTTTCATTTATTAAAAGATGAAATTTACTAGAATGTTAATTCTTACAATCCCTCTCTTTTCACATTAGAATATTTGTTGCGATAATCTGAACTCAAATCTACCTTATTATTATTAAATAATTTTCTTAATTATCTGTCTTACATTTCGAAAATAATTTATAACATTTATACTAATTTTGGTGAATAGATATACCACACACACAAATTAGACTTAACGTATGTTTAAATAGTTTTGGCATTCCACACAAATCCTTGTACTTAACCATTTTTAAGTTTTCTGCTTTAATTCACATTTCTGTTGATTGAAATACTTTAGAATTTATTTTATTGAAGAAAGGGCATATCAACGTTATGCTTTTTGAACACTTGTATATCTGAAAAATAACATGGCTATGATGGGAGTATTGAATCACCTAGCCTTTTATCTTCTACAATTTGGTGTTTTTGTGGTGAAGTCAGAGCTCAATATCATTTTTCTTTCTTTGAGGAAATAATAATAACAGTAATGTTTACTGTTTATTAAGAACTCCATATACATTTTATTTCTATAGAGAAAGATTCTATCATCTAATCCTATCAACGAATCTTTAATTGTTTTTATTATTCTTACTTTATCGATGAGAAAATAGGCTTACCAAAGTTGAAGAACTTGATGGTTTCACAGTGAGAAAAGTGACAGAGCTATGTTTCTGAATTTCTAATGCCAAACCTAAACTCTTAACCCCAGTGTTTTACACCCTTTTATTTTAATTCATATACATAGAAGAGATTTTCTTTACTTTTGAAATTAAAGAAAAGAAACCCACATTATATCTAAATATTTGTCTCTTTATTAATTTTGACTGGTATGTGGTGAGCCTTTTTTATCTGAAAACTTGGGCCTTTCCTAGTTTAAAAATATGTCTACTATAGCTTGATTATAATTCTCATGCATTTGTCTAGTTCTTTCTGAAGGAATAGCAACTGTCTCCCTTGCTCTGGATTTTGGAGCACATCCACGTTTTACTTGCTTTTCTGTGGCATGGATCTTGCTGATTGAGGAATCTTATTTTCACAGAATTGATTCTGAAGAATGAGTCTCCTGACTGCAGGAAAGATTGCTGTGCTGGGAGGAAATGTACTGCTTTTCTACGGCTTCTAAGGAGGCACCTGACCTCTCAGAGCCTTGGTGGTCTCATTTTGAAATGGGGAGGATAATAATTGTCACAATTGCCTCACAAGATCAAGAGAAATAAGGCCTGTAAGAGAGCTGCAGAAGTTAAAAAGTACAGTTTAAACTATCGAGATCTTTTAAATTTATTTTTAGTGGTAGATCCAAAGCAGTGATCAACACATAAAATACCATGCTGAAAACAAACTAGTCAAAAACAATTAGTCTGGGATTGTCATTTTACAAATGAGAAAGCTAGGATCCAAAGAATTTAAATGAATTGCTCGCAGCATCCCAACTAGTAGTAGATCTAAAGCTAAACCATGCTAGTCTCCAGCAAAGAGATTCACACTTTTTAAAATTTATGCTTGAGACACATTTTTCAGCCAGCAACAATGTGGTAACAGCCAGGTCATTTGCTGTAAAAGTCTCTCAAGGCTTCTAAGGACGTTTTTTCATAAGCAGATGTCTCAGGGAGTTAATTTGGGGTGTAGGCAGTCAGCCAGATTGGCTAAATACTACAGGCCTCTTCCATGGTAACTGTTTGGTGATTTTAAAAATGGCTCTTCCTGCCCAGTGATAAGAATGACCTCCCCAGGGAAAGTGCACTTTGCATAGCTAAGAAGGTCCCCTAACTTTTTCCTGGGATACTCTTTTTTAAGCAAAACTTGAAAGAAAGTAACTAAAAAAAACCCCATACCTTATTAAAGAAATAAGCAATGTAATTTGAGTAATATTCTAAGATATCTCAAATATTAAGCTAACATTATGTGAAGAGGTTCACAACTAACACAAGTGAAAAACAGTAAACTAAAGGAAAACCCCTATTTTTTTAAAAAATACCAGTTTTTCCTTGTCAAAATCCCCAGTGGAGCACCAAGTGATCAGTGTTTCCATTAAAAGTTCAAAAGATGGAATCCAGATGTTTCTCTCTGCTTTGTGCCCTTTGACCCCCATGCATTTACTTGCTCTTGGAGGTTTTGGTCACATGACTCTCTGAACTTTATGCTCTACCTAAATAGCTCTGAAATTTACTCTATGATAATGGAGCATAGAGTTGTTTGGGTTGGGGATCAGTTTCACGTCCATGAAGTGTTGCTGAAACTTTAAAGTTTTCTTTTTACTTTCAGTTCTTTTTGAAAGAATGTCCTTGTTTAAGTCATGTTATCACTATTCTATCTGGAATTTTAAGTGCTAAACATTTTAAGTGCCAAATGTTTGACCATTGGTAATAGAAGGTTGAAAAGAAGAAAGGTACTAATAGAATATAAATTATCTTTTTAAGTATTGCAAATAGAGCATTAATAGATATTGCTGTGATTAGGTGGACAAAATGTTCTAAGAAACAAATTGCTTTAAAACATATTTCTTGGCTTTCAATACCAATCAAAAAATCATGTACACTCACACAACATAGCAACAAGACTGGCTTTGAGGAAGATAAACAACTCTCTATCTTAGACACAAATGTGTTCGCTCTTAGCCATAGAATGGCAACAGGATCTTTTGGGAATTTAAACAAAAGTGTGTGGAAAGATACACATTTGCAGTGGCAAGGACTCAATGTGGAAAGTCAGTTGTAACATATAATGGTAACTGAAGAATGTTCATGTGAACCCTTTTTTCCCTCTAGCTCTGTGAGCAGTTCCCAAATTGATTAGGAGTAGTATTTATAAGTTAAAATTCCTGCTGTGGAAAATAATAGCAAAGTCATATTCCTTTTGAACATGTTCAGAGGTCCTTAAAAATGCCATTTTTCATACCATCAATCTGTGGTAGTTGAATGTTGGGTTGTTTTCTCAAAGGAATATTGAGAGTGGGGCTGCAGCCTGCTGCGGTCAAGCTTGGTGGGAAGAGTGTTGCTAATGGTGACTCAGAAAGATTCTTACAGTTTCTGGCCAATGCTGTTTTTGACAAAACCATAATGGTACAACCAAGAAAGATCAAGAGTCTAAAATGATTCTTCAGAAATTACACTTGATAGGTTTTTATTCTTCACTTTCATATTTTGTTTCTGAAAAGGCCTATTCTGGAAAAAGAGAGATGCTGGATTATCTATATAAGGAAGATCCCGCCAAGAAAAACACAATAGGGTATAGATATTACTCCTCCCTGAAGATGCGAAATTATCAACTAAATCTTTGATAACTGTTCTCTTGATGGAGAGGGATGGGCAACGGTTCCCTGGTTCCCCTGCCCCTCGGGAGGCTAGTTTGTCCAGAGAATGGGAAAACTGACCTCCTATTTGTTTCCTAAGACTAGGAAGTTGTCACTTGTAAATGTAAATTATTTCTCTACACTTCCTATTACTCAAGCTATAAGTGATAAACAGAAATTATAAAATAAAAAATGTTTAGACATAGTTTTTATAGTCAAGTCACATTTTTCCTTTCCATGTAATAATTAGCTAAGATATTCCTATTAGATTTACTCAGATAGCTATATGACTTGAATTCATTTCAGTGGGGTTTACTATTAAAGATAGGGAGTGAGATAACAAAATTGATAATTGCCGAATAAATACATTTTAAATAACAACGTTCATGTAGCTAGTGTTCTACTAGTCAGGAAGTAAAATGAGGTAATTACTTGAGTAATTTGGGTAAACATAAGATTCTGTTTGTTGGAGGATGGGAGTCAAAATGATATGCCTAATTAATTGGCTACCTGTTTTATTTATTTGTTTGTTTATTTATTTAGGAAATATTTATTAAATGTCAAAGGATAAAGCATGATTCTTAGTCTTAGAGAGCATATAATGGACTTAGGATGATGTCAGATATCACCTCTAAGTGCTTATTATTACCTGGATCAGGCAGGTTGACTTTTGGATCATCCCTGACTGGCGCTGGCAGAATTTCTCTGCTGCAACACTTGAATGGTACTACATAATTGCCACTTCAGAAAACAGAAATGGTTTGAAAATGATTCGAACATATTTAAGGTAAACTTATCCATAAATTTACTAATAATTAGGCATTTAAAATTCACATATGTTTCTTAGTATGAGAATCCTAATCGTGATACCATGTCCTCTTCCTGAAAAATTTGTACATTTTCGCAGGAGCCACTCATGCCTTGGTCAGTGCTTTGGTTCTTATTCTTATGTCTTCTTTCCTCTTTTCTATCGTACCCTGACTTACTGTCTTAGACCCTAACATCCTCGTTTGGAAGATGTCTTTGCTGGTGGTACTGCTATTGGTAGAATAACTGCTATGTAGAGATAAAATGACATTTTCCATGAAATTTTTAACTCACTTTTTCTGCCTTGATTGAAAATATGAGCCGCTCCCAATAATTCTGGTCAACCTCTGATAATAAAGACTCCTCAGGTCACTTCAAGTTATTAAGTTACAGAGTCAAGTCACAAAGTAATTAAAAGATGCAATTCCATCCGAACTCCAAAGCTTGACTTAGTTTTAGATTGCTTCTCAACTCTAGCTTGTACCTGCTTTAGGCTAAAAATGAGAGAAGAGATGTGGGGACATTTTGTCTCTCTGCTGTCTGCTTTGTTTCATTTTCACTCCATCTTCAATTTTCTTTCCATCCAAGGGTTAAAGATAGGGGTAACAGGATGAGGAAAGGTAAGTAGAGAGGACAGATGTCACTTCAACAAGAAGTACCATGTCTCTTGGACCTAGAAAATTATTAAATTGATTCTTTCCCTTATGAACACTTTCTTGCCATAACGCGGGCCCTTTCCTCCATACATCCCTTATGTGATCTATGGGAAACATTCTCATCCTGTTAACTCAGGGAGTATGGGGCACTCTCTCTTTTTCCATCACCGAAGAAGGCAACCAACCTTCTCTGACACCCCAGATTCCTGAGGCTGGAGTCAGATCCCCAGTTTGCTGTCCCAATAATTAGACAATAGTCAGGGGACACAGGCCAAGCTCTAAGTGGTTTCCTATCCCCACTCTTCCCACTTGGTTTGTGTGAAGAGGAGCACCCCAATCTCCTGATCCATGGAAAAAGAAGAAGAAATGACAACACAGGAAACAATCCCTCGAGAAAAAATCCTCCCACCCTTCTCCTCACAAACATTTTCTTTTCCTTATTACTTCGCAGATCGGACTAGGGTTCAGAGCCTTAGAATAGTTTCTGGGATCATTCCCTTTATAAGTCTGTACATAAGATGGGTTCTAGTTCCCACTTTTCTTTCTAATCATATCTATCTCATCGGTCTCAGTAACGATTGAGGCAGGAAGAATTCCAGGCTAGCTTCCTTTTCACTTGGTTTATCAGAAATGAAGGACTTTATTGATGTAGAGGAGAAATTGTTCTTCCTCTTGAATAAAGTGTATCTGCTATTAATGTAGTCTTATCTTTTTACATAGCACCTTTTAAAAGCCATATTCCATCATACATTTAGCTCATTCTTCTCTCTCAGATAGGAAGAGGTAATTTATTGAACTCTTGGAACAATGGAGCTTGAGAGGTGTGGCTCTTAGGCAGGGGTCTTAAGCACGCTGCTGACTTAGGAAATCTAGATTGCTCTCCAATATGTTGCATGGCCTACCTCAGAATGTCCTCTGGATTCAGTGGATTAATTGCCAATGAATGGCCAAAACCCAGCAAGTGTTGGAAGAGAGAAAAATAATAAAGTCTAGGCTGAAGTGGCCATGGAAGGCTTTGCTCAGATGAAGCTATCTCTTTAAAATTGTGTTTATAGCTCCAGGTGATGAGTCTCAACCAACCAACAGTTCTCCCAGAAAGTCTAAGCTAGTACATGACCATACCCATGAAACCAAAACACTAATGATTGACTCTGGAATCAATGAAACTTAAGGCCTAAAATGAACCCAATGCTTAAATTCTTAGGTAGGAACAAATTATGGCTTGGATTTCAAATTTCACTCTGTCCTTGGTGCCTAAAACGCAGAGTCGCAAACATTGAGCTGGGGATTCCCAAATGCGTGTTCAGTGGACTTTGGTGATTACAAGAGATCACATTGCTCATTAGTCTCATAAAATTTATAAGCTATTTTAACATTTCACATTTGCTTTGGTTACGACTAGCAATGGAGGTATCATGCTTTGCTGCCTTTCCTACGCGAAGCAGTGTAAATTAATTGGTCCCAGCTTGCACCGCTGTTGTCGAATCAACACAGTCTGGCTGCCTTCTGTGAAATGCCAGCACACAGATCAAAGCCTCTGGAGAATGACCCCTATTTTCCCCCAAATATGTGTGGTTTTCTGGAAATCCATATCTCCCGCCTCTTTAAATGTCTGTGGGTCATTGTGAGAAGACAGTTTCCATCATTTTTACCTGGGCCCGTCTTGTTTCTAATTTGCAGCCCTATCAACCATCTGACTATTTCGCACCCAAAAAGTGATGTATTTCATGGATCATCCAAGTTTCTGCCCAGGATGTGTGTTCTAACTCTGGCTGTTCCATCTCTGCTTCTAGTTTTTCTGAAGTAGGGCAAGATTTGTGCTTTGTGCTGGGCATAACATTCCTTACCATGGTTGGTCCACTTGTAGACACTGCATCTTAGAAGAAGATGCTAAGATAGAAAGTATAGATCAGACGTTTCGGCTATATGTACTCTGAATTAATATTAATTACTAATATTACATTAATATTCATATTGTGGTAAATACACAAATCATATTATCATTTTAACTATCTGTAAGTATACAATTCGTGACGTTAAATACATTCACAATGTTGTAGAACCATCACCACTATCAATACCCCAAACTTTTTCATCATCTGTAACAAAAACTCTGTACCGATAAATAATAACCTCCCTTCTCCTAAATAAGATTAACATTAATAACAATAAAAGATGCCCAGATGGTGCAGGGGATGACTGAGTCACAGTCCTCTTAGCACTGCTTAGGAATTCCCATGATAGACAATTGGATGGGGAAGAAACAATAGAATAAAAGTCTCAAGTGCTTTCTCCTGAAATGTGTAACAGAAAGGTGTGTGTGTGGCAGGGAGGGGCATGTACTTTTAACTGATGTAAATAGTCTTTAATCTTCCAGTGTTTCAGTTAGTTTCTTTTTTTATTTTTCCCTTTGTGTTTAGGAAAATTAAGTATGAGCAAAGACTGCAGGGAACTACCATTAAGGCCCTGGTGTGGAGGAGAGAGTGGCTGTCCTCAGCTATGTAATACATGCCTTGCTTTCAAGAAAAACTACAAGAAGTTGATAGATGGTCACAGGATGGGGAGCATGGCATAGGGGATGCAGTCAGCATTAATGTAACGGCTAGGTGGAGAGCCAGAGGAGAGAAAGAGCAATCAGGGGGATCATTTTATAACCTATATAAATGTCTAACCAATGTACTGTGTACTTGAAACTAATAATAAAATTTTTTAAAAAAAGTTTTTTTTTAAAGAAAAGCTACAAGATCTGATACATGGACAGCCAGGATATCCCAAAGATCCTAGCTCAGGTCAACAAAGCAGGATGACAAGTTGGCGTTCACCCCTCGCTGTCTCTCAGGACAGAACCTCCCACCATCACTGCTGTGTAAAAAGACAATTCATTTTAATGGACTGAGCAGCTCCAGGGGGACAGCAAAAGCAAAGCAGCTCTGTGTCCCACAGTAAATCGTCTCTAGCTGAAGGATGTCTGGTTCCTTTCTGGAAAGAATGTTCTTCGCTGAGTTGCAGTTTGCCAAGGGTCAAATATGACAGAAATGAAGTGTTGCTAATAGTGATTGAAAAGGATTCCTACTGTTTGTGGCCAGTGCTGGGTAGTAGAAAGGCCAAATTTGTGAGCCAGAAAGCAGCAGGAGCCAGTAAACTTTCCCTAAGACTTACTAAACTTTGAGTCACCTCTGCTCCCCCGGCCGTTCTGTCAGCCTGTTTGGGGGAAACTGATATTATAATTACTAATCTCAGCAAAGGCCTAATGTGCAACCTGAAGCTTTTTCATCCTTTAGTGCAATTAGGGTGGGAGGGCAAGGCCGGCAGACACTGGCGGGCTCCACCCCCTGCTCCCAAATCACCCTGCTTGGGTTTCATCCACACCCTCGCATCCTCTGTAGACAGGTAACTGAGCAGTGCCCGGCTCCGGGGCCTCCAGTGAGGGGAAATTATTCCTGCCCAAACTGGCTGGGAGCTATTAAAGGTTTAAATGTCACCTCAAAAGAACTCTTTGCTAACCTTTAAGCGGTGGCGTCTCCAGGGCTATTTCAGGCAGGATTTGCCCCCTCCTGGGGAGTCTGGAGGCTGAGAACATTTGTCTGAGTTGTTTCTCCACCCCCTCCCTTTCTCTTGCTCCTTTCAGAGAATTATCACTGTACTTTCAAAGGGGGAATTTGTGGGACAACTGGCACCTGCCGGACTGGGCTTCCCAGTGAAGGCTCTCTTGGCTGAGTGTATAATTTCATTAAATCCTGAATAGCCCCCTTTACCTATTGTCGACAAATTCCCTTTAATCCTAACCACCACTTAGGAGAATATTTACTATCAAAAGGAGACAAATCACTATTTAAATGTGGATTTACTCAAGTCTGAAACTATGACAGTGACATACGGTAAAATGATAATATGTAAATAAAAACTGGAGACAGATTTATCCCCCGAGAAAGCTGGGCAGAGCGGTGGATTAAAGTCATATGCGATCTACTTTGAGTGGCCTCAATTCAGACCCAGCATTCAGTTATGACCGGCAACACCATTCATTCTGCTTACTCCAATTCATTTGGCCCTACTTCTCAATGACCCTCTGTTACCAAGCATACACCTCTGATAAGTAGGCCTTGATGTTTACAGCACTTTGGAGCAGAGTAAATGCAAACTGCACATTATTTATGGGTGCACACTCTCGGCTTAAGGGGCATTTTTCAGCAGTGTGAATGCAGGTAGAATAAGTTTATGTGAGTTAGCTCGGCCAGCCTGGTTTCCAGAAGCTAACTAGAAAAAAAGAGCTAAATAAAATACCACCCCAAAGACAACAGCTTTCAATTATTGCCCATGATCCTAAGTTCCTCCCAATAAGTTGAAAGAAAATCTATACCCGATGGCATTTTTCTGAATCAGCCAAGTGCACCAATCATTCCTGACTCTTAACGATGGGCAGAGGTGCCAACAACAAGCTGGCCCTCGGCTCACTGGTCATCTAAACAACATTGCTTTCTAGGGATGTGTTTCTTAACTGCACTGAAAGGTAACTAAAATAGAAAGGAAGGTCTTTTTTTCCCCTAGAAAAGCAGAGATCGAGGATGTCGTGTCCTGTTTTTTGGCAACAGTGGTCTAAGGAGTCTAAGATAGAACTGCAAAAATAATGAATGCACATCACATCATCTATACATGTGTCAATAATCTTTTCAGTTGAGACTGCCTCAAAACTTGTAAAATCACTAATGACTCCTAAAAGTATGGGATGGGGGCATTAAAAACATTGTACTATAGCATTTGAATAAATTGTTTTGAACCCACTAATACATTACATTGAAGAGCTGACCCATCATAATTATATTCTACCCTAAATGATCTTATCCCGAGATAGCAAGTCTAAAAATGAAGACAAACACCTTCCTTTCAAAAAGCCAAAAAGAGATTTGACATGTCTACCTTGGAAAGTATAATACCTGATGTATATATATGATTTTTTTGAGAAAATTGATGCCTGTACAATACTCATAAGATTGGATCCAATGTGTTCTTTCATAACTGGTGATGGCGAAGTTTAATGAATCGTGTGTATACTTCCTTCTGCCCAGGAAATTATAGTTACGAGGAATAGCCAGTCAATGAATTTACTCAACTACTTGCTCTTTGGATGTACTTTCTCACCTACAGCATAATTTTATTAATGAATAAAGTCTTTTACCATGTTGGGTACTCTCTTGGAAGCAAGAGTTGATCCTATGTTAAGTCTGAAGATCTGAGGACTCTTTTTGTTAATAAAGGGCAGGAAATTATTTCCTACAGATCAATCATTGATTTGGAGAAGAAGCAGGAAAAGATGAGGATGATGGAGATAAGGGTAATAACCAAATGCTATTGACTTTGAATGATAGGTTAGTTTTTAGGTTATGAAATGACTCCTCATTACGTTACCTAAACACAATCATGTCCCAAATCACTTCAGTTAGACCAAATTTTTAGGCAATTCAAATGCATAGTTATTTGTTTCACATAAAATAGAAAAAAACAAAACATCAATTTAATCCAAGAAGAAACTTGACTGACAGGCAAGGCCAAATGTCCATGGTTCATTAAAGATACTTGTGTTTAACCAAATATAGGTATCCAGAGGTTGATGTCTGAGGTAGCCAGGGCCCTCCAGATGGTTACAATAAGACAATTTATCAACCCAACTCAGGGCCTGAGTGTCTTAAAATAATGAGCTTTGGAGACCTGTTCTTATATGGTAGCCTCTACATGGCATAAACGTCTCACTTTACTTACTTGATAGTCTTTTCATGGACCAATTGTGGTTTCCGTTACTTTGTGATCATATAATTCATTTGTGAGCTTGAAAGTGTATTCATCAGATAACCAAAAAGAGAGTCTTACAAAGGTTCATATTTGCTGCTAATGTCTGCTTAAGCAACCATGCATGCCTCAACAACCTTCCAACCGGTTGACACTTGAATAAGATGAATCTTGCATTGAAACATATTTTTAAAAGTTTTAAACTCCACACCATCTGTGATAGTGACAGAGTAGGAGCCATAAGGTCATCTTCATTTTGGACTGCGTGTAATATTAATTTTGGTCAGAACATTTTGCATGCATCTTCTGGGCTCCAGGTTCAGGGAGCAGAATGATACTAATGGCACCATTAAGGTAAAATGAGCATCTTGAAGCTACAGCTTCACCCCTAATAAAGTAGCTGAGAGGCTCTCTTCACTCGGTTGCCACTGAGAATCAACAACAACTGATGGTCTTAAGTTAACAAGCTAATATTTCATCCATGGATACCAGAGCGTTAATGGCTAAATATGCCAGTTAAAGGAAGGAGCACATGTGCAGCTATTTGCCTGACACAACTTCTGCTGTCATGGCCTATTAAAACCAGTTTACATGTGCATGTCGAATTTGATGAATATGTATGTGACCCTTTTCAGAGCCATCACTCATTGGGCTATGGCCCCCATGGCAGGAAAAACAGCACCTCTCATTAAACACAGCATGAGTTACAGGCATGTTATGTTAATATTTCTTCAGAACTTTAGGGGGTTTTCTTCTTGTTCTAATAAATCCTGTGAAGAAAATAATTTAAAAGTATAATTGATTAAAAAAACACTTTTTTCCCTTCATTTCCCCCTTAACTATTTTATTTAGTGTGAAAGTTCTGGAAGCCTCTTTCCTCAGGAAGTTGTAGGACAAGCTTATGAATTGTGCTTTGTATCACTCATTTGGGACTCCCAAGGAAAACCCCTTCCTCAGTTGGAAATTCAGTGAGGCTAAACAGGAGACCTTCCTGCATGGAACTCTAAAACTCATGAAAGACAGGGCTCCCTCTGAACTTTGGAACATAATGAATCGTCTGTTAACTCATAGTGCTTACCAGTGGGTTTGGCATAGTCAGTGTTCAACCAGTGATAACTGTCCTGATCTTTATTATTGCTATTATTATTTGTTAAGACAAGCTTGGGGAAGATTAGAGCCTTTCCGAAGATTTTTTTTTCCAAAATATATAGGGCGATAATCATAATAGAGTTTATCGTAAGTAAGTACATAGAAGCTACTAAAGCATTAACTCCATGGGTTATGTCGAGATACCTAGAAGGCTAAAAATAGATCCAATTTGCTTACATAGCCCCCCTACACCCAGTGCTGAAATATTGCCCTTTTCCACCCCACCCTGTACCACTGGCCATCCGTGGTATCTGGTCCACCAGGTTATAAGGTGTTTGCGAGCAGGGATGATGGTGAATACTCTTTCATTGCATCTCAAAATGTCTAGCTCAGTGTCTGATACATAGATTTGAATGGCCTCCTCAAATTTCTCCCGTACTTACTGAACCAGTACTGTCCAGAGACAGTACCTACAGAAGAGTGCCTTGAGGGATGTGTAGGGGATTTTGATAGAGGAAAAGAACATCAATTCACAGGGAACCCACTGGAATGTGGCAGAAGTTCTTGCAAGGACTACCTGGAGAGACATTGTGATACAAGAGCACTGAATTAGGAGTCCGGAGTTCAGGTTCTGATCTTGACTCTTCTTTTGTCTGGCTGGGGGACAATGAGACATGTTCATTTTGGATCTCAATGTCCTCATTTGCAAAGGTTCTCAAGACGTAGCATTTTCTTTACAAAGAATTTCATTCCACTTTCAAAGAACTGGTCTGGGTCTTAATTACTGTTGTATATATGAGGAATAGAAAACTTATTACTTCCTTAAACTTCAATCACAAGTCTACTCTATCTGAGAAAAGGAGATGGCCTGTTTGTGCAATCCTCCCAAAAGACTGCAGAGCTACTCACATTTCTCTCTCCCTGTTCTGCCTTGCCATCTAAGAGCTTAGAATCTGGAGCTAAGCTACTCAGTGTGCTCTCTGGTGGTCAAGTCAATCCTCCAGGCAGTGCTGAGGACCCCCGTTTAAAATTTCTCATTGCATTCACAAGTCTTCAGATTGACTCCCATAGGTTAGAAAACTAAACTGTGTAAGAAGTGGGAAAAATGCATTTGCAAAAGTAATAGCAGCCAAATGTCATTGAGAAGTTACTATTGGCCAGGCCCTATTCCAAATGCTTTACATTTTTTATATTTTGTCAATTTTATCTGCCCAACTACATTATGAGGTAAGTGCTGTTATTATTATGCCTTCTTTACACAGAGAGAACTGAGATGTAAAGAGGATAAAAATTGTCTAAGTTCATACAGAGTTGGTAAAGAAAGCAAGCTGGATTCAAACTCAAGCAGTCTGGCTCCAGAACACAGGTTTGTTTGTTTGTTTTGTTTTGTTTTTGTCATTATGTCACAGCCTGTGTCAAACTTTCCTTCCCAGGTGGATACCCCCTCAGGATAATAGATTTGGAGGCAGATGGAGCAACATCCTCTATAATGGAAAACCACAAACTCACACAAAAACAAATAACAAAACAGATTTAGTTTCTCACCAGAGAAATTATTTTCCAGCTCTAGCTCTGCTGTGGATGCCAAGTTTTATTAGTGTGGTAGGCACCAGAGAAGAGTGGTTAAAAATTTCAGGAATCCTCTGCCTCTGTTCATGAGGCCAGTCTCCTTGGGGCCTGCCTCTCCAGCCTAAGGTAGGACTCTGAAGATGCCATTGGAAGCACTTAGGTGGAACGCTTTCTCCCAGGATTCACATCATTACTCTTCCCTCACTTGAGAGGCCCCCAGCTGGCCGAGCAGCAGGCTTGATAGCCAGAGCCATCTCCACCTCTCTGTATAAATCTAGCACCAGAGCTGCCAGCAGACGGTGTTGGATAAAGTCTGTTCTGCTCTCTGCCAACCAAATGGCCCCACGGCATAAGGTTCCAAGTTTTCTCAGTCTCATAAAACTTGGCTGAATGAGGCAGTGATGCCATGAAATTTGCATTTATCTTGTGCACCTGACAATTCCCATCATGATGATGGAGTGCTTCCCTCAAGTTGGAGCGTTTCTGGCTCTTAGGGAGGACAGGGAAGCAGGGTGGAGGTTGGTTGCAGGGAAGGCTAATCAAAGCCAGGAAGAAGCATATATCTGTAAGCATGAGAGATGGGAAACGAGGTATGGGAGGAATGGGGGGCGGGGGGCTGGGGACTGGGGGAGCACTGTGACTTAAGATAAAAGACCATTCCAAAGCCCCTTGTGCATTCAGGCCATCAGTCATCTCTACTTTTCAGGGACAGTCTTTCTTTTGACCCCCAGGCCCTGGCATGCAGAATCCTATAGCTGCCCCTGGGAAGCTGATCTCCACTTTCATAGCTCCCCGTTGTGTGCTTGCCTAGAGCAAGCATGGAAGAAAATGAACCTACAGGGTCTACAGGTTGTTGTAATGAAATGATTTTGTTGCAGTTTGTGTTAGGTATTTTTGAATGGAGGATGAGATAAGGAAGACGTTAGAGTTTCTACCGAGTGTGAGAAAAAAAGAAGACAAATAATTGCACTCAAGGGAAAGTTCTCTGTTATCTATCTTTTTGTTCATCTTGCTTAAAAGTCCTCAACTTCATTCCAGGAAAATAAATTAAATAATAAATAAATAGTAACTAAAGAGTTGGGACTCTAAAACAGAGTTGAGTTTCAAATCCCAGATTCACCATTGACTTGGTGACGAGGTTCTGAGTCCTTTTTTCCTCTCTTTCCTCATTTATAAAATAAGGATAATTGGAAGAAGTATTTTATTTAATCGTTTTGAGGTTAAATGAGATGATGTATGTTACGTGTTTGGTGCCTTGTGAACAGTTAGTGCTCCACAGATGTTGGTTAACACCTTGACCTCAAGACTTTGGAAGGATACCAGCTGTTCTCAGAGGGTAAACAGAACCACGAATCCCAAAGTTCTAAGGAATTCTGTTATAACTTGGCCATGAAAATCAGTGCCTAATGTGTCTCTACCTTTCAGTGTCCTAGTAAAATTGTTTCTGTCTCTTAATACTTATGGATTGATAGAATTCCCCCTTTTAAAATTGACATTTTTTTTTTTTGTATACCTTTCTTGTTACTTCTGGTCATTAGTCACAGTTTTCTTAAATAGATTTGAATTTTTGAGGATCAAATTCTATGACTACCCTGATTTCTTGACACCATCTCAGAAACAAAATTTGAAGTAGTCATTTATGACATTCCCCTTGACTAAAAGGTCTGGCCTATATTTTCCCAAAATGGCTTCACTGATGGTGGATTTGAAGTTTACTATGTGTTGGCAATCTAGGACCATTTCGTATTCCTACAGGAAGTGAAAGTTTTGATAACTATTCTTTGGCCACCACCACTCTGAACCAATCCACCGTTTCAAATGTTCCCCCATCAGGTTGTTACTTCTACCTCCTCTAGAATTTGAGAACTTCTCTTTGGATATTGCAGGATATACATCACATCAAAGAGAGCATGACCAAATGAGAGTATCATCCATCATGTCAACAAACAGAAGAGGGGAGAGGGTAATATGCAGAAACCCTAAAGGCTAATACTGGTTGATGGCAAAGCTCCTGTCCTCCCAGATTTTCTTAGAAGAAGTAAAGTGTCTCCTTTTGGTGAGAAAGCCCAAAATAAGATATTAAAAATGGATTTGGAACGTGCATCTTTTTATTGAATCATTAATTCATTTACTCACTTTTCTACCAAGTATTTGTTGAATGCCTATTTGTGCTACACACATTTCTGCTTAACTTTTAAATTGTTTATATCTTTCTATATAAATGTATAAATGTGCATAAAGTTATATTTTATAGGTTTTGAGCTGGTTCAGTGACTACAAATGAACAAACAAATAAATAAAATAAAGCTGTCTTTGCTGAACAGATGTGCTGAGTTCCTAATTTTGTGTGCGATCTGAGGCCAGAGTGGCAAGCAAATCTGTTCTGAAATATAAGTGCTAACAATTACTTTGCCTATTTCCTCATTGTTTAGAAAGGTCTTCTCGTATCTTCAGGAAGAATAAAAAGTGAAGCTGACCTTACTCAGAAAAAGAATAAACAAAATTTGTCATGAAGACTGAGGAGATGACTGACACAAATCGGCCATTTCTTTGAAAGTCAGAAAATATCTAGTTTATACCATGAGCTGATGCAGAAATAAGTGACAACTGCTGATAAAATACACAGCTGAGGGAAGTCCGGTTGTTTCAGGCTTCAAAGTTATTTCCAAAGCTGTCCTTGCTCAACAAATGTAATTTTGAAGCAACATATTATTTATCTATCAGCAAAAACTAAAGGAACATTAATTCGAAGATATTTTCACTCCAGAAATACCTGTGTAGGCTTTGTATGTGTAGGCACATATATGTATGTATATGTTTACACATCTGTATATTCATATGTACATAAATTCAATATATACATTAACATTAAAGTTAAATAATATACAATACTGAGATATTATAGAACATTATTGCTTCAATGCCATCCATTTATAATTTTTAAACCTTTCTGATTTCAGAACTAGAGCATAAATTATAAATCCAATAAAGGATAAATTTTATATTGTCATTAAAAACTGTAATTTAATATGTGTCTTTTGGGCAAAGCTGGAAGAGTTCGTTGTTATTTACCAGTCCTCTCTTGAGAATAGACACTTTTTGCGGGGCTCATGAATTAGACTTATTTCGAACAAAAACCCATTAGGAGATATAATGAAAAAAAGTCTCATTTATAAGTGTAATAAATAAGATAAAATACCAAGGAATACACATAACAATAAATGATCAAGTCCTATATGAAGACATATTTTAAATATTACTAACAGCCTTAGTGGAAGACTTGAATAAACAAAAAGGCATAACATATTCTTGACTAGAATAACTCAAAATCATAAAGATGTATATTTTCTCTAAGTTTCTAAATTTAATGTGATACCAGTAAAAATGAAGCAAGGTTTCTTTTAACCCTACCAGCTGACTCTAAAGTTCATGTGAAAAGAACAAACAAAAATAACAATGAAAGAAGAACCATGAGGGTGAAATAGCCCTACCAGATGTTAAAACATGGTAAATAGATTCAAAAATCAAAATAGTATGATGGTGGAATATGATTAGGTAAACAAACCAATAAGCCAAATTGAAAATCCAGTTAAAAGTCCAAACATTTAAAATTTGATATATGATTAAAGACGACATCTTAAATCAGTGAGGAAAAGAACAACACAATAAACGATTTTAGAGCAATTAAAAAGTCAAATGAGAAACATTACTTGGACCTATACCTCACACCTTACACCAAGATGAATTCCAAATGAATTGGAAATTTAATGATAATAACGAATCCATAAAAGTCCTAGAAAGAAACGTAGGAAAATTTTTTTATAATTTTAAAGTTGATTAGGCGTTTTTAACTATGACTCAAAATCTAAAACCGTAAAAGATATTGATAGTTTATTATATAATGTACAAAGAAATTGATTTAGCTCTCCCCTCAAAAAAGAATAAAACACCTAGAGACAAGTTCAACGAAAGAACTGAAAGACTTGTACACTAACTACTAAAAAACACTGGTGAAAAAAGTTAAAGAAGATCTAAATAAATAGGATAACATCCTGTATTTATGGGTTAGAAGAAGACTTAAGATGGCAATACTCCTCAGAATGATCTACAGATTCAGTGGAATCCATACCAAAAATTTAATGGTATTTTTTGAAGAAATAGAAGAGGTGATCCTCAAAGTCATATAAAATCACAAGGGCCCCTGAAAAGACAAACAGTATTGAAAAAGAATGGAATGAGAGAAAATATTTACATGTCACGTATTTTTGCATATCACGTATACGTACATACATGATATATATATGTATGCGTGCATGCATGATATATATGCATACATACATGCATGATATGCAAAAATATGTAACATGTAAATATTTTCTCCCATTCCATTCTTTTTCAATACTGTTTGTCTTTTCAGGGGCCCTTGTGAGATATATATATATATATATATATATATATAGATAGATAGATAGATAGATATATATCATGTATGTATGTATACACATACAAATGATAAAGGTCTAGTACCTGGAACACATAATAAATTCTTACAACTCAATAACAAAAAGATAAACAACCCAACTAAAAAATAAGCCAATTACTTGAATGATGTATCTCCAAAATAGATATACCAATAACCAACAAACACATGAAAAGATGCTCAACATCATTAGTCACTGGTGAGATACTACCCTATACCCATTAGGATGGCTTTAAAACAAAACAAAACAAAAAGCCAATCAACCAAACAAACAGGAAAATGAAAAATAAATTGATACACACACACACACACACACACACACACACATACATACACATACACACACAATAGAATATTACTTAGCTATAAAAAGAAATGAAGTACTGGTACATGTTACAAAATGGATAAACCTCCAAAACATTATACCAATTAAAAAAATCCAGATACAAAAGTCATATTTTGTAAAATTACATTTATATGAAATACTCAGAACATGTAAATCCATAGAGACAGAAAGCAGATTAAAGGTTGCCAAGGGCTAAAAAGACAGGAGAGTACAAAGTGACCATATAATGGGTATGAGGTTTACTTTTGGGTTGATAAAAGTGTTTTGGAACAAATAAAGGTGGTGGTGGCACAACATTGTGTTGTACTCTTTAAAATGGTTAATGTTATATCATATAAATTTCTCCTCAACAAGAAAGCTTCAACAAACAAAGGAAATTAGCATAAATTATGAACTCGAGTTAACAATAATGTATCGATATCAGTTCATTAATTGTAACAAATATGCCACGCTCATGTAAGATACTAATAATAAAAGAAACTGAATGTGAGGTATATAGGAACTCTACATCTAAGTTAAAGAATTAACTTCAAAGAATGAAAATAAAGAAAATAAAGTTAAAAGACAAATGACAAAATTTCTGCAGCTCATTTGATAAACAAAGAATTAATTTCCCTAATTTTAAGGGTCCTAAAAATTAAAAAAATGTTCACACATCCAACAGGAAAATGGAGAATGGAAAATTGATCGAAAGTAAAACAGAAAGTTCCTCAAAAATTAAATACAAGTATCTCATAAACATCTGAAGAGACATTTTTCTCTCAAAAGAAAAAGAATGCACATTAAAAACTACCTTGTTGAAACATTTTTACCACCAGAATGACAAAAGCATAAAAGCCTGACAACATACTTTTTAGTAAGGCTGTATAGAAACATGATGGTAAATATGTAAACCAGTATAAATCTATGGAGGATAATTTATCAATATCTTTCAAAATTACAAATGAATATACCCATTGACTCAGACATTTCACTTATGGTAATCTATACTTACATATCTAAAGGATGACATATGCACAATTTTATTCATTTCAGTGGTGTTTTTAATAGCAAAGGGTTAGGGAAAAAAACACATTAAAAATGCACCAATAGGAGCTGGACAAATATAATTTATGGTACATCTATATAATGACATACTGTGCAGCTTTAAGAAAGAATGAAGTGATTCTCTATATACTGGCATAAAAAAGATTCTAAGATTTATTGTTAGGTGAAAATAGTAGGACAGTATGTATAACTATCTTTTTCTGTATGAAAAAAAGAGGGAGGTAAGAAAACTACAAACATATTTGTATTTATTTATATATGCATCAAAAAACTCTAAAAGATATAAAATAAGAGTGGTTACACAGTGGAAGAGGGTGGAAGGATAGGGAGGCATTGAATAGATTAATAGTTGAAGAAAGACATTTGATTAAATACTTTCATATATTTATTTTGAATCACATGAAACTATTGTCTAAAGTTAAATTTAAAAATATTTAAGTGACAATTCCAAAAAGAACTTAAAATGTGTATATTGTTGCAGATTTTCTCAGATAAAAAAGACATGCAACAAAGCCATTTCATCTAAGAATTTTAGTTTGACAGAAATACTCCAAGAATTTATGTCTTTAACTTTGAAAACAAAGACCATGAGCTTTTCAGGGAGTGTTGCTGGGCTGATCTTGTTCAGATGGTTCTGTGCTCCTCAGACTCTGTCATCTCAATTTTGTTTCCTGCTTCATCTCCAGTGCCCAGAACTCGGCCTGACACCAGCTAAGTGCTAATGAACGTTTATTGAATAATTGAATTCAGAAAACTTTTACCACTGTGTAAATAATTTTAGAGGGAAATATTGAGTCAAGGCAGAATGACGAACATTTTTTTTTTAATGAAGCATTCACTTTAGCTTGACAACTTCTTTAATTTTATTAAATTTATCCAGGTGACATTGGTTAATACAATTATATATGTATCAAGTATACAATTCTGTAATACATTATCTGTATAGGGTATTATGTGTTCACCACCCAAAGTCAAATCTCCTTCCATCTCTATACATTCGACCCCCTTTATCCTTGTGTACTTCCTCCCCATTTCTCTCTGTAAACATCATACTGTTGTCTGTGTCTATGAGTTTTTGTTTGTCTCATTTGTTTGTTTGTCACTTTCAGTTTTATATCCCGCATGTGAGTGAAATCATATGGTTCTCAACTTTTTCCATTGACTTATTTCACTTAGCATAACAACTGTTTTCAACCTAAAAACAGAAAATCTTTTTCATACACCTAGAAATCAAATGTAGCTCCCTAGATCAGTTTTAGAAAATGCCGTGACTATCCAGAACTCACCAAATGCCAAGAATTTACCTACAGAACAGAAGGAGCTACTTCCATGTTTTTCCTGAATTCCTTTAAATGGGCCTTGTAGCAGAGGCAGGAAAAAGGTTTAAGATTGGGGGAAGATATTGATTGTATCTTGGGGGAGGAGAAAGTGAAGAAGGATTGATTCTACTGAGTGGCTTTCCCCCTGCATGGAGATACTTTATTTTAAAAAAACATTGAATAATTTTGCATGGATTCTTCAAGCCCTTGGGAATTTGATCTGAGTTGATCAAAATTTGATCAAATTATAATTTGGCCAAATTATAATTTGATATTATAATATGAAATTAGAACTAAAACAGAAAAAAAAAAACCAGCCTTAGAACTTCCAACATGAGAACAGAAAATAGAAGAAAGAGAAATGCGTTTAGAATTGGTCTACAATTCCAACTCTAATGAGTCTCTGACTGTAACTCGTAAATCTCATTGTCCATGACAAGAAGGTACCTTTGGATATGACTTTTAAGTTCAGATCTTTACGATTTGCCACGGGGCTGAGAAATGGTCATAAACATTTTAAGAAAATTGGTTCGTATCAATTATTTTCTCTAATTTTTTGGTGTTTTGTAACTGAAAGGTTTTTATAAAATATTCTACTTTGGAATGAAGAGTCATTTAAACAGCACACTAATCAGTGGGGACAGACTTATCTACCCTCTCGGTACAATGAAAGAGTTTAAGTCGGGATATCTGTGTATACAGGTATCACCCATACCTGTGAGGCAAGGGTATAATAACTTTAATTCTCTAGGGAAATTCAGCTCATTTCATGAGAACTGAACTCATTTTGGGAGGGGAGAGGGGAGACAATGCTATCCAATATATCTCTCTATAGTATCTAGTTGCAGAGAAAAGTATGTCAGTTAAAATGTTAAGCCAATTTCTCAGGTAATGTTAAAAAAAACCAGCAACATTGACAAGTGGATAGAAATTGCTCATCTTGACAAGTGATTATGCAGATTAGGACAGATGCAGGAAGTGTTCTGTACCATTGAGGAATGGGGACAGAGAATAAATCCCCAGTTGATATAATGAATAACACGACAGGCATGTTCCAATCTAGGTTAACTCTCTCAGAACTCGAGTTTAGGCCATACCCTAGTCATAGGCAAAGATGTGGGGAAAAGGTCATGAGAAATCCTTTGAGGTCCCAGGTATTTGGATTTTTCAAGAAATTCCAAAATATGTTAGGTTTTCAGGCCTCCTGATACTGATACCGTCTGCTCTTAGGCTCACTTGGAATTGTATGATAATTTTATTCTTGTTCATATTCATGTCTTCTATGTCTACAGTGACACAGAGTTGGGGAATAGAAAGTAGATTGTATTTCTTTGCCACGTCGACTCAGACATTGACCAACTACTTCCACTCTCACATGCCTTTTCTCTGAATTCAGTAGCATTTATGAATGTGTACTGTGATATTGTCAAAGTGGCATTTTTTGAGTGTTGTCATTGTTTCTTCGGTGAGATAGTAAGCTTTTCAAGGGTACGGGCTTCATCTGGCAGTTCCAGAGTCCACTTAGTCTGTGACCCAGGACTGTGTAGACCATGGGCTCATCATTTTGGGTGATGATTTACCATTAGTGACATTTTACTGGTATCTGTATTTAGGAATATGTGATGAGCAGAGTTTCTGTAACAGGGCCAAATATCTCCTGTGAACAAAAGCTTTGTACCTCACACCTGTCTTTTAAAAGGGCTGTATATTTGTATTTCGAAATATCTGCTGTTTGTCATCTCCTATCAAATGGATAGTTTTTGTATAATTTCTTATGCTGGATAATTTAAAAGTGAATGTAAAGCAAAATAAATTATGAGTGAAATCAAGATTGAATTTTCCACATACTTCTTTAAATACCAGGGGAGCAATCTACCATAAATTCCTTTGGTGATGGACTTAGTCCCAAGGCCCAGGTGGTAGATAGTGTGGTTTATACAACGCTGATCTTCTCTGAAGCCATTGTTTTTAACTTGAGCTCCATGAATGGGCTTCAGAGGGTCTTTGAATATCCTGCAAGCGTTTGGAAAACTTTATGTTTCTATACACTTTACTGAGAAAGGGCAGGAACTTTTATATCATTCTCAAAAGAATCAATGACACAAAAATGTTACAAGCATCAATTTCGAATCTCGAAAGCCATTTGCAAATAATTTTAGATGGCTCTCATCATCTACTTTAAGAGGGATCAAAATAAATAGTATAAGTTATTTATTTATTTAGTATATATTTATGGAATATTTCCAGATACCAAGTACTGTCCTAGGTGCTGGAAGATAGAGATGAATAAACTCATATGAGAGAATGGTGGATGCATTTTCTGAGTAAAGGAACCAAACAGAATTAGGTCAAAGGTGACTCTCCTTCAAATTTTCTGATACTAATCTGACACTTTATTCTTTCAAAGGTTTGTTATCATTACTAGTTAATACTTTTAATTGTGTTACAATAATAACTATAAATCATTTCAATTAACATTAACTTCTTTTGTGGCAGATATAATTAAGAATACATATTTCTGCCTTTTCTAATGAGCTTTCATAGTAGCCAATATTGGAACTACAATATTAAGTCTAATTACTAAGTAATCTACTAGAACATAGAATTACTTTATAATTATGATATTTTCCTAAGCATGTAACATGTAGTTACTTTAAGAGTAAAGCACAAGAGTGACATTTAGCAATCCATTACATACATAATTGATGAAATCTTGCTTATAAATGTGAGTTAACATCCATAAACAGTGGACATTTTAAATTCCAAATAAAGCCAGTTATCCAGCCTCTTTTTGAAAAGGAAAACACCTTATTTTAAAACCTTAAATTCAAGGGGGAAAATAGTCTGAACACATGAATCATTTGGTTTTAGAGTCCAGAAACAAAGAAGAGACATTAAAGGTCTATATTGAAAAGTAAGTGTGTTTAATGCACTAGAATGGGATTTTGAAAACAAATTATATCTTGACATACAGCTAATTTTTTTGGCAGGTAAATCTAAAAGCTTCTAACAGAAGTTTTGAGCTGTGCTTTTCAAAAGATATTTTCAGCTAGGAAAATGTACTTTCTAATAAATGCAGGATTCACTTTTCAAAAAGAAAAAAAAAAAAAAGAACCCTTGGGAGAAATAGTGTTTCTTCAAAGTCTGTGACGTATTACTTAACAAATAATCTTAAAATATTATAGCATCCTATAAGGCTAAAATAATAATAAATAAAGCAGATAGCAATGCTTCATTTTTAGTGACATAGAGAATTAGAAAACCAAAATTATTTAATAAGGTGTATTGATTTTCTAGGACTTCCCTAACAAATTACCACAAATTTTGTGACTTAAAAGAACAGAAATTATTCTTTCACAATTCTGGAGGCCAGAAGTCAAAAATCAAGGTGCTGGCAAGGTTAGTTCTTCGGGAGTCTCTTAGAAAGAATCTGTTCCATGCCTTTAGCTTCTGGTGGCTGTTGACAATCCTTAACGTTTCTTGGCTTATAAATGCATCATTTCAATCTCTGCTTCTGTCTTCACATAACCTTCTTCCCTGGGTCTGTCTGTGTCTTCTCTTTTCCTGCCTGTTATCTGGACACCATCATTGAGTTTAGATTCCATCATAACTTAGGATGATCTCATCTCAAGATCTTTAGTTTAATTATATCTGCAAAGACTCTTATTGCCAATAAGATCACGTCTCCCACATATCTTTTGGAGGATACATTCAACCCACTATATAAGGCATTGATGTACATATGACATTTTAAAAGGAGTCAGAGTGGTAAGTTGTCAAAATAAGGCAAGAGCTTAGAAATGGAAACTGTATTCAACCTGTAGGAAATTATCACCATTTAACAGAAACAGCAACTAGTGTCAGGGTAGCAAAATGATCACCCAGGAAATAATAAAAAAGATCTAGAATGTGAGTCTCTGACCTCCCACAGAAGTGCTTTTATTCACTCCATTCAGTGGAAGAAAAGGGACTTAATGGTGGCCTTACAGGTTGGTCAAAGAGAAAAGAGGAGAAGAACCCTGAGAATATGTTAGAAGAAGGAAAATGGGCTGGATTTGGTGGCATTCCTTGCTCTGGACACATTAATATTTTAGTGAGGTTAAAACTACGACTTTATTTTATCCCTACAACTACTACTTTTGTCTGTCCTCATTGTATCACTGACCATTTAATCCTAAGAACAGTGTTAAATAAATATTTTTGAGTTGTAATGAACTAAGTTGATTCAATTATAGGGCCTTGGACATTCCTAGGGTAGGTTGATGTATGCAAAATTTATGTATCAGGGAATTTGTTTTGAAAGTGTGTATCTCAGTTTCAGGGTTCAGCAACATTGATTAACTAAGTGAACGTTTAGAAACACACTCGCAAACTTTCAAAAACAGATAAATATAATATTTCTAGCTATCTCTTAGAATTTAATCATTACTTTTGAGCAGGGATAATATTGGAGACTTGTGGGTCATAGTCTTCACCACAACTACTGAAATCTACCATTGTAACTGGAAAGAAGCCATAAACAGCATGTGAACTAATGGATATGGCTATGTTCCAATAAAATTTTATTTATAAAAATAAGTGATGGGCCTGATCTAGTCCATGGATTGTAGTTTGCTGATTCCTGCTTTTGACTCAACATTTTAAAAACTGAATCTTCTGGGACAATTTTAAAATTTCAATTAATGGTACCTCTAGTCCCTCAGTCAGCAGTGCTTAAACCATTGATATGATCTTTTCTTCCCTTACTGTCCAGACAACACTTGTCTGTGATTGAGCACATTATTTCCTCTGCTGTCACTTCGTTTTAGTGTAGTCCGTCTTATCAAGCTTTTTCTCCAGGCTTTTGCTTACTCTCTTGAGTTCTTCAGTTCTTTTCTTCTTTGATATTGTTTATAAACCGTAGATGGAGTCGTCCTTCTACAATATATCTCAGGAACATTCAATAAGTGAGGATTCTCTGGAGGAATCTATGTTAAAGCTGTGAACTGCTAGAGAAATATGAGTACCAGGATCCATAATAGTAGGGAGAGAGACAAAAAAAAACCCAGAGGAATACGTTTAGACCATTGAGTCTGTTATTCAAGACTTTCAAAAGTCTGGCTATAGTTGAATCCAAGACAAACGAGCAAATTTGCGTGGGACAGAATAGTAAATTGCTTAAGAGCGTATGATTTTGAAGGAGATCATTTGCTTAAATCTCAGCTCCATACATACTAGTTGTGTGTCTTGTATGAGTTACTTAAGTTTTCCTCAGCTGAAACTGGGGATTGTAACAGTTTTGACCTCATAAGCTTTCTATGGAAACTGAACTTTTTTTCAGATTCATACTGGCACATAGTAAGTGCCAATATATTTTCTTCTTATTGTTATTATAATCATCATTATACACCAGTCACAAGCCCATCACATTGCTAGTGCTAAACATTTATCAAAATTCTTTTATGAACTAGGTGCTGTTCTAAGTGCTGGGGCTGTAATAGTCAAAAGATAGACTAAGTTTCTGCTGTTATTAAGCCCTATTAGTCTTTAATTCATTCAGCAAATATTTACTGAGCACCTTTGATGTGCTAGGCACTTCTTAGCATTGTGACAGCTGTATATTGACTGACAAAGTCTCTGCTTCATAAAATTAAATTTAGTCATTTAGATATAATCCATTTATCTAAACTATGTGTCCCTTGGGCTCCATAACTATTTTAATCAGCCCATATCTTAAGAGCTAACAAAGAGATTATCACATAGAGAGTTATTTTGTAAATAACCAATTAATGAATGAATGAGAGAATAAAATGAACACCTACATTTGCTAAGCACAAATAGGTTAGTAGCATCAACTAATTTTGAATGAAGTTCAAGTTAACTAACCTTGTTAGAAATGCATCACACACCATTCCATGAGATTTGCACTGGGGATGTGTGAGTGAGGGGATAGGGGGATCCTCCCGAGAAAGAAGATTCTAAAAGGATAAAGGGATGTATTAAGTAGAACATAAGGACCCTCTGCAGGATTTACAAAAATGGAGGTCCTAGTTAAATTACTTAAGTCAGATTTGCTTTCTACTTTGGGTAAGAATGAAATCATAAAAAAATGTAAAAGATCAGAAATTATAAATAATCTGGAGACCATATCTACACTTGATCTTAGCCAAGAGGCTGAGAAGCAATCCTGGAGATCATATCTAAAAGACCTTTTGAAGTCTTGGCTAGATTAAAGTTTTTATTCTACCTGGAGTAAGAATGACATTAAAAGACTATAATAAATCTATAAATTAAAAAGAGAGAGATGATATCTAATAATATTTTGTTGTATGTAGAAAATAAAGGACAATAAATATCCCTTGAGAGAGCTTCCATTATAATTAGGTACAAGATCACGAAGCATGTGTAGGATGAAGGTCATATTCAGATACTAGGAACAATAGGACAAAGGGGAGACATTTGGAGTGTTTCTTGTGCATGGCTTGAGGAAAACATGAGCCCTTTAAGTGCTTTGTTAAAGCCTGAAGTATACTCAATCTGGAAGATGTTTCTACAAACAGTTTCAGAATCCATTCTGATCCATTTCCCTCAGCTATGCTTATGGAAAACCTTATCATCAACAAAATGGTTTTGTAGGGAAATGATTCTGAGACCATTTAGCTGTCCCCACATGCAAATCATCAGACAGTATGCAAATGGAGAACAATAATACACTCAGCAATTGGAGAATGAAACACTTCCATTTCTCCTCTTTAATAGAAAAGGAGGAACTAAGAGTTCCAAATCCAAGAAACCACCAGTAAAGTAAGAATTATGGAAAGTCTTCACGAAGGCTCAGGAAAGAAGTTAACCACATTGACAGAGTATGTGGGTCTTGCATTCTAAGATATTGGCCTAAATTTTTGGAGAGGAAAGACAAAAACAAAAACGCTGATTGTAATTTTTATTTAGGTTAGCTGAGTTATGGTCATGCAGGTAAGTGAAAAATGGGAAGCTTTGACAATATCCTAATAATTATATCCTTTGTTTGTGGTTTGGAAGACACTTTAAGTTTCAAACATGGGTTATACGTGCTCGAGGAAATCTTTTCAATATAGTCGGGATGGAAACGTGAGAGACATTGTCTGAGAAGACAATAAAGCTGATGTGTTCCCATTGATGTGTTCCGCCATGAGCAAAGCTTTGAGTTTGCTGGGCTCCATTTGAACCAAGAGACCAAGCACATATTGTGCTTGCTGGCCAAAGGGAAAAATAAAAAATAAAAGAAATTGCCCAGAAGGAAATCTACCTCATCCAGAGATAAAATTTACATGAAATATGGTTATAACATGGTTATTTACATTCTATAGTCATTAAGGATAAAGAGGAAACTTACAGATCTATCTTCCTAAACAACAAATTGAAAATCCTTTGTGATAAAATCTCTTGCGCTGTGATTTTCAGTTCTGTCAGATCCCATAGAAAAATGGTGCCAAGTTAGCATATCTATCTACTCAGTGACTGATGCGTATTCTTTGGAAATTAGATATCAATGCTTTCTTTCAACTCTATGTATCTGTTATATTTCCTACTCATTGTATTCTGTGAATTTGTGTTTTGGAGAGATCAGAATAGAGTCCAGAAAACCAGCTTGTTTGAGGATATGATTTATAAAATGATTTCTATAAAGAAGATATTGCTATCTTGAAATGAATTTGGTGCTGACAATTTCACACACAGAGAGACACACACAGACACACACATGCAACAACACATAACAAGAAAAGGATAGTTTGATGATTACTGTTTAAAACCATCCACAGATTTAATTGACTCCCAATAGTCTTCTTTTCAAGTCATGGAGCCACTATCAGAAATGTGTTATTTTGGGGGTTTTTTAATGTTCTTTATGGCTTATACAGAAAGATAAATGAAAGAGAGTTGTCTAGAAAGATTAATATAAATAAGCTATGATATTGTAGTCAAGAAAAGCATAATGGTCCAGCTTCTTCAGTATAGAGTGATGATTCCTTCCTCCAACCCCTGCCCATTTTTTTTTTTAACAAAATAGGAAAGAAGACATTATGATTACTAGTGGACACTTATTGCAAACTCTCCTTGTGAGAGAGCACCGTGCCATATGGGAAAGATTTCAGTTGGACTCTGAAAAAGAAAGAGTCTACCTGAAGAAGAAAGCTCACATTGGACGTGCGAAGACCAAAGTGGTTGTGTGATTGCGTAATTATGAACTAGCCAGTCAGTGACTTTGGAAGAAAAGCTCAGGTTTAGGAAGAATAGTCATTAGCAAAGCCTGCATGTTTAACAGGCAGGACAGGGCCACCGTTGCTGACGGCACGGGGGTTTCCTACAATGATCTTTGGACAGAGTACTATGGTCAGAAAAAGATAATAAAGAGGCTGGAACATGCACCATCTGGTCTAACAGAAGGGAAGATGGAAAACATCAATGGGGAGCTGGAATTGTTACGGAAAGCCAGACGGTGAAGCATTGATTAAGATTATTTTGTTGATTAGATGATATCCTATGATTTATGCCATGAACATGGAAAAGCAAATAATTTTTTTGCAAGTGAGTAAAACCAGGATATAACTATAGGACTACAATTGTATATGACCCTGGGATTCAGAAAAGTCTCCCTGTCATGTAGAAGAGGAGGTCAAACTAAGGAAAGGGGCTTCCTGAGAACATGAAAATTCTATGCATTCTGTGGAAAAAGAGGCATGGTGATCCAACTGGGTCTCAAGTGTTCTCAGAAGGCCAAGTAGCAGTGGAGGTAGAATATCACAGAAGGGTTTCTTTTTCTCAAAAAAGACCTCAAAATTGCTGACTTAGATGACGCTCTGCAAGGCACACAAAGAGAAACCAGGTCAGTCTTGCTAAGAAGACAGATCTGGTGAAACTCACAGGACTAGAGGCCATTTGGGGTCGTTCTTATTCAGATTAGAAGTCAGCAAATGAGAAGGTGGATCTGAAATTTCCAAAGTCTTTTAGGACAAGTAGAAGCATATTTTCTAAAATCAATTTCTCATGTGCGGTTTTCTTAGTGTTTGCTCTCCTTTCCCCCTGTCTCCCAATACAATTTTCAGTCCTTCCCAATGGAGGCCTTTTCTTCTCAATGGATAAGGGTGATAATGTTCACTTCAGTCCCCAGAATGAAACAACACATCTTACCGATTGACAGTCATTGCAACCTCATCCTCAAAGAATGTTTTCTTGTTTACCAAGCACTTTTGTATGACTACTTCTTCCACATCAGTGCTAGCCTTTGTTATATGCTTACCACGAGCCAGTAATTGGCCAAAGTATTATATATACATATATATTATATGTAATATTATATATATGTATATATATATATATATATATATAGTCTCTATCAGTTTAATCTTGAAACACCTCTATGAAAAAGGAACTATTATTATGCTCGATTTTAAAATATATTTAGGAAACTGTGGCTTTCCCTAAGGCCACTAACTAATTAATATGTGGCTAAGTTCAAATTTGAACTCAGTCTAACTCCCAAGTCTTCACTCTTAACCTGCTCAATGCTGTCTCAATGCTTCACTTCAAATGTTTTATCTCAAATTTAAAGATGAGGAAACAAAAATTCAGAGAGAGTGGTGCTTTATATTACGCACTGGAAGTGGACTTGAACTCGGAACCTTGGGGTCCAAATTCAGTTCCCTTTCCCTTATACTGTTCCACTGCTATAAATGTGCTTAATAAATGATAAACATATCCTCTGAGAAAGAATACTATGAATGTATCTCATCTGTCCTTTTGATCTCATTTTTTATGAGAAGCAAGTTTCTTGATGAACCAGACTTGTGTCATTTCTCTCTTTACAAGAGATTTGTCACATGGAAATACTTATAAGGCGTTAACTAATCATTAGGAGGTACTTGAAACACTCATTTTCCTTCTTGATGACAGCAAATGTCAACTGCTTCTTAGACTAAATAGTACATATTTTAAATTGAGAGCCAAAGATTGAGTGTGGGCAACTGTCCCATTGCTTTGAGTAGATGTTCAACCTGAGCAAGAATTACAAAGGATATTCTTACAATGTCACAGGTTAAGCATCTATTTCATCAATGAGAGGGTACAGGCAGGTATATCCATCTGCTTCTTCATTTTACCCCAAACAGTTGCAAGAGGATAGCACTGAGCATCAAAAGTATTACCTTCTGCAATTCATAAAGTTGCACTGAATAGAATTATCACCTTGAAATTACAGGGTAAAACTCCCTATACAAAAACAGATTAAAGACAAATTAGACTGTGGGCCAGGTCACTCTGATTGTTAATTAGTGATAATGGAAATACAATTAGCATAATGAGTTCCAATTACTGTATATGGAGAAATATGAGCATACTGCTTTCATAAATCTTAGTTCCAGGAAAAATAAAATGCATCTGGTTTAACAAAGCATGCCCTTCTCTTCTGCAGAAAGCTTTCTGGTAAATATCTTTTTGTGAAGCTAAATCCTTCCTCTGATGAGTTGTGATTTGGGGAAAAAAAAAAAAAGGCGACAGAATGGATTTGCCCCGTCTGATAGCTGAGCAGTTTTGTATTAGCTCAGTTTCTGCTTTAAGCTTCCTAGAAAATCTAACCATCTGTTTCTTCAATCGTGGGTTAAAAACATTGGAGAGAATCATAGACCATTGCATCAAATGTGCTTATTGTCTTTGAAATGTCGGTGAGCCCCCGCTTGCTGCCTTTGATAAGCTGTGAAATTGAAAACCCAATTAGAGTCACATATTTACACGAATCTAAACAGCTTTTTGAAAACTGAGTGTAAGAACGAATGGATGGGAAACACTGGCTTTACACGGAGCAATGGTAAGATGCCTGTGGGTGTGTTAATGAAGTTATTTTTAAAAGAGTTGCACTACAGAGTCTGAATATTTATTTTCACCTTGGTCTTACACTGTCTCAACTTTTCATTGCGGGCACCGATCTCTCTTAACTTTCTCAGAAGGTCCATCAGCTGATAGCACACTATGCCAGTTTCCTTGTCGTTTTTCTTCGAATCTCCCTTGCTACTTTTCTTGCTATGAATGCTCATCTGTTGACGGATTACATTTCAAGGCTGGTTAAAACCCCGGGCCATTTGGCCAATGAATGGTAATGAATGTGGACTGCTCAGCCCACACAGGTGACATTACACTTCGCACCTGGGGGATGTGCCAACTTCCTTGTTGTACCCTGTAAATCTGATAGATGCCATTAACCTTTTCAATGATTCCCCATGGATCGCTGCGATGGTGAATCTCAGTAGTAATTGCTAAGACAAAAACGCCCCAGCATGCCTATATTCCCTGTAAGGATCTATGAAACAGGCAAGTTGGCTACTCAAGCGCCTGTTCCCCAAATGCTCCTTTGATTTACTTTCTGTTGTCAGTCTGCAACCAGGCTTCAGGCTTCAGAATTTTCCAAACACACAAGTAGCAGATCTCGCAAAGTACTTATAGTTATTCAACCCTCTCCTTTTTTCCTGAAAAGGATTTTGTTACAAAAGAGAAATGGTTATATATCTAGAACAGAAGATCTACTAAAACAGCTGAGTTCATTGAGGAGAAACTTCTGGTCCCTACCTTTATGATTCACAGCACACTTTTCATCTAGGCTTTGATTGTGGTTGTCATATTTTTAACCTAGCCAAGTCCCCTCAGTCTGTCTGGAAGCATTTGTAAACTGGATTATTTGATAAAAGAAATGCTTGTCAGGCAACATTCTCCTTCAGCAGTTTGAGATGCTTTCTCTAAAAATGGTTTTCACACTAGCAGTGTCTCTCCCGGAAGCACACACACATACACACAGGAATGGAACCAAAATGATCATTGACTCTCTATAAGCCCATATTTATTATGGGAGGTATGGCAGAGCTTTAAAAGACAAAGTTCTCATCCTGGCATTTTTGTTATTAAAGTACATATTAGATATACACTTCTTTATGGATTTAAACAAGAAAAGGCAATATATTGAGAAGCACATTTGTTATCATTGAAAGAAGACCAGCCTTCTGGATACTGGAAAGGGTCTCATTGACAAGCAGAATAATGTGTACTTAATAAATGCTGATAATAATGAATACTTCATAAGTAACTCTTGGCAGAGTCTTGAGCAAATCACTGAAATTTTCTGGGCCTCGTCTTACTTATAATATGAGAGATTTCGCTTAGATGTTCTCTATGGTTTTTTTTAGCTCTAAAATTGTATGGTTCTAAGGGCCAAACCCCCAAACAAGGAGATACGACATAACAAAATGTTAAAGTCTTGCAAATCTATCTAAATAGTTGCTTATTTCTACCCACCTGTAACACTTAGCATCAGATGAAGCTATACCTAAAAGAAGAGTCCTCATGTCCAGGATTGGTGCTCCTCAAAGAGCATCGAGCCTCAAAGTCTCTTCATTGGTCGAGGTGGTAATTGAAACTCCAGCCACCATCTTTATGTTCTATGCAGAGAAATGGGGGATGGAGACAAAAGTGTGAACCACCTACATAATTAGTACTCTAAAGAGCTTTCCAGGAATGTTGACACAATGAATTCTGTTCATATCTCATTGACATCAGTAATTGTGAGAGAGACTGAGAAACAGAGTATGTTAGCTGGATACATTGTGGCCCAGGTTCTATTAATAAGAAAGAAAAGAAGAATCTGAACAGGTAACCGGTAGCACCTTCCACATAATCTTTCTCTTTCACTTAAAATATTTTCGTGCCATGCTTTTCGGTCCTAGAAGAGACCCCCTCCAGCATATAGAAATGATTGATTTTCATTTTGTAACCATGGACAGTCAGTCCCACCTAATTTCATACCCAGTCCTTAAAAATCAAGCCAGAGCCTCTCTGCTACCTCTCTGCAATGCAAACTTAGAAGTTTATTAAATTTTTAAAAATCTCATTTATAGAAGACACTAAATGTGAAAAAAAGGCATTTTTGTGCTTTTCTTAATACAAAGATAACAAGAGAGTCATATTTAACTGAAGATCAGCAGTTAAAAATGTCTAGTCATTCTTTTAAAATTATCAGTATTTATGTATAAACTAATTAAATAGATTTTCTCATAACTAACTTCCTTGAATTAAAACAACAGAGGGATTATTTACTTAATGTTAATGTTCCTTTGGATGACAACATTTGTTAATGAGTTTTTTGTTTTTACACATAAAGATTCCTATGGTCTATGCGTGCGATAAAAAAATCAAAAGTCAACTGTGGATTTATATCATGCAGTGGTTAGTCTTCCACCAGAAGACTAATCTTTATTCCCCCAAATCTAACCAGTCATATTCTCCTCAGAAGTACTATATTAAAATGTGAGCAGCTCACTCAGATAACAGTTCA
The DNA here is from genome assembly GCF_902729225.1 of Pteropus medius. Lineage (NCBI taxonomy): Eukaryota > Metazoa > Chordata > Mammalia > Chiroptera > Pteropodidae > Pteropus > Pteropus medius. The sequence continues at coordinate 625,036 of NW_024354499.1, forward strand.
CCAGTCTATCGATTCCCAACTAATTTTACTTCTTGGCAATTGACTTTTTGAAGATTCTTACTGATTTTCTCTCCTTGTTATTTTTGGGTGCATGGCGAAATACAAAGAATTGTAATGCAAATGGCTTCACCCAATGTAATTATTTTATGGGGGAGAGACTTTCTGGGTCTCAAACCTTCAGAGGGTTGTAATCATGAAATGAAATGGCATGGGAGTAGATTTGAATGTGATCTTTTGTATTGGCTTATGGTGTCCCATAAATCAGTTTAATCTAGGCTTTAGAGGTGAAAAAAAGCACAAAGAGTTTTTCTCCATGCAATGAAAAACTACATTTAAATTCCTTAAGCATTTTAGATGAGCTGATAATAGGACAGTAGTTAAAGGTTTTGTTTGCAAACAGCAGAATCCAAACCTGGATAACGTAATCCAAAGTGAATTTTTTTTTTTTTGGAAGGATATCAGGTAGTTTATAGAGTCCAAAGCAGGAATGGAGGGCTAGGCCCCAAAACAAACAAATCTAAGGCAAATGACAAGATGATGGCAGTAGAAACCATGAAACAGTTTCATCTGCCACCATCATTGAATGCATGACCTTCAGTGGCTTTTTGGAAGTTTGCTTCCCTCCATTGAATGACAGAGAATCTGATTGGCCTAGCCCACTTCTATGGGATAGGGACATGCCCACTTCTTAGCCAAAGTAGGGCTGCTGGGCAATGCACTTTGATTGACAGCAAACCCAGGACTACACAAATGGAAGTGAGTTCATTCTCCCAAGGGGTGCTGCTTTCACCTTAAATAGGATGAATGGATGTGTGATTTTCTTAAGAAAACAGGTAACTCCTGTAACAATACTTCTTAGACTACAATGTATATAGTAGTCACCTTTTATCCGAGGATTCACTTTCCATGGTTTCAGTTACCCAATGGTCAACTGCTGTCTGAAAATATGAAATCCTGGACAAGTCACCCCGACAATTCATAAGTTTTAAATTGTGCCATTCTGTGTAGTGTGATGAAATCTTGTGCCATCCCACTCTCTCCCAGCCTGGATGTGAATCATCCCTTTGTCCAGCATATCTGCGCTGTATACACTCCTGCCCATTAGTCACTTAGTAGCCATCTGGGTCATCAGATCAACTGTTGTGATATCACAATGCTCTGTGTTCAAAGAATCCTTATTTTACTTAATAATGGGTCCAAAGTGCAAGAGTAGCAATGTTAGTAATTCAGCTATATCAAAGTAAAGCCATGAAATGCTCCCTTTAGATGGAAAGATATGTATGTCTAGGAAAAAAACATAGTATATATGCTGTTTCTTCATTTCTATTTGAGATTTCAGGCATCCACTGGGGATCTTGGAACACATCTGCAGATAAGGAGGAAGTACTTTACATGATTATTCTGAGTTGCATACTAACTTATACATTCTGACTTAGTAGGTCTGGGCTGGTGCCTCGGATTCTGCATTCCTGCATCACTCAGGTGATGTTGCTGCCCTGTGGACTACCCTTTGAATATAAGGGTTTATAACAATGAATACCAGGAAGATAATTAGCCTCATAGTTATCTTTCTCTCTCTCTCTCTTTCTTTCTCTCTCTCTAATCTATCTATATCTATATCATCTATATCTATAGCTATATCTATCTATATATCTATCATCTATGTATATATTGTTTTAATTGAACAATAATTACATATGTTAAAATGAGGAGAGATCAGTCTAAAGTTTAATTTGTGTATACACACCCATGTAACGAACAACCAACACTAAGCATCGCTCTTTCCCTAGAAAGTTTTCTCCCCTCCAGGAGAGAACCATTATTCTGATTTCTATTCTCATTGACTAGTTTTGTCTGTTCTTGAACTTCATATAAATGGAATCATAGCATATACTCTTCTGTTTCCAGCTAATGTTGCTCTACGTAATGCTTTTGAGATTCATGTACTTGTAAGTACCTGTGATTCATTCCTTTATGTTGTTGAGTAATATTCCATTCTATGACTATGAACGAATGTTTATCACTTCTCTTTTTGATGGACATTTGCAGTTTCCAAGATTTTGCCATTATGAATAAAGCTTCAATGAACATCCTCCTATAAATCTTTTTATGAACATACACTTTTTATTTCTTCAAAATAAATACCTAGAAATGAAATAGCTAGGTAATAAAGTATGTATATGTTTAACCTTTTAACCCATTTGCCCTGAGAATACTCGCTGATGGTGTTTGTGGCTGCAGTGTTTACCCTGAGATAACTCGTGAATTACAATTCTAAACTTACTCACAAAATTTGCCACAGAGATGTTTTGCTTTTATTATTATTTTCGCATTGCTCTAGTGTATCGGTAGTCTTTGAAAATAAATGACATCATTCTATTTATAGCATTCTGTTTTTAGTAGTGGTATTTCCATTTACAAAATATAGTAATTTTCCATCACTGAAAATGTCAAACCCCAGAAAACATAGCATTCTTAGGCATGATGTTAAATTAACACTGGCAGCAAGCTGCACTTTTTCTTTTTCTAAATGGGAAATGGATTAAGAAACCGACAAATGGCTCTCCACAGTGGTTGTACCATTTTATACTTCCACCAGTGGCATAAGAGAGAATTCTAGTTGTCTTGCATTTGGTTTTTTAAGGTTTAGCAATTTTAATGTAATGATAAATCATTGTGTTTTTAAGTTGTATTTATCTGATGACGATCTATGTTAAGCATCTCTGCACAAGCATACTTCCATTTAATCTCTTGCTCAACCTCATTTCCACCTTTAAAATAGAGTCTCTCTTTGAATCTTGGAAATATTTTGTTTACAAACTGGCCACATGATAGAATTTCAGCCAGACTCTTCTTTGTTCCTTTGGATTATGCTTACCTTTCCACAATCATTCCTCACTGAGAATTTTGGTTTTGGGTGTCTTAGTATGAGCTGCTGGATACGGTAACAATATTTTCTCATTAAAAATAATGCCCAGTTCTTTCTCTCATGGTATTTAAATTTGCCATCCCAGGCTCTTGTAGTCAAATATATTGATAATGTCCCATGTGTGTTCTCCGACACTTGGGTGTAATTGTGGTGAACTTTGAATTCCCATCTTAAGGTCAGTTATTAACTATTGATGGATTCTCCTTTTCTCCACTTAATGCTAAAGTATTCATACTAACCAAGACAGATGGGAGCGGCTAAGGAGTTTTTCAATGCCATTGCTGTGTAAGCTGTCTTTTGCTTCCCACAAGTGAGAAACTCAAAGCACTTTTGTAGAGAAGATCATTTATTCAAGGTAAAGGAAAAGAAAGAAAGAAAGAAAGCTCCTAAATCCATTCTCTAATCCCCGATTTTCAAAGCTCCCATATACTTTTTTCTGGAATAGAATTTTCTCAACATTAAAGATGAGAAAATGGCACCTTTAGCAACAACCTTGGCTGATCCACTTTGGAACCAAATGGCATCTGCGTGTAAGAAAGATGACCAGGACTTCGACATCCTGGACAAGTCACCCTGACAAACAACGGCGCTGTTTTTGGATTTCCCAGGAGGCGGAAGAGTGCCCTCCGAGATTTATAAACACATCCATAATAAATGGGAGGCTGAAGTTTAAACTGTTATGGAGCCTTCTCTGCCGTGCCGCCGAGGTCCCGTGTGATTTAGAGAGGTGACATTTACCGTGTGCAGACCTATTATTCAGAGTGACTGTTTGTGTATAGACAATATTTTAAAATGGCTTGCTGTAGATGAAAAATTCTTATTAAGTCAGAAAAACAGTTTAAGTAGGTAACACTCTCTCAGTTTAGTCTGCTATAAGTCTTACTGTCTTGCCACATGGAAAGTGCTAGGGGTAGGAGGTAGTGACACCTCACAGACACTGGCTAAATTACCATCTTCTGAGCAAATGGGATACACGGCTTCAGCTGGGACCACAAAACTAATTGTATGACTGAAGTTAAACTAGTAGGGATTTCTGCAGTTTTTATCCATTTAATGCAGAATTTTCCATTAGTATGTTGGTATGATACCGGCCTGACCAATAGTATATGGTACTTGCCCTTTAAAATTGTTTTTATTTTAAATTAATTTTAAAAAGTAATTTGAGGTAAATTATTTTAAGAAAAAAAGAATAATCTTTGGGGTACCACTATGCATATCCACTATCATTATTTTGGTGAAAATTATAAATGATATGTTTTGTTTGGGGTAAACCCTTTGTTCTGCTTTCACGATCTTCCCGTGAAATATTTACTGAAGCATTATTTCCTTGTGATGTCAAAATGAACATGTAAACGTACTATTAGCTGATTAATAATAAAAGCATACTATAGAATGTGGGTGAGGAAGCCAACACGCCAGGCTTAAATCTTTGCTTCTGCTGAGTAGTTTTTGGAACTTTGGACAAGAGATTTTTTGTCCCTCCAAGCCTCAGTTTATTCATATGCAAAATACTATACTATAATAGTAGTATCTTTATCATAGGTTGTTGTGAAGATTAACTGAGACAATCCTCTTATTTACTGACACAGAAAGAACACAGTAAATGTTAGACCTTACTATTACTACATGGTGTTAGGAGAGTACAGCACACAATTTAAATGCAAATAGTAATTATACTATAGTGCTCTGCATTTCTATTTTATTCTCCTAGAATGCTTGATCGTTTGTGCTAATTTAGCAGTAACGATATTCAAAAACATATGTTTGTTCTTCTAAGAATTAACAATAGACAGACAAGATTATTTGTTGACTTTGGTCTGTTTGGATCATTGAAATAAGGTGCCCCATATGTAGGAAGTACTATGAATTTCTACAGCTGATTAAAAGTATAATTTCCTGAAGAGTCATGGTAAATCTCTTTTCCATAGACACCTTTTAATAAAGAACATAAATTATAAACCTACTGTTATGCAAACAATATTGGCACAACAAGAAAATGATGAACATGCAGACAGGGTAGGTCAAAAAGACTATAAAAGGATTAATGCACATTGTTTGATGTATATTAAAACAATTGGTCACAATTTAGGTAGCATTTTAATTTTCGGTGTCCACATACTTATGGCCCACTCAAATCTTACGAAAAACAAACAGAATTTTTTTTTTTTGAAAGTAGGAGTTCAATAGAACCACCAGAGCATGTTGAATCAGTCTACTGCCGCTATTTTATAAATAGTGTTTCAAAATAAAGACAAGAGCAGCTCTGTTTTCAATTTCTGGAATAAAGTAACAGCTATTTTCTTCATATTTTTACTTGATGTTTCTCAGATGCGGAACACCTTTGGTGATGCTTTGATTTCTCTCTTTGCCTACCCTATATTTTTCCTCATTTTTCAAGTTGCTATGGTCTTGTGAACAGCAATTTTCATTGCGAAGTTGAAAAAAACACTAAAAGAGAATTTAATTTGATCAAACTTCCCGAATGCCTGTTTGGATATTTTGAACTAGTTGTAAACTCAAGTGGAAGACTGCATTTGGCAGCAACATGATCAAGTCTTGTCTCCACTTGCTGGTGTGAAATGACACCCATGTAACTTGAGTTTCCTGATGCCTCATGAGGCTATGAGAACAAATGGGGTCATCATAAATAGTCATGTTAAACAATAACAAATCACATTTCATATTGGGCCTTGCCACCACTTTTATGAAGGCACATCATATGCAATGTTCTCTATCTCAACATTTTGGGAAACCCTAGAGGGTATCTCATATCTGCTCCCACACAAACATGGTCAGTTATTAACAGTTACTGTCTATGTTTCCCCTATGTTCCGCTCAATCTGTCACTAGGCACTGCTACTGCTTCCACCTTCTTCTCTCTCAGAGCCCCAAACCTGAAATGGTGAGGGTACTTAGACACTATTCCCTGTTTAGAATTGATCCTCACCTCTGATGATCAGTACTAAATTGGGTGGCTTGCTTTGCCTGAATTGGCTTTCTGGAGGCTGCTGAGTTCCTTTTTGCTCTTAAACTTTAGATGTGCCTTGTCAATTTTCTGGAAATGTATAGTCGTCATTGATTTCCTACGTGAACTTATGATGAGATCATTGCTATACTTCGAATTATACACTTTTTACCAAGTTTCATTAATACCTCATACCTAACTATTAATATAATAAAATTTAACATCTAATAAATGTATTGGTCAGCTAATTCCATAATGATGCTGTGTAACAAACGATCCCAAACTCAGTAAATTAAAACAATAATCATTTATTCTTATTCATGCTTCTGTTGAGCTGGCATGGGAGTGAAAGTAGTCTTTTGACTGAGCCAGTCTGTGCTCAGCTGGGCATGGCTCAAAACTATAAATTAGGTTCAAATCTTCTTTATATGTTTCTCATGTGAACTAGCCAAGGCATTATTTTCTCATGGTGATGACAGAAGTCCAGGAAAGAAAACTGAACTGTGCAAGCACATTTCAAGCTTCCCTTGTGTTGTGTTTGCTAATATTCTATAGACAAGATATATGTGCGTGTGCATATGTGTGTGTGTGTGTGTATGTGTGTGATCACGTTCAAGGTCAGCAGGTACAGAATGCACTCTGTCTCTGGAGAACTGTGCATTCACATGGCAGAGTATGTAGATGTGGGAGTGCTGAAGAACTGGGAACCATAATTCAGTATCTATTAATGACTTAAGTTATAGCATTTATCTAATGATGCGTTCTTTAGCCTTAGAATTTATATGGCACAAAGGTGCAAAGTACACTTGAGAAATAGTTTTATTTCTTTCAATTCAGTAGTCATTCACTGAGTGCTTCCTTCACATAACTGAATAGAAGGTAAAGGCATATGTTGTATGTAGAGTACCTGGTGCCTGGGAAGATAATGGTGCTGAGTGGGTGAAGACTTAGTATGATTGCCCAATGTGCCTATGAGATCTGCACTATTTGGGGGTCTTTGTATTTTCCTTTAAACTTTGTTGTTGTTATTTAATCACAAAAGTACTATGTATTTCATTTATAAAATTGGAAAGTGTATTTATACATAAAGAAGATAAAATATACTCATACTTCCATCATCCATAGGTAACCACTGAAGAGATAGAAAGATAGGTAAAGATCATGTAGATAAATAGGTAGATAGTAGAATGAGTAATTAAACATAAAGGAGTGTTTTATAATCTTTTACTTAATATACCACGTATATATTTAATGTCAGTAAATAATCATCTATAAGCATGTCATTAATGCTGCCTGCTATTCTGTCATATTAATATAGAGATATATTAATGTTAATATTTGCAAATTGATTGATAAACAGCTAAATTTCACATTATTGTTATTATGAACAATGATGTTTTGTGTAGATTATACATCTCTAAACACTTGAGAATTTTGAGTATTTCCTTTGGATAACGCTATAAACAAAATCACTTGTGCAAAGGGCCTGTGTGGTTTCCAGGTTTAATGTATATTGTGAGCTTGCCTACATGAAAGTTTGTGCAAGATATATTCACACAGGAGTACATAAGACTCTCTGTTCCCTCCCCCTCATCCATGTGGGGGTTTTTTGGTTTCTTAAAAATAAACAAAAATCTTCGGCTAAAGGCTGGGTTAACTCAAGGGAATTTTTTTAGGTACCAAAAAGCAGAGAGAAAGTAAAAGGATCATCAGTAGTGTTTTTTAACAAAGAAGGGTTGATTTTTTTCAAGAGATTATAAAACAAAAATCCAAGGGCCATATAGTTAGGTTCCAAATTGAAAGAAACAATTGAAAGGGAACAAAGATCTGCTTATGTGCCAAGCAAGGGAAATAAAGGGACTTTCCAATTAGCCATCTAAAACAAATCTCCAGAGAGGGAGGACCATGGGATCCCACAGTCAAAACAACAGAAAATACACGAGCCAAGGAGAAAAGTTTTGGGGGATTGGTTGTTAAGATATGTGAGGCGCCGAAAGCTGGGGGGCCAACTTTCCCAGACAGAAGAATGACTCTGCTCAAAGAAACAGGAATGTATGAACTTAGTTGAGCCCTGCCTTCTAAAAGTATTAGGCCAACTTCAGATTTAGAAAGACATTTAGTCACCAAACTGTGTAAATGGGAGTGGGTTTACAAGTAAAAGTCACAAGGGGCAAGGCTTGTAGGGCAAGTCTACGGATGTGCCACTGAGGCAACTAATTGATTCAATTAATAGGAAAACAAAGCTAAACTGGATTATAGCCTATATTTCATAACCTGGCAATAAATATAAGTTATAATCAGCTCACAGTCCATCTGTACCAGCCTGACTTTCTAAAATGGTAAAAGGACTAAGTCAGTATCATATCAGTTTTAAGAATCATGAGAGTGTGACAATTTGTAAGACTAGTCTGCGGTGGTCTGGATATGGCTGGGGGAATATTCTAAAGCAAATTCTGGCAACTAAAGTAGAATCTTCCCTCCCAGTAAATTGGCTGTCAAGGAGAATGCTTCAATTTGAATGCTTGAATAACAGCCTTAGCATCTCAGGGAAGTGCCTAAAATTAGGGCATTCTTCTAAACTGAGAATGTGCTAATTTATATGGGATCAAAGATCAAGGAGTTCTTTTCTAAAACTTGACTTGAAGGCCAAGAACTTAAATTTACAAGGCTCTTGACTATCAAAAGATGCTAGCATAATTAATTCTATGTGTATAGTATTTTTTATTGATTTCTATACTCAGTTAGGTACAGAAAGCAGGTGGTAAAACACCCATTATGAGGAATAAGGATATTGACCATCATAGACAGAAAGTGGTCAAGGTCACTTAGAATACACAATGATGACAGGCTATAGTTGTTATGTCCTGATTATCAGTGCAGGGTCTTTTTCTCTCTACTCGTAAATAAGCAAACCTCAAATGTGTTGTTCAGAGTATCCGACATTCTGGATAATTTGAATTTCCACTTAAACTCCCAAATCATATGATTCTATTCCTTATTGTTGATTTTTTTTTCCCTAAATAGTCAGTTTTTAATATGTCTGTTTTGTTTTAGATGTCAAGTCTAATGAATGAACGCACTGGAGTTTTTGATGATCGAGCTCATGGAACAGGTAGTCAGTTCTCATTTTCCCGAGTTGCATTGTAGATGATGTAAGAAACTGTTTCTTTATTATTGAAATCTTTCTCCAGAAAGTCACAATTAAAGTAAGATAAAGGAACAAAGAAAGAGAGGAAGGAAGCAAAGAAGAGGAAAAGGGCAAGGGAGAAGAAAGGAAGAAAGAAGAAAAAAGAAGAGGGAAAGAAGGAGAACGGGAAGAAGAAATAAGAAAGGAAAGAAGGAAGAAGGAAGGAAGGATGAAATTAAAAAGATACTCTGGGGCTTCAGGTGTTGGTTTGATATAGAAGAGGCTCAAAATCATTTAATCAATACTTGTATCCACTGAAGTTTAAAATTATATTAATCAATTCTCTTGCCCTGGTTTTTTACCTCCATCTCCTCTTCTTTAAGAACAGAATAAGATATTCCCATTTTGCCGCATCCTGGTGCAAAACTTGCAAGCCTTGGTGGCACGCCAGTCACGTGACCCCCAGAACTGCTGAAATCTTCTCCAAGGAGACTCACCAATGTCACAGTGGCAGGCTCCATGGGAATTGATGGCTGTGAACAGACTTCCAGGAAGAGTTTTTTCTTTGTGCTCTCTTCCCTGACCATCTAAGTGGTTTCTGACTAGTTTGGCACGTTGCTAGTTAAACTTCATTCTTTCAAAGCCGAGTATCCACTTAGCTCCTCTCCTCTGAACTTTCGTCATTCATTATTAACAATGAAAGCCAAAGTGCATGAAACAAGTTCAGCCCTATCTGTTTCTGGCATGAAAGTGATGTCTTGGCATATTAGTGGGACACGGCTCTATCTTACATGAAATGATGCCCGGGCCCACAACAAAGGCGCCGTCTCTCAGCGCCTAATAGGATCACCTACTTCAAATGTGAAACTTCCTTCTTTGAAATATTTGTTGAGATTTCATAAACCTATGAAGATTCTCAAACTCAAACAAAACCTTCTAGGCTTCAGTGCAAGCTCCGACTCTAAAGAGCTTTCTGTCCTATAAACCGGTTATTGGATCTGGGTCCCAAGCCTGGGCAGATGGGGGAAGTGTGGGGGCGTGGGAGGAGGAAGAGCTTGCTTTCCACTTTCTCTTTTTGATACAAAAATAAAAGTCATCTGGTCTTGACTGCGGAAAATGAATCATATTAAGCATTTTAAAAGCACTATTCTTTTTTGCGAGACCTAATTTCGGACCGATTAACACTTTAATATGAAACAGAAGCACATCATTTCATTAGGAGACAAAATAAGGCCTCTCAGCTACCATATGTTGTCTCTTCTTTTGCAAAAAAAAATCTTTTGAAACCTTAGATTGTAGATCGAGCGACAAGAGGGAATGTAAATTTGGCACTGTCACCCACTCCAGGTGAGCGGACTCTATATCGAAGAACCACACAATCATAAATGTCCTTTTTGGCAATGCTCGTATTCAGTCTATTCAGTAACAGAGGACCTGGCCATTGCCCTAGAAAGCTGATGAGAAAATATTCTTTTGTGAAGATAGAAATCAAAAGGATCTTTCAGTATGTTCTTCTTAAGAATGTCTACGCTGACACAAAGAGCAAAGAGACTCTTGGTACCATTGATTTCACAGATTACTTATTTATTAAATAGATGAAACAAAATTATAGCTGTCCATTTTCAATATTTAAATTTTTTTAATGATAATGCCTTTAAAATGCACAGAACATGAATGCAGGAGCTGGTGTGATAGGAGAGAGCCTTATTGCACATAATTAACAGACACATAATGTCTGGTAACTAGTAATTTCCTTCTAGCTGAGTAAGGAAATAATTTAATCATGTTGATCAAATGAATCCCAGGAGCCCAGTGTAACATTATGCCAAAAAAAACCTGCATTAACTGATAAAAGACTACTTAGTTAAAAAAAAACAACATGGTTTCCAACCTTCCTTAGGTATCCTTAATAGTATTTAAAATGCAAGCCTGATTTTAGTAATTGGCTTAATTTGACATTTCAGAAACATTATTTTTCAACATTGGCAGATGCCACAATTATTGGCATGTACACTTTTCTAGAACCTACTAAAATCTAAGTGTTGCAAGATGTATATTTCCTTCACCAATGAAAACAATTCTCTCACCCATGCTTCGGGGAGTGTGCAGGGGCTATGAGGTGGGGGTGCATGACAGGGGGAGCAGTTAGACCACACATCTATTTTTTTTTAAGAATCTCTTTCCTAGAATTGCACCCTATTTTCAACAACTAGATATAGGCCCTCATTGCTCTTTTGTAAATTCCAGCTTAATATTCAAAATAGGCCAGGAGGAGGTTTTTAGTTCAGTCATTCTCCCCAAACAAATTTCTCTTCAGTAGAATATATCCTAGTCTTGGTGTTTCCTTTTGAAATCTTTTGTGGTCTTCCCCATTGTTCTTCTGAACTACTTAGGAGAGGCAGTGAGCCACTTTCCTGCTATCTGAAGTCAGCTCTCCGTAATGAGGTGATATAATTTAACACTTACCGTAATACATTTTATCCATCTATTGTTTGCTAAATAATTCCTGCAATAACACTTTTATTCTTTCCATAATTCTTCAGGGCAACGCTGGAGGAATAATATTTTTACTGCAGTGATTGATGACACGGGTCCTGGTGCTATATAGCCCCTGTGAATGGAGGTTATTGATAAGCATCAGGAAGATTGGAGGGAGTGGAGGGGGCAGGGAAAAGCATCCAGAGGTCTGTGCCTTGTGGAAAGAGCATCAGGGATCAGAGGGTTAATACCATTTTATGAGGTTGTAAAAATCTACCCCAAGATTCTTGTGTTAGCAATATTCTTTGTGTAAGATGTATGTTATTAAAACAAGTAGCAGCATCTGAATTAAAGTGACAGTATGATGGATGACTACTGAAGGGGAATCGGAGCCGTTTGCAGCATTTTGGGCTAGATGTGGGAATTCTGCCTCAGAGGCAAGGAGCTTGGCAGACACATTGATTCCAGGCTGACGCATGTTCATAAATATGCCCCCAGAGAGGTGTGGCCTAGCAGAATTTACAAAATTATGTTCATGAATTATTTAACATTTATTTATGGATGCTATATTTAAACAGTATTTGCCAAGGCGAATGGACCATAGCTTACAGAGTGATCTTTAGATAATGCAAATTCTGCACAAGGAAGAGGTGGCGGGTGGCTTGCCCAGTGATGCTAAGCCTATCAAAACAATATTAGAGAAGATGAGTCCAACGACAATGGAGCTGCCCTTCGAGACTTGAGGTATTTCCCTGATGTAGCCAAGGTCCAGAAAAATCTTGAGCAAGAGAAGAGGTCAAGGAGGATGTTTCCTCTGCAGGAATTCAGTTACATCAAAAGATATGATTGTGTTAGTGCTGATTCAAATTTTAACACAATAATAAACTTTGCTATTTCCAGCAACACTTTTAAGAATGGTAGAATGCAACACTACCCGTTTGAGATTGAAAAAAGTAAGAAAAAATTTAGAAATGTTATGACCTAGACACCTGTCTAATCATGTTGAAGGTCACATTCAAACATTTGAAGAAGTTAAAGTTATGACAGACATTTATAATTTGAGTGTCATATAATTTGGCATGGTGCACGTGGCAGAGATCTAAGCATTCACCAAACATTCTATTTGCTCCCACCATTTTCCAACCTCCTTGCTGTTAAGTGGGGTCTTGTGGCTAGTTCTTGCCAATGAAATGTAAATGGAAGTGCCATAGGTCATTCCTGTAGCCAAGGCCTTACAGGCTTTCTGTTTTCTCTCTTCCGATATGGTAAATGAAGAGACCATGTATTTCAGAAAGTTTAGCTATGAGACAATAGCGTCACTGACAGCCCAGTCCCTACTTGTCTTTCTGGAGCTGAGCCCCATCAACCTGCAGACAATTGAGAAATTATGGTTGGGTTGGGTTAAACCATTGAGATGTGGGGGTTGCTTGTGGCTGTGGTGTAACAAAGGCGATCTTGACAAATGCACTAGGTCAGTGCTGCTCAAGCCATCTGACTTGATGAAATAAGATGCTTCTGTCAGAATCTAAATCAGCACACTACTCATTTCCAGAAAGTCTTGCTGTGAAAAAGAGGGCAGCTAAACTAAACAGTGTGCTTGGTGACAAAGTTGATTTGTTTTCTGACATAAGCAACTTAGCTAACCACTCCTGACAAGGAACAGTTCTCAGCCATACTGAGCCGCGTTGCATTGGACAATGGCACGTGTTCCCAAGTAGTTCCATGTCGTATTTTGTTGTTTTGCATAGATGACTGACATGTTTTAATGCTTCTTTTGCCTTTCGTTAGGCCTAAACCTTTCCATTAAGGCTGGGGGAGACTTGAAAGAAGAGTACAATCTGAAATAGATAAGATAATTTTTTTCAGAAGACTGCCTTTACGATTTTGTTTTTCTGCTGATTTAAACCCTTCACCGCACCCCCCAAAAAACAGAGCTAGTCTTTTCCATTTCTGTTCCTCTTATAGGCTCATTGATATTTTCCTCCTCTAGAAAAATCACTGTAAATATAATATTAACCTGACCAATTATATTATCAGAGTATCCAGATATGCCAAGAAAAAATAAAGCTAAGAATCTGATTTTATCAGTTTCAGAAAAAAACTCAGCTACAATCAAGAAAGGCAAGGCAAAGAAATTGAGTTCCATTTTCCAAAAAGAGGAAGGAGAAAAAAGTAGAAAAAAATCTTTAAATATGTATATATTGACAAAAGACTCTGAACAAGTTCAAATTCATTAGCCAATGCAAAGGCTAGAAATTAAATCAATAACTGACCATCATGTGCTTTAAGTACTATTTAACCTACTGCATGCTTTTCTCTTTTTAGTTGATGACATTAGTGTTAGAGCTACAACTGCAGCATCGCTGATATCTGTTTTTGCCACCCTTAAGAAAATGTAAAAGCCAAAGTTGTGATTGAGCCAAAGTTGTGATTGACAAATTGATTCTATGTGGCCTATATGTACATTCTGAATGTGATATCTTATTCTTAGTTTTTGCCTGGTCGTAAATTCCATAGAGTTGGTATATGAATAAGCTTGCGCGCCTGCACACACATGTAAACATATACCTCTATCTCAATACTTATCATAGTTCTAGGGCATGCTAAGAATTTAGAAAATCATTGGTGCATGAGTGAATAAATCTGTGAATCTGTTTGTATTATCCAAAAGACAACTACTAGACATACTGACAAAATTAATAATAGTTAACTAGGGCCCTTCTCAAGAATGGTACTAGTATCTTTAGATGTAAACTCTATATCTTTGAATTCTGTGGCTTGGTCTAAAGTGTTGAATTTTAATAAACTCTATAAAAATGTTCAGAATTTTCAGAGGGTGTGGTAAGTGCTAGAGAATAGGAGATAGACAATGTACAGGAAAACACAATAGGAGATAGACAATGTATAGGAAAACATCTCGGCCTTAGTCCTTTAGAAAGCAGAGCCTGAGGGAAGGATAGAGTGCATCTCAGAATTGCCATAGAAGGAAGAAATAAAAGGGAAATTACTTGTTTTGCTCTCTTCCATCTCTTTTTTCCCCATTGGTCAAAGTTTACCCCATGCAGAGCTAACTCCTGATATTTCTGGGTTATATTCTTCAGCCTCTCGGCAGCTACACAGGCAGTGAATCTCCAAGCGTCTCAATGTGGTGTTTTATCCAAGTTTAGAAGTGGGGAGATGTCTCAGTGTTGACGGGGGGTTGGCATGAGGCATGAAAGGCCATGCTATCTTGAGACTTCCACTCAGACTACAGCCAGTGAGCCAAGAGGCAAGTAGCATCTTTGTAGAGCAACAGGCAGTTGAGTCTAAGAAAGCACATAAGATTTGTTCAACACAGTTCTCTAAAGTTTTAAATATATTTTATAGCTAAAGATTCCAAGGGAAAAATGTGGTGATATTTTCCACAGTGACCTCCAGTTTTTCTCCTAGTCTTTTCCTTCATCCTGCCCCACCCTGACCCTAGGTTCATTGTTTATTCCTCCCACACTTACCACTACATCTTGCCCTTTGCAGTTGCTAATGCTCAAAACTGAGCATGCTCTATAGCCAGTGATTGTTGCTGTTCCCTCTTCCCAGGTGTTGAGAACAAATACCATCTTTTTTCTAAATCTCTCCTTCCACCCTCTCCAATCAGATGCCTCTCCCTTTGCTATGCTCATGACTCTTTATATTTTTCTTAGACATTTGCCAACATTCCATGTGCCCATAATTATTTGTCTACTCTACTAAACTACTAGCTCCTTGAGGACTCAAACTCTGAAAGATAGTGAAGGCTAGCAGAATACGTTTGAATTTTGGTGTCCCACAAACCTGAGCTCTCCAGGCCTCATTTGCTTCATGCTCTTTTGGTTCATCTTACGGTTCACCTTTCTGGTTTTATCTCCCCTTATGTAAAATTGCTATAGTTGTACCTTATTTGGTTCTAGTGAAAACCGGCAGAGAAAATGTAAATATTGGTACAAAATGAGGTACCCAGAACTTAGTCAGTGCAAAATAAAGGTCGATTTTCTGTCTCTACTTATTTTTTGGATTCTTCCCTCTCCCAGTATCAATGCAGTATGTGGCTAATAAAAGATATATGTGTTTTCTAACTTGCGGGATACTGGCGAATGTGTGTAGCACTTACTATGTGCCAGACACTATTCTTAGCACTTTATGAGAGTTTATTTATCTAATTGTATTAAATATATATAATTTTTATTTAACAAACACTTACATAGCATTTACTGTATGCCAGATACAGCTCTAAGTAAACACAGATAAATTATTCTAATCTATATAACAGAGCAATGAAGTTAGTACTGTCATTAACATCTCCAGTTGTCAGATAAGAAAACTGAGACA
This sequence comes from Pteropus medius, assembly GCF_902729225.1. Taxonomy (NCBI): domain Eukaryota; kingdom Metazoa; phylum Chordata; class Mammalia; order Chiroptera; family Pteropodidae; genus Pteropus; species Pteropus medius. The sequence goes on from NW_024354499.1 coordinate 640,879, forward strand.
CAGGTTAAATATCTTGCCGAAGACTATATATCTAGTAATATTTGAGATTTAAATACTACCAGTCTGGTTCCAGTCTGGTTATATATAATGTGGTATAGCATATGATAAAATAGGTTATAAGTAAATAACTCTCTTATACTTTTAAGAGTTTTTGTTACTTTTAGATAAATAATACTCATCTAGAAATTGTTCAGTCCTGGACTGAGATTTCTTCGTATTGACTGCTTGGCTCAATAGATCAGTTTTGAACTATTGCAACCGAGCTCTGGTGGTAGATGGCAGGAGTCAATTAGAGAAAACTAATACTAATCACTACCCAGAATGATAGGGCATCTGCACAAAGACAAGGGAAAAAGAGAGTTAAGGCTTGTTTTCGAAACAATTTTCATTACTGTATCATATTGCTATTCACATCCCTATGTTTCTTTTTGAAGTTTTTTTCTTTCCCATGCAGTTCTTTGAATATCCTACAAACCCAACCGGAGTCGACTCTGTGTACGTGCATGTGTGAATAAGGGGAGGTGCAGGTAAAATAAAATTCTCTACTCCATAAAAAAAATATAGCCATGAGGATAATAAAAGTAAGAGAATATTTTCACAATAAAGTGCAGTGCTAGCCTCGCAAATGAATTGAGATGGGGGCCAGTCCCAGGTCACCATGATTTCATAAACCACCAAAGAATGTTCCTACAATGCTGAGGACATTTCAATATCCAGAGAACAAAAGCAAGCACATATTAAAAATCTGAAGAATTGAATTTTTAGTTAAGGCCTCAGTGGAATCAGATAAATGTCCCATACTATCTCCCTCTTCCCTTTCTTCCCCTCAGGCAAGAGTGTGAGACCCTGACATAAACCTAGCCTTGTCATCATCTTAAAGGATATACTGTCTTTCCACTTATGCTATATTTCATATACCTTTTAACCATGAGCGAAAATGGTTAACATTCCAGAGAAATGCTATTTTGGCATTATCAGTGTCCATCAGAAGTTGTTTAGCTCAGGTAAGACCAGGAGAATTAGGAGAGCCCTTTCTTCAGTTAACACTATTCCTTTTGGGTTAGGGCAGATATTAATCATGTCTGACCGCTTACAAATGAAAGGAAAACAATCCTCTAGGCCACGGCAGGCATTTTTTCTACCCTGGAGTCTTCCTCTTTAGTTTTGGAATTTATGTATTTGAAAGAGATGCTAGCATGGCTGATGTTGGTTTTAAGGGGTCACATTTCTCACTAAACCAAAGTCTAGTGAACCCCCCCCACACACATACCATACACACACACACACACATATACCACACACACACAATACACACAATATACTACACACACACACACACACACACACACACACACAGAGCTCTCTGAAAAAGATACCGCCTTTCATTCCTCTCACCAAGGTCTAATTATCCTTGAATGACAAGTTTTAGGTACATTTCCACGTGATAAACTCTATCTCATTCTTTTTATGTTTTTTTCTGTTGTGGGTTTCAATATTTTTCTCCCAGTAAGTTGTGCCTTTGGCAAAACTGAGGGGCCAACAGGAAGCAGGGAGCCAGACCAAACTACCCCAGGATCTGCCTGCGTTGAGTGAAGAAAAAGGTTCATTATGCAACTGAAATACTGTCAACTCTTCGGTCTCACACATTTTCAGCTTCTGCTATCCTTCTACTCATAAAAAGCTCAGTGCCTTCCTGGGACTAACATGTTATTTGCTTATATGCTTTATTCTGTCATTTTTTGTTAGACTAAAAATTGCTTAATAAAATTTCTGCGAAAGGTAGAAATAGAGATAAAAGCGAAAGAAGACTCTCAGAACTACCATTCTGGTAAAAATTAATTTGGAAATCATGAAAGAGAACTAGAAGGCTTGGATTCACTTGGAACCAGCAACAGTGAATGAATGAGTAAGGAAAATAATTTGGGGAAGAAAGAGTTAGACCCATCTTGGATAGATTTTAAACAATAAGTTGTGGAAAATCATGATTACTTTTAAAAAGCACTTAATCTAAAAATATGAACATGGATATTCCTCAATTTATTATGGATTGTCACCTATGAATTTATTAAATAGAAAATCCTGATAAAACTGCATATACACTACATATAAAAGTCATATAAGTAAATATATAAACTATGTGTATTTCTATATTTAAATTCGTTGCAATATTGATACAGATAATATCACATTTCTTTAAATTTTTTTAAATTTCAAATTAAGTCTTGCCCTGAAGCTCCACTCACTAAGATGATCATTGACTCTGAAGGCATCTGCTTGTCTTGCTTCTTTCCAAAACCTTCCACAGTATTCTTTCAGAATCTATGGTGCTCTATTGTCAGCTCCAGGCTCTCTGTACCAGTTCCTTCATGTGTCCTCTTGTCAGATTTCCAAGGCGAAATGTTCAGTGCCTTGGCCCCCTGTGCATATGTTTCTTTAAATGGTCTTTGCTCAGAGTTGCTACATTGGAACAGGCTCAGTCTCCCCATTGGACTCAATACTGCTCCCTCTTACAGGTTACTTCAATTAAAGTAACTCATACACACACTCATTTAAAACCTGTGACCTGTGCCATTATAACCTGCCACTCCAAACTTAAAATAAAAATTCACTAATTCTTTCATGGTTCTGTTGGTTGAGGCTCATGTGCACCTCCTGCTTGGGATACAGACACAGGATTACTCAAATGACGACTGAGCTGCTATCACAGAGGGCTCAATTGGGCTGTATGTCCAAGAGGACTCACTTTACAGCAGGCAGTTGACACTGGTAGCTAGCTGGGAGCTCAGCTGGGGCTGTCAGTCTGATCATAATATGTGGCTTCTCCATGCGGTTTGCGCTTGCATAGCATGGATCTCTGAAAGAGGGTGTCCTAAAGATGGAATATTCTGAGAGACAGGAGGTTGACTAGTGTATGGACTGCCAGGCCTGTTAAGGGCCATGTGTAGAAATGGTACAGTGTCACTTCCACAAGATTCTATAGTTAAAGCAGTCGCATTTGCAAAACAGCATGGGACATGTGTCCATCTTCAGAAAATAGTTTTGTTTTGTTCTTTTAAGTGATGTTAGATCTTAAAAACAATAGCTTATTAGCTTTTTCTCAGGGAAAACCCCAGATATTCAGAATATAAATTTGTTTATCTTTTTGGGAAGCTAGGGAGAAAAGAGTTCAACTTTTTTCTTTGCAGTAAATCAATAGTCCAGAAAAGAAGCACCAGTTATCTTCTCAAGAATTCAATCTACCTTATTGCTACATCTTGCCATGCCTACCTTTTCAGCAGTTAATACGGCAAACTTAGGAGCTAAAATTCTAAGTCATCCAGCCCACTGCCCCCCATTGCTTACTTCTACCTCATCTCTTTCTCAGTGAGAATGACTGGGGCTCATTTTTTCTCTTTCCCAATTGCTTTCTGGCAGAAGTAGAGAATTCACATATTGCTCCACAATAAATTAGGTTGGGGAGAAATCATCCAATTTCTTCTCCGTCTTCCCCTTCACTTTATAAGTGAAAAATCTAAGACTGCATGTCTTTCTAGGAATGAGAGCAAATAAAACTAATGTTTGAAGCCATTGAATGTGGGTCTCACTTAATTTTGTGTCTGTTCCAGGATGACAAAAATTATATGTATTCATCGAGATAGATAAGAAATAGAGAACTTCGCCTTCACACCCCAACTCTTCTCTCCCTGTGCTTCATCATGTCTGTGCTCCCATCATAGCAGCAGGTTATATGCTTGGAAAACAAAAACATTTCAAGTGCCTTACCCTCAAAGGAGTTAGGTATCTTACAATGGAATTCTATCTAAAAGAGTTTTGAGAGGCTAAACTACAAAAAAAGCAAGTGCTCAAATTTGCAAAGAGGAAAGGGAAGTTCTGTACTAGATTTATACGTTGGTTGGTTGTGTGCGATGTTTCTCAAGTGTAACATGGCAGAGAAAATGGAGAAGACTTGATAGAGGGCTTAAACTGTGAAGAAACTAGCAACAGGTCCATGCCTAAAATTTGCAGAACCTAGGGCAAAAGTACAAATGGAGGACCATATATTTTATGACTAAATATCTAAAGGATCTAAATCAAGTTAACAGACTATTAAATAATCCATATTTCTTTCTCAACCCTCTCAAATCTTGACTTATGTTCATTTACAGCAACAAAATAGAAAGATATAAAGCTAACATTTTTATATGATTGAAGTTGGCAAAATATGAAAGACTAGTATATTTAATTATTGTCTGGGTAGTCTACTGATGTTGGATGAGTAATAACACTAAGATATAAGTAATTCACAAATTATTATATATTTTCCATAAAATATATTTCTTACTTTCATTTCAGCAAAATCACTCATTGTGTTACTTGTTATAATCAAGGTTTTGCATGATTTATGTACTGCTGAAAATAATGTCAAATTTGACAACCTTTCTTGACTCATTGCAGTTATTAGTTTATTAATTTCAGTTTTAGAAATTTCATTCTGCTATGGCAGTAGCATCTTGAATTGCCAATAAAATTCTTAAATCAACACTTAGATTTAGAAATTAAGAAAATAAGAATGTTTTATATTATGTTTGAATATTTAAGTGATTATTTAAATAAATTATCACTATCAAAATAAATATTTAAATAAAGTATCATTATCAAAAAATGATTTTAGCTTCTTCTTACACATTATTAACACTCATATCATAATTATCATCACCTCTCCAAACAATACACTAATAGAAGGAATTGGTATTTTATTTCATGCATGTTACATGTAGGCGCACACATACACACACATTGAAGAAAATTGTGAATTGTTTAATACTGAAAAATGTTCCTTTGGCCATCATGTGCAAATGCTGCAAATAATGCACTCTTTTTCCAAAACTATAAGTTGGAGGAATTGAAAACTGGAAAACAAAGAGAAGCGAGAAAATGGATATGTGGAAATGATACTTTGTTATGCAGGATTCTATTGCATTTATACTCTCATGCAGGAAGGATTTGACAAGTTAATTAATTTGTCTTCTCTCTCACTAACTGCTTTAGGTGCTTAAATAGTGCCTACATTTGATGCGATGGCTGTCTCTGAAGTCAGCAAGAGCACTACTCATAAACCTTCTTAGCATTTAGATATAGCTGCCTTTTGTTTTGAAGATATATGGAGTGGGTATGGAGAAGCATTTTTCCTGCTGGGACTTCAGTAGCGATAATTACAACAGTGGCTCTTTGGGATCATGCCAGGCCAGTACTGGACATCAGATCCTGACTGACAGAATGGCCATGAGTTTCTGGATGTAAGTTAATATGTGTGCATTTGTGATATGCGGGCCCCTCTTCAGTGTGGTGCTCAGGGAATGCCCTCTTTCCAGGGTCCAAGCATACTGGCTAGAAGGGTTTGGCCCTCCTCACACCTTATTATTCAGCTGTCTCTGTTGCCTCATCTTTCATTCTCTAAGTCCTTATTTCCATTAGTTCTTCTCTCCATTTTATTCCTTCTCTCCATCCATCTTTCTTTTCTTTCTTTTTTCTTCCTCTCTCTTTCCTTTCTTCCTTTTTCTTGGTTGAAATTTCTCTTTCTAAAATAAATTTTCTCTAAAGCTGAGCTTCAAAATTCGCCCAAAATATTGATGATAGCGTCGCGCTGCGTCTTGCGTGCTTTCGATGCGTTATCTTGTAGCAGCGATCCATCATGAGTGACAATGATGATGATGATGATAGCTGTGTGTGTGTGTGTGTGTGTGTGTGTGTGTAGGTGAGATATATAAAAATCCAAAAGGGAATATAAAAAAATGAAAGTATTCTCTCCCTTTACATTCCTCCAATACACATCCTTCATATAGGAAATCACTATTGAGACCTTAGTTTTTATATTTATAGGCCATTTTCTACATATTTAACAAGTAATTTTTTAAACAAATGTAAGTAATCAAATATATATCATTTTACAAATTATTTGTTTTCCACTGAACAATAAATAATGAATCTCTTTTCGTGTCAGTATATAAACTTTTAATTTGTACACAGTATTTCATATCGTGAATGTACTGTTTATTTAACCATTTCTAACACTTGCAAACATAGGGGTTTTTTTTTTTACAATTTAGGATATTATTAAAGACACTGCAATAAATATTCTTGGACATTAATCTTTATGTACTTGTGTGTATAAAGATGCATAATTAGACTTGGAGCATGTAATTAAAATAATTTTTTACAATTTGATAGATCAACAAAATATCTTTCCAGAACTTTTTTATATGCCTACCTATATGAAGGATGTGTATTGAAGGAATGTAAAGGGAGAGAATGTATGAGTTTTTTCTCCCTACTTTTCCTAACACTAATTGTTATCAAATTTCACTTAAATTTTAATTTCATCATGTTTGCAGACTAAAAATAAAAGGCAGTTCATTGTCTCAATGTGTATTTTTCTGATTCTCTAATGAAACAATGCCTTTTCCCATTTATCATTTATTTGTAACGTCTAAAATATTAGGGATTAAATCTGGCTACATATATAACAAATAGCTCTATTCCTGTGCTATATATATATTTTTATAATGTATATGTATATTTTATAATGTATAATGTATATAATGTAATGTCTATATATTTATAATGTAATTATAATAAAATAGAGATTTTATTTGCATATGTTCAAATTTATCAATTTTATCTTTTATAGCTTGTGATCATCATTTTCTTAGAAAGATAATATAAAATCTTTTTTTCTTTTAGCAAGCTTATTATTTTGAACTATATTAGAAATTTATCTATCCAGAATGTATTATAAAGATTGAACCTCATTATATTCTAGATACATATGTATTTGTACCAACACCGTTTTTTAAATCCTATGCCTCCTAATTTAAAATTAGTCCTTGATGATATATTAAATTGACCTATTTATAAGTGTCTCTTTCTGGGCCTCCTATTTTGTCCCACTAATCTATTTGTTTAATCAACATTGTTTTAAGTACTGAAATGATATGATTTATTAGTATCCATAAGTGTTCTCCCTCCCATTTCAATTTTTCTTCTAAATTCTTAGCTATCTTTACCATTTGCTTTTCCAAATATACTATAGAATCGATTTTTTATGCTAATAAGTATTCCTATTGGATTTTTTCACTGAAATTTTATTGAATTTAGAGTGCCGTAAGTAACATTTACGTCCAATAATATATATGATATCATTAATTTTACACTGAAATATTTGAAATTTCAGGTCAGATTTTATGCAGTTTACGAAAGTGTTGTAATATTTTTCATATTATTCTCATGCATTGTCAAATACAATCATATGTATATCTTAGTTTTTGTAACTATTATAAACTGAAACATAGATTTTGCTATTACAACTTGAGTCTTATAGCTTGTTACTATTATGAATTGAGTCTTTTACATTTTCTAGTTAGTTTTTCTGAAATATAGTAAAGCTTTTTTTTGGTATATTTATATTTTATCCAGCCACCTTTTGAACTATCTTATCAGATCAAATCATTTTTAGTTGATTCTCCTTAGACTTAAAAATAATTCTCCAAGATTTTATTATAACATTTCCAAGCATATAGCAAAGATGAATTTTACAGTTAACATCAGTATACCCACCATCTAAATTCTACCATTAACATTGTAATGTTCTTCCTTTGTAACATTGTAATCTTCACCTATATACTCCTTTTCCATCTAGCAATAAACCATAGATTTTGAAGCATTTCTAAGTAAATTTCAGGCATCAAACTCTTTTGCCTATACACTTCAGTATTCATAGAATTAACTAGAGTTCTATATTAATTCACATTTTTCTTTCAAAATTAAATTTACATACAATGAAATGTATAAATCTTCACTGAGTCTTGAGACAATCTGTGCTCTCATTTTTTCAGAGGTAACCATTATTCTGATAGTGACAGAGAAAAATAATTATAGTAGAATAACTAGTATAGAACACAACATGAAATGAGGGAAGAAAGTTAAAAATGGGCCAGATCTGGCAAAGCACTATAGGCCACAATGAATTATTTAGATTTTACTCTACATGTGACCAGAGGCACAGGAAACTTTTAAGAAGAGGAGAAACATTATTTTGGATAGTACGTGCAAAATAAGTGTAAGAACAAAAAGATTACTTAACAGGCAATTGCGGGATTAGGAAAGATATGATGGTGGTTTGCATTAAAATCATGGTCGGTCAAATTATTAAGAAAGATACTCTAGGAACTAAATATGACTCTAAGGCTTTGGTTTGAGCCACTGAATGGATGGTACACTCTTACTGAGGTGGGGAAGACTGAAGATAGAAACATATTTGGGAAGTAGGGTGTGAGTGTATATGTTAAAGGGTGAGTAGGAGGGAAGAAATAAGATATGTTTTGAAAATGTCAAAGATGAGATCTCAATTAACATACAACCAGAGATGTCAAAGAGGCAGTTTGATATATGAGACTGGAACTCAAGGAAGTGATCAGGGCCATAGACTAAACTTGAGAGTCAATAGTGTATAGATAAAGCCATAGAACTGGATGAATTTACGTAGGGACTTAGGGTAAAAAAAGAAGAGATCAAGGCCTCTCTTCTTGATCGTGGGGTAGAGAACACTCAGAAGAGGGTAGAAGAGGAGGAAGAGCCAAAAAAAGCAGGCTGAATTGGAGCAACATAATAAACTGAATAAAAACTAGGAGAAGGTCAGATAAGACAAAAGGACACATATTTCCAGGAAGAAGAAATGATCAAATGTGTTGAATGCTTCTGAAACAGAGACTAGAATGAGAACCAAAAGTTACTGCAATCTTTGGTCACATAAAGATGATACCCTTGATGGGGAAACTCAAACCAATGTTGGAGATTGAAAATAAACTTGGAAGATTTCTCTAGTGAATGGAAAATAAATAATTAAAAATAGCAAGTACTCTGGATTTATTTTAATGAAATACATAGAAATACTCTACAGAGTTAGGTTATTTCTCATGGTAACAAAAAAAAAATCATTTTTCCAATTAATTCAATTTAAAAGACTTGGATGACCATTTCCATTATGTTTAGTTAACTGCTCAGACTCTGCACCATTTTCTTCCTATGATATCCACAGTTTGATGGAGTAGATTAAGCATTTAAAGCAAACAAATACAAACTTTGACCACTGTGAGTAAGTGTGAAAAATATACCCATCTCTCTCTTGGTATATTCAAACCACATTGCTTCTATTGTGAAATATTTCATTGCTCATTATTACCCCATCTGGGAAATAGTTCATTGCTGCTGAGATTTTCCCACCAGAAATCTTGGATATGATACAGGTCTTCACTTTCGTTCCATTAAGATTTTATTTTAATATATATAAACTTCTGTCTGAATAAGGTGACTTTTATTCCTCCTTGTTCTACTTTCTTCTTTAGTGTAGTGCCAAAATAGACATTTCTCATGCACAATCTTATTACAGGTAGCAATTGTATCCTATCAAGTGCCTTTTCTGGCAGCCAACAGCAAGATTTAAAAAAAAAAAAAATTTTTTAACTTTCTTTTCAATTAGAATTAGAATGTCCCAAGAGGCTTGATCTAACATTTTCTGTCTCCTTTTACCAATGATTTCATGAAAACAGAATAGAAATATCTGATCACTTTATAGCCCTCTCCTTTCTTTGTGAAATAAAGACATGTTGAAAATAGTCTCTTCTACATACTGTCTCAATAATCTCATTGTGTGACTGATATTCAAGGAAGAATCTTGTGATTTATCTTTTTAGACATGTTAATTCATGCGTCAGTCCAAAGTCTCGATTCTATAGAATAAGACTCAAACGGGTAGAGGAAAGATAGTATTCATGTTTTTATTGGATACAGTCCCTTTGGAAATCCTTTAGGAAAGAAACCTGATGTAAACTGGACAAAGTGGACGAAGCCATGCTTTTGAAGGAAGTTTTGATAGGCTTTATGACAAGGACACCAAACAGACACTTTGATCACATCACAGTTTTATAGAGGGCAGTTATCACTGAAGCCTCACCTGGATTATCTATAAAACTAGGTTTGTCGAGAAGAACATGGAGATCTGGCTGTTCAGAGAAACACTCAATGACATTGTAGAGAAGAGCAGTTGTAATAAGAGGGTATTCTTAGAAGCTAGAGAAAAAAAAATGCTATTTTCCCAAATTACCCATGTCATAGCACTGTCATGCCATAAGTTAAAATAAGCATGAATTTCTTCTAGATTTTAGTAGCTATTATAGCTACAAAAGAATATATTTTCTGAATAAAGACCGGTATTTTTGGTAATTGGAGTAAAATTTTGAGGATTCTAAGTATAAAACTGACTTGAACCTTGAAATGCTTTTAGAAACCAGAACTCTGTCAGTATCACATTGGGACAGAACTTGATAGATTGAATGTCAGTGTAAATAGATCAAGATTTGTGTGCCTTCTACCTGACTGAAGATAAAAGTGGTTATTTGTGTATAAGTGAGTAAGCAAATGCACTTGAATGAATCAAAAGATTATCTTCTAAAATATAACCCTGGAACGTGAAACTTGGAGTACCATTGTACCATAACCCAGTCTTGTCTGGTAGATATGTGGTAAAGAAAGCCACAGGAATTGTGTCTGAAATCTTCCTGACATGACTATAGTGGTCAGAAATGTAACTCAGTGAAAATATTTCCTCTCAACTTGGGGTCAACCCTAATACGTTACCAGGGTTGATGTCATCCTTTCTCTAGGAAATAATAAAGAAGCGGTTGTATCCTCATCCCAGAGGAAGTCCAAAGGGAACTTTGAATCGCTTATAATGATTGCCTTCCATTGGCCTGAATGAATTAACAGCCTCCTTGGGGAATGGTGTTCAGTCTGTGCCAAAAAGATAGAGAACTTGAAGCTTGTAGCTAGAGAATAATACATCATGAATTAAAGAGAGGATGTCAGCCAATACCAAGATCTGCTGGAGGAGAAATGCATAGTCAAGGATTATTCAGGAGCTGATTATCTAAGCTCTTTGTTTATCTTCTAGTTATTTTTTTTTCATGTAATAGAATAACATTTTATTAAAGTTCTCCTCTATGCCAGGCTCTGTGCTGATGCTTAATATGTTTTTAACAGACTGGGATAGATACTACTGATATTCTGTTTTATAAGTAAGAAAATTGAGACCAAGAGATATTAAGAAACCTTCTAAAAATACCTAGCTAAAAAGTGGCAGAGCTTGGATTTAGAGCCTAGGTGATGTGATTCTAACTCATATATTCTTGGCCATTAAGCTATGCTGTCATCTCTAACCTCAGGATTGGCCCGTGACACCAAGATGGAGACAGAGCTCAAATCAATGAAGAGAATAAAGAAATTGTCTCAATTGAAGACTAGCTTAGCATTTTCAATAAGGCACATTTTTTCTGCCTTCCATTATCAAAATTAAGAAAATTAGGTATGTTCAGATATTTTTTTTTTTAATTTTTGGAAATATCTGACTGTTTAGGTCGTCTACTGCAAACTATGTTACAATTGCTTCTAATATCAAGAAATTACCGCAGAATTTATGGAAACTTGGATCAATCAGTACTCAATAGTTATTATCCCTTTTACTGTAAATTTGACAATTAGAAAAAGCACTAGCGAGGAAGCCTTCTCACATAATCTTTATGCATGAGTAATTCCCAGAATAGACTCCAAGAAAGATAAAGGAGGATAATAGACTAGAAGGATATGAGTAACTTGAAAACCCCAGTATGTAAAAACTGATGAGAGAGTGAAATACCAGAACATTTTATTCACATTTTAAGCTTCTGGAGAAAAAGAATCAGTGGGGATCAACTTGTTCATAGTTATCCAATTGTATTTCTGGCTGAGCAACTTGGCATTTGAGATTTTATTGTGTTTATCAAAACCTTAATACTGCACTTAGAATATTCTCAATAAGCTTTGCTTCATTCTTTGGGATTGGGGGGCAATTCCACATTGTAAGATAAGTTACTAATAGACATTTCTCTTTTTTTATCAAATAGTCATTTATGAGGAATTTAGTTTTGATTAAGTAGAGGGTATTAAACATTTTTCCACTAAGAACTGTTATGGCTGACACTAAAACTCTGTTGAATGACACACAAATCCTTTACTCATTTATTTTTTTCACTTTAGTGTTTGAAAAGCTGATAATAACCTGCTCAATCTTTGGTCTGCTGTCAAAAATATGTGACTTCTGGCCAAAGATAGTAATAACTGTCATCTTCCCAAAAGGCCATGATGTATTCTTGTCCCCTTTTTTTGCTATGGGATTATAAACTTAAGAATTAAGATTGGGCCATTTGCCTGACAGAGTCAGAATCAGAGAAAGCATTGTAATGCATGAGGGGCTCTGTAATGCCTTCAAAGTTGCCGTAGTCACCTAGAAACTTCCAAGTGATTTAATATCTCAAATTCCAAGTCACCTAGAAAGTTTACTTCAGACAATTTTCAATTTATTTCTTGATATTTGAAATAATAATAGATATATATAGATATTTTTATCCAACTCGCCCTAAGAGTACATACAATAACCTATGTATTGTCCAAACAGAGACACTAGTTTGAGTGAAAGATGCACTATTGATAATTATACCACAGGTATAAAACACCACTAACCAGGTAAATGTTGTCACCCAATGTCAGAACGATTGTCCCAGACATGAAGTAATTTCTGAATATAGAAACTGAGAAGACTTAAAATTTAAAATATTTTGGAAAGCAAGATTGCTTCCTTCCCTTGAGGACCTCGAGAATATTTTAAATAGCTGCAGAATTTTATTTCAGAGTTTTTTCTAGATGGCCAAGTTTAAAATTCTGAGCTTGCAAAGAAAATTGTATTAGTTCAGCTTTTTAGAACATGTGGATTCTAAAAAATCCCATTATTTCTTTATAACACTTATTTTACCTCCTTAGTTTAAGACTTCGTCATTTCTTTCTTGGATTATTGCCTCTCTGTAGGAATGGCTAGGCCTACAAAACAACAAAGATAATTTACAACAATCTTGTAAGCAAGATTACTAGTTGGTTATCTTTCTGATAACTACTACGAATTGTCTTTGGGTTTTTTAATACCTCCAAGGAAACCATAAACAAGCCTGCTTCTGGGTTTTTGCTTGTCCTGTTTCTTGAGTTCTGAAAACCTGTCTTTCAATGAAGCATTTCCTGACAACCTCACTGATCCACTAAAACATTCCATTTCCTTTTCTGAGCTCTTATAATACTTAGTGTCTCTGATGTTCATTAGAAGCTCTATTTTTTATTTCATTAAATTTGAACAGTATTTTCATGTATGTATATCTTAAAGCCCCTTGAGGACAATAAGCAAATCTTATATTTATTTACTTTTTTCTTCCTCTTCTCCTCTCCCATAACTGACACAGAACACAGCCCATACCCTTCCTCTTCTTTAGAATAAATGTCCCTCGGCCGATAGCGATGGGAATATAGGGCACACTCACAGGTGATACAGCAAATTGTTCAAGGCTGCTTTTCACCAAGATGGATCTGACCCAAGCTGGACCAATCAGATTTTAATTACTAGGAGTCTGGATCCAGGAAGGACTGTTGGTCCTTGTTGATCTTTTGTATTGAATCAATGTAAAAAGAGAGATGGGATGGTCATTTTTGGTCATGTGAATGGAGAAGTCAGTGTGGGGTAAGAGTAAGAATAAAACTGGTCTTCTGAAAGAAACAGAAGTGAGGGGCCACATGCTGGAAAGATGGAACAAGTAACTCAATCTCTTGCACTTCTGACCAAAGCAGCTTCCCAATTACTCTCTTCCATGTGTCCAATTTTATCATCTTCATAGCACTTTTCAGTTTGGGAAATTATCTTTTTAACTTATTTGATCGTGTGTGTACTTTCTATCTCTTTGTCCAATGTGTACTCTGTGACAGCAAGGACTTCAGTGGGCTCAATGCTGTCTCTCTGTTATCTGGAATAATGTGTGTACAATAGCCACACTGTTCATTGACTGAATGGATAAGCACTTAACCCATTTCCCTTTTGCCCCACGAATACTCGCCGGATGGCGCTCATGTCTGCAGCGTTTACCCTGGGATAACTCACGAATTACAGGCATAACCTTATCCCCAAAGTTTGCCATGAAAAAACTTGCTTTTATTATTTTCGCATCACTCTAGTATATCGATAGTCTTTGGAAACAAATGACATCATTCTGTTTATAGGCTTCTGTTTTTAGTAGTGATCTTTCCAATTACAAAATATAGTAATTCTGGATCGCTGAAAATGTCAAATCTTAGGAAACGTAGCATTCCTATGCATGATGTTAAATTAATGCTGGCAGCGAGATGCATTTTTTTTTCCTAAATGGGAAAAGGTTTAAATTAATATCTGTTTCTTGGCAGTTGAAAGGACTGGGGCCATACAATGTGTGATATCGTCAGGAGGAGAGTCAGACCATGAGGCATGACTTGGAACTGGGACCCATTGGGGGGAGTCCGCCACCAGACTGAGATAACACAGGGGTTTCAGAAAGAAGAGAGGAGAAGTGACAAGAAGGAAGAGGCCCCAAAGGAGATACTGAGGAAATCGGAGGATAAGCTCTCCACTTGGCAATTCGGATGTTTGCTGCCTTGTGTATAAACCCAGCCAGAGAAAGTACCCCGCACCGGCCAGCTGTCAGGAGAGCCTGAGAAAACAGGGGCTGGAGATAACAGAAGACTTGGGGCCCTTTCCAGCAAGTGCAAACTTTCACACCTGTCAGCAATAAATCAAGAGGTTTATGGGGCTGTGATATTTGCACTCTAATTAAAAAATCATAAAGCAAGCACCCTTTCAGGTTACAGAAAACAAAACTACAGAACTTCTACAGCAGCAGCTGTTAATCAGTTACTTCAAATGATCAGCGGCCCAGCACTGAGATGGGGTGTTTACTCGGCCACAAACGGCAAACAAGACAGCAGGAGAAAGTGGGATCGGCACCAGAGAAAGCCGGCCCAGGTGGCCATGACTTAGTTTCAGTTTATGGCACAGTCTCCATTTCGACAAACCTAACCAGCAGCTTATGTTCGTTCCCCACTACCCCACCCCTTCCCATGTAGAACTGAAGGCCATTTACTATAATGTAGATATCAATGTGGGATTAGGCACCTTGAATGGTGTTAGTGGCAGACACAGAAATCAAAATAGGGAATAAATTACCTATGGAAGTGTCAGGCCCAGCATGTGTACTCAGAGTTGCACACCTGGGAAGTGGACACAATTGAAGTTCACCACAATCCCTTTGGTGTCTCCTGCCCTTCCGGTGGTTCCCTGATCCACCCAGACCCACCTGTTGTGTTGGCTGCACAGAGGCACCCAGGCTGGTCCTTCTCAGTCTTACCTACCACTGTATCTGCACCTGCCTCGCATGCTCCTTCACTTCATTCCATCTTCATTGGCCTGCTTTCAGTTCCTGCAAAGGACAGAGCTCTCTCCCCATCAGGGCCTCCAGCAGATTCTTCCTGCTCTTCACATGGAGAGTCCCCTCTCCTTTTTTTAGGTCACCACCTTAGAGTGGCATGCTCTAAATTGGAGAAGCCACTTCTGTATTTTATTCTTAAAACACCCTATCATCACAATTGGTAATTAGATACTTAACTCTTTGTTTACTTGTTTAATGTGTCTCTTCCCCGTGAGGGTAAGTACCACCTTGCTTTTATTCACCACTGAATTTATAGTGCCTGGTGCAGTGTTTAGCACGTAGAAGTTTAATTTACACTTTTTAAATGAATGAGTGGGTGAATGAATGAATGAACAGATGACAATAAATCATGATTTCCAATATGGTTTTCCAAGATGACAAGCAGGATGACATTTCAGAAAAAAATAGGTTTCTATTTTCTTTTCCTGTTGCTACATAACCTGGATGACAAAATACACAATTTGTTTCCTTCTCTGTCTAACTCCAAGGAGAACACCAATGACGAAAATTTCAACAGCTGTAGGTAAGAGGAGGAAGGCCACATTTTGGCAGGTATTTACTGCACCTGGAAAATACTGGTGAGTCTGATGGAAAAAGTCCTGGCCCTGCTTTCGGTAGACCTGAGTTTGAATATTGCCTCTGATATGTATTAGAGTAAGTCATTTTACCTTTATGAGCTTCCATTTATTTCCTTATGAATTTAATAAGGATGAAATGAGCTACTGTTTGTGGAAGTCCTTTGCAAAAAACCAAGAAGACATGATTATTTCACCTTTCGTTTACTGATTATAAAGCTGCCCCGAATTAGGGGGTGACGTGGGGTGTTCTGTCTCCAATCTTGGTCACCAGGTTTCCACCCTCTACTACCTTCTTTTGCCACCTGGTCAGAGTCTTCTCTACTTGTGCTCTCTGTGGCAGTTTTCCTGCTTTGCCTTTGGCTCTGGTTATTTGATCATTTGCACGAGAATGCTTCTGAGGCCTCTGGGAATATCAACAAAAGCTCTAACACTGCCGCCCTCCAAATGTATCTCTTTCTGTTCTTGTTTCCCAGGCTGTATTAGTTTTATAAACAAAATAACACTAGCCCAGTGAAATGTAATGCACTTCTACCTCCAAAGATAATTAAAGCCCCGTTTATTTGCTGATTTCCATACAAATGCAGTGGCAACAATACAACAACAAGAAAAAAACAGTTTTTATCAGCACATGCTCCCAGCTCAGATCCTCCAGGAGTTGTGCTGCTTTGGAACTTGTGGAAAAATAAATCCTAGGGAATTACTGGGTAGCAATAGGCTTCCGGTTAAACACAGGAAAGAAACAGCTGATGTCTGAATTTGCTAATTTCCACTGATTCAGTTAGAGAGTGATACACACAGCTAACAAGGAAAACATTCAGGCAGGTGAATTAAGGCTTGGAAACAGTGTAGGTTGTAATCAGTGCATCCTATATTAGGTTGGAACATTGTTTAGTGAATGTTTACCGAAGAAATTAGAAAACAATCCCAATTCCACCCAAGCTTCTGTAATCTTCCTTCTTGATACACTAGAATAAAAATACCCATCTTTTGCCCATCTTTCAATCCTGGAATTTATAAGCAGTACTCAAGTGATTTTGTTCTCCCGTGTGCTAGAAATAAAGCTGATATTGTTATCTCATCTATATTAATGTGGAACCCTGCATAACAGAGAGGCTGGGTGATTTATCAAAGATCACACAGTGAGTCACTGGTATAATCACAAGGCAAATGTTCACGTTCTTATCTCCATGGCAGCAAATATTTTGTTTTCTACACTGGACTATCATCCCCTAACCTCTCATTATATACCCCTGTCTTCCTTGCTGAAAGATAAAGGCAACTGTGGAAAATACCCAACCATTCACCCACACATACAGGCACACACTCCTTTACAATTAAAAATTTGTCCTTAAGAATTCTATGCCCTACCCATCGATCTCATCTACTCTCATCCATCCATCTATCCACTCCCTAGCTGTAATTCATCCGAGAGTGCCAGATTTAACAAACAAAAATATAGCACTCCCAGGGAAATTTAAATTTCAGATAATCACAAACCATTTTTTAGTATTAAGTAATTCCAAGCCACATTTAAGACATAGTTTTACTAAAGCATAATTCATTGTTTATCAGATAATCAAATTTCGCTGGGTGTTCTGTATTTTTATCTGACAAACCTAATCCCATCACAAAAATCTACATTTTTTTCTGTTTATCCCTTAATTCCACGATTCTTTGAATCCAACTTAACCCCTGTCATTTCAGATTTCTGCTAAACATATCACAACCTCTTTTCCCAGTGTTTCCAAACATGTCCAAGCCAGAGGTGACTGTACGAGCCCCCTGGAGCACTGAATCATGGTTCATAATCTCTCTAAAGGTCAGGTTCTTCCCTATAAAATGAGGGTTTCATCAGTTCCTGTCTCATAGCCCTGTTGTAAGGACTGAATGACAGATGCACAGGTCCTGGCACACGGTATGAGCTCATTACGTGTCATTAAGTGTCAGCTAGTGTTGGTAGGGTTCCTGCTCTTGTGTTTATTGTCATTTAATAGATGAGAACACAAAGGCCCAGAGAATCGAAGTGAGTTGCTCATATTTCCTTAATGACAGCGCTGCTACGTTTTGAAGAAACAGTTTCTGAGACTCTGCTTCGAACATCAAATTCAATGTTTATATTCAATATTTTAGATCTGGGTCTTTTGAAGACCAATATGATAGGCAATATTAGTCACTTACTTAATTGCCATTCCCACTGTCTCATTTCTTCCTTGCTGGAAGATCCTAGTTTTAGAGGTACCCCTGCCCAGCCACATATGTGTGCAGGGAAATAGTCTCCTTCCTAGTCCACATAATGAGTCGTTAGATGTGATGACTTTAAGGAGCAGTATGTGACTTCTTCCTGGCCAGTGAAATCAGAAGAGAAGTATGCTCAGGGGCTTCTGAAAAAATAATTTATTGTTAATAAAACTATTTACATGTGGAAAATGCTTTTCCTTTCTGGATAGACATTGTCTAAACATAATTCTTGGGACAATTGTAGTCGAATTGTGGGAAAGGAGAACTCCCCGATGCTCCTCAGATGGCAGAGTGGACAGAGGGAGAACATCTGGATCCTTGGGGATCGTTGAGCTACTGAATTTCCTATAACTGTCCGACTCTAAATTTCTTGTTTTGCGAAATAATAACTCCTTTTTCTATGTCAGCACTCCTAGTTTACTCTGTGCAATCAAAAGCATTCTCAGTGATACAAAACTCCAAACTAGAGAAAAGAGACAGATGGGCCAGTGCTTAGCTCCTCTTGGATCTCTACAAAACTACACATTTGCAACATATTTTTGGGTAGAATTTCAGGCAAGAGGGACTCCTTTCTCTTCAAACGCTTGACTTCCTAAACTGTGAGCCATTCGTCTCCTATGAAAAGGCTTTGTCTGAGCATGTGGCTTTGGCTCCACAGGTAGCCAGCCAGCCATCCCTATGACATTCTAAAAGGGATTTTCCCTTTGGAAACTACAAAGAAAACTGCTTCTTGCCCATACAGGCTGCTTTTCACAGGCATATGGAAATCTGAGGTCTTTAGACATCTCCATGAACTACTTCTCAATTTAGCATGTTTCCCATGCATTTTTTTCTACCTCACACATACATGCGTATATAAGTACTTCTTTTATTTCCAGTGAACACTTGTTTGTTGAATTTGCACTCAGTTTTCTGTTAGGTCTTGTAGGCAACAAAAATACAGAGAGAAGCTGACTTCAAGGTGATTATCTTCTCTTTGGGAAGATATACTATGCTGACCACCACTACCATTACTACTACTAATAATATAAATTCACCCATGTAGAGTTGAAAAATGTTTCAAATACAGTATCTTATACAGGGAAGGATTTTTAAAAGTTCTAAATTTAACAAAGTAACATAATGCATGGAATAACAATATAAAGATGATATATTTCGTGCAAACATTTAAGACATATATCAGTGATAACCAAATTTTACAATGCATCAGAATGACTTGGTATAACCTGCTGAAACATCAGATTCTTGAGCTCCACTCCTCACTAGGAGTTCGATTCAGTAAGTCTTGAGTGGGGAACAGAAATTTGTTTTTTTCAAAAGGGTGCATCTGATTCTGATGCAGGTGGTCCACAGGCCATGTACTAAGGAGCACTTAACCTATAATAATCATAATTATTAACCAGAAAGTGATGAGTTCATTTGGCTTAACATGGTAGTTTACAAAATGTGGTCCCTGAATCAGCAGTATAGCATCCACTGAGAAATTACTAGAAATGTTTGAATTCTTGGGCCCCATCCCAGACCTAAATAAAAAACTCTGGAGGTGATGAGGTCCAGCAATCTGTCTTTTAACAAACCCTCTGGGTGGTTTTGATGCACGTTTAAAGATTAAGAACCGCTGACTTAAACAACTGGAAAGTCTCCTTGGAGGAGGAGGAACTCGAGATATATTTGGTAAAATTGGAATAGGATAAAAGAAGTGAGACTGTCACTCCCCATCAACTGGAACCTAAGCAAAGGCAGAGTGAGAGTCATCAGCATGGTGTGTAAGGCATTAAGAGAAGCCTGGTCTGGCACAAGAAAACTGAAACCGAAGATTGCCTTACTGTGGTCTTCCCCTGACCCCGGGATGTCATCATTTGCCTGTAGGTTAGAAGCCTTTTCTTGCAAGAGGATTGCTTCTTAGCTACATCTTCGGATTTGGCCTAGACCATTCACTTCTCTGCCAAATAAAATATTATAGCGAACTTCTTTAGAGTGCCTAGGGGCCCCCTGGACAATACTTCTTCTGACTCACTCTTCTCTAGCTAGAGATTGATCTTATTGGGTACAAGGAGAGTGCGGCAGCTCAGTAAAATCATCTTGTTTCTTCCTTTTGTGCTTCTTCCAGGAAGAGATTCCTCTCAGTCAGACCTCAAAAGGGTTTTTAACATCAGGCCTACTGGTTGGTGAGCTTGAAAAGCTTTATTACATCTACTACCACTCTCAAGGTCCTCAGTGTTTCTTTGACTGGCCTCTTTCAGTCTACCATCTTCTATAGCGTTCTCTTTGGTCAACTCCACTAAAAACTTCTAAACTTTATGGGTATAGGGTGATTTCTCCTGTTGAACTCTACTTTAGAATTAGAGACCTTAGAAATGGATCTTTGCCAGACAGGGAAAATGGTAAACTTCACAGATTTGGTAGCAAGGGTTGGGGATACTCTTAATGTGGTATTCGGAGCTTTAATCTTGGCAGGATTTCTTGGCTTTGTTGAAAGAAGCTGGGCCTCTTGCTGGAGACCAGCTGCCAGAATTTTCCTCAAACATGCTTTTCTCAGCAGTAGCACTCATGGAAGCTGAAGAGACCTGTTGCTGATCTTCAGGGTTTCTCGAGGCCTGAGAATGGGGTCAGGGAGGCGGCTGCTTCCTGGAACTGCTCCACTTCTTAAAAGAACACTCTAAACCCAAGGAAATTTCTTGCTTGTCTTCAGGCTTCCCCACAAAAGGCATCTTACAGACAGCAGTTTCTGAGATATCTCTTTAATAGCTGTGCTCTCCAAGCCTGAGAAATCTTGCTGCTTGACTTTAGGCCTCAACAAAGATTTGGAAAGATGATTTGGAGGCAGAACCCACATAAATCTATCCCTCAAGATCGGAGCTTTCTAAACCTGAGATCTGCTATACTATAAACTTCATGAAAGACTTGGAAAGACCCATTTCTGTGGAGGGCAGCGTCTCCACAGAAATGCACCCCATGACAGCAGCACTAACTGGACCTGAAGAGATTTATTAGACTTTATTTCACACGTCCTTATTTCACAAGGACGAAGCAGGACATCTAGGAGGCAGCAGCACCATAGAAATGCACCCCTCAATAGCTGTACCTCTCCAGAGATCTTCAGTTTTCAAAGACTTTCAGAGACTGGTTGCTCAACTTTAGGCCTCACCAAAGACTGGGAAGGGCGTCTGGGAGGCAGCAGCTCCACACAAATGCCTCCCTTACTAGCAGGACTCCGTGAACCCGAGGAGAAGATCTGTAGGACTTTAGGCTTTGTCAACGACTGGGAAGGATTTGGGGGGAACATTGACTCCACAGAAATGCCCCTCCACATTGCAATGCCCACTCAACCTGGCAATACTTGTTGCTTGCCATCAGATCTCACCAAGGGCTGGGAATGATATCTGGGGGAAAACAGATCCATAGAAATGTCCCATCAACAACAGCACCTTCTTGGCCTGAGGAGACTTGCTGCTCCACTATCTGTCTCATCAGGAGCCGAAGCCACTCTCTCTGGGAGGCAATCCTCTTTTTAAGTATGGAACTTGAAGCAGCATTCCAACTTTGCTTTATATCACACTGTTGGATGCTTACAGTTCAATCAAGGATATAAAAGAGGCTGAGGAGTCTATGTTTGCCCAGCCATGAAATAGGCCAGTTAAGCTGTGGTCTAGAGAGAGAGGCACTCTCTTTTCCCGGTGAAGCACCCAGAGGACAGAATGGATAGGTTATAACACTGCTGCTGCAGCTGCTGCTCCCTTCATCATTTATTGCTACAATCGGCTTTAGTGTGGAATATAGCCTTGGAATTCTGCTCAATGGCCCCAGTGCTGCCCATGTTAGGACTACTGCAGACTGAGTAGCATTTTATTCCTTAGAACAGTATCCTGACATTAGTGTATGCACAAGTAATGAATTTAGCATATGAATTATTTATTTTGTTAACAAATTACACACACACACACACACACACACACATATAATAGTTAATTGATTTATCTGTAGGTAGACTGTGAAATGTCTCATGAAAGTAAACCTACAATGATAATAGAAAACTTACTATAGTATTATGGTACTGATATTCTTTTAAGCACTTCTACATGAGATATTGTATCAAATTCTCAAAATAACCCTGGGCAGACTTCTCCAAGTCTTTGTGATATTGGCGTTTTGGACCTGATTATTATTTGTCGTGGGGCTGTGATGTGCACCGCTGGCTTCTACTCACTAGATGCTAGTAACTCCCCCACCCCAACCCCAGTTGTGACAATCAAAAATGTCTCCAGACATTGCAAATGTCCCTTGGAAGACAAAATTGCCACCGCTGAGAATCACTGCTCTAAGAGGAAGGCATACCTGCTAGTCCTTTTACCAAAGAAGAAACTGAAGATTAAAGGAATTAAATATTTGCCCAAGTTCAGGCAGCTATCAAGGACAAGATGGGATTTAAATCTTGTCTTTAGAATCTGAGCTCTCAACCACTGCTTTGTATGGCACAGAGTGATCATCTCTTTTAACATCTGTAGTCCTACCAAGTTGCTCAAGAGACATCTGGCACCTGAGTCTTTTGCTGCTCTTGGGCAGGTAGATTTTGCATTTCCAGGGCCAAGATCACTGGAAGATTTAACATCAATCATGCATGTTTATCCCTCCCTTAGAGAGGCTAGGAACTGTGAAAACCTCTTAAATGTTGTTTCTAACCAAGACTGTGGGGAAGCCTAACTTTTTAACACACACAGGACATTTTTAATAACCTAAGTGAGGGAGGATAGCTTTGCTGTCACTCTGTACTTAACAAGGTCACTGAACTAGGTTTGCCAACCCTGTTTAATGACTCACTTCCTAAGACCTCAAATGCTTTTTATGCTACAGGTGCTGTGAGGATCAAGGAGTTGGCATTTGCTAAGTGCCTGAAGATCTTAAGCACATTATTATTCTATAGGCTTTTCATTTATTTGCTGACCAGAAAGAACATAAAACTGTTAGCTAAAATTCACTAATCAGAACCAGTATGTAAATAGGCAAGGAGTTCTGGCTTTAGAAGGTGTTATCAAATATCACCCTTGCCTCTTAACTGTGTGGAGCTCTAGGTAAAAGGGAAAAGTACATGAAAGTATTGAATCCAAAATGGCGGCAGTCATCTGTTCTTTGTTCAGGAATTTGTGAATTTTATTGGATGAATTGCTGGCTCTTTGGAATTCTGTGCCTCTCAAAACAGACTTTTGTTTAACTTCATTTTTCTGGGTAATTGCATCAGTGGTATCGCATTTATGCTCCAAAAACATGCTCTCTCTAATTCTCGTAATCCCAGCTCAGTAAATGGTTTGTACTTGTTATTTTAAACCCATTTCCCTGCCAGCCTACCCTTGCCAATGCTTTATTCATTATAGGCTCATTAATTAAATGTGTGCATTAACTCATCAAGCTTGTCTTTACCATAAACTGGCAAGATATATCATTGTCATTGATAAGCTGGCAAGCAGAGACTTTCAAAAGCCCTCTAGATCATAGATCCATGCCCTGCATTTGCTTTTAAAATCCTTCTTACCCACATATAAAATGACAGCCTCAATAGCAAGGCTAAATGATTATGTTGAAATTGCCCCTGTCAACCAACACTGACCAGTTACTTTTGTTTGAAATATATTTATGCTTATTTAATAAATGTTTTGTTAACTCTTTAGGGTTAAGAATTTTGTTTAAATTTCCTGGAGGTATTTTTAACCAGTTTGATGAATGTGTGGATGATTAATGGAGAGAGATGTAGAGAAAGAAACATTGAAAACATAGACGAAGCTTGTTTTGGCCTTGACAACTCTATTTCTCAACCATCCGGACATTCATCTCTTGACTCCATGATTTCATTGAGGGCCTCCCTTCTACTTACCTTCAGTCTGCAAGTGCCTATATTTCACAAGAGCAAGCAAAAAGCATGTGGTAGGCTCAGCAGCTAAAGCACTGTACTCTGATGACCAGTGTCCTGATGACACATGGCAGGATCCAGCATCTCACTGTTGGAATGGGATCTCTATTCTAACTTGACACAGCCAGGACTGCTTCTCTCATTAGTGATTTACAAACTATGGGAAAACTCCAATGTTGAACATTCCATGGAATGCTTCAAGGAGAACTCTCTGACTGAAGGGAATTATATATTGATTTTATGAATAAACAAGCATAAAGGGTCAGTCCCAGGTCAAACGGAATATCAGCAAAGGCCCTCAGTTAGAAGGATTTATAATAAGCTGGCAGGAAAATGCGTAAGCCTGTTTGTTTGAGTCTTGTTCCTGAGTATTCTTCTTTGCTTTCAGAAAGGCCTGGCTGCCTACCTGAGATGGAAGCAAAGAAGAATACTCAGGAAACAAATTCAAGGTATCACTGAAGACATTTATTGGCACAATCAGCTTAATTACAGAACAATCTGATAATTCAGAAAATGCAATCCAGGAGACTATTTTCAGTGGAAGAGAAAAAGAAGTTGTTTTTTGTTTTTCTATGTGTGTGTCTGTATGTGGTTTTTTGTTTTGTTTGTTTTGTTTTTTAAGAAGAAGAGGGCCATTCACAGTGTTGTTAACATGAGAGGACAGTCTTTTCAACAAATAAACCTGGGAAAACTAGAAATCCCCCTGCAGAAGAATAAAACTGGACCTTATCTTACACCATATACGAAATATTAACTCAAAATGGATTAAAGACCTAAACGTAAGATTCAAAACTATAAAACTCTTAGAAAAAAATAAGACAAAAACTTCATGGCATTGGATGTGGTAATGACTTCAAAAGCAAAAACAATAAAAGCAAAGTTAGATAAACGAAACCACATCAAACTTAAAAACTGTGCCTCAAAGGACACCATCAACAGAGTGAAAAGACAACCTATGGAATAAGAACATAGTTGCAAATCATATATCTGACAAGGGGCTAATATCTAGAATATATAAAAATTTCCAACCACTCACCAACGAAATAACAAATAAGCCAATAAAACTGAGGAAAAAGATTTGAAAAGACATTTCTCCAAAGATATACAAATAACCAAGAAACATATGAAAAGATGTTCAACATCACTAATCATTACAGAAATGCAATCAAAACTACAAGATACTACCTCACACCTATTAAAATGGCTACTATAAAAAAAAACACAGAAAATAATAAGAGTTGGTGAAGATGTTGAGAAATTGGAACATTTATGCACTGTCAATAGGATTGTAAGATCGTGCAACTGCTACAGGAAACAGTATGACTGTTCCTCAAAAAATTAAAAATATAACTACCACATGATCCAGCAATCTCACTTCTGAATATATATGCGAAAGAATTGGAAGCAGGGTCTGGAAGAAATATTTGCATAGCCATGTTCATAGCAGCATTACTCACAATACCCAAGAGGTAGGAACAATCCAAATGCCTATAGATAGATGAATGGATAAACAAAAAGTGGTATATACATAGTATAAAATATTATTCAAGTTTAATAATGAATAAAATCTTGTCATATGCTACAACATGGATGAACTTTGAAGACCTTATGCTAAGTGAAATAAGCCAGTCACAAAAATACAAATACTGTAGGATTTTACTTACATGAGGTACATAGAGTAGTGAAATTCATAGAGACAGAAAGTAGAATAATGGTTACCAGAGTCTGGAGGGAGAGGGAATGGGGAGTTGTCTAATGGGTATAGAATTTCAGATTTGCAAAATGAAAACTTCTGGAGATTGATTGTACAACAATGTAAATATAATTAACACTATTAAACTGTACATTTTAAAACAGTTAAGATGGTTACAAAAATAGGTGAGACTGATTTTAGGAGTCAAGCCACCTAAGGTTCTGTAGGAAAGTTAGGTCTCTAGCTGTGGTGATCAGTTCAGAGAAGCAGACCAAGCAGTAGAGCAGAAATGACTGACTTTTTCTCTGGCTCCTTGTTGTCTAGGGGGTGTGCAGGCTTGCGTGTAGAGCCTCATTTAGGTAGTTCTGCAGGTTATGTTCCCTGGCAGCAGACTGTGATGAGAAAGACAGTATGCAGGAAATTTGGTAGGGGTCAGGAAGAACTTGGGATCCAAAGTCATTGAATAAGGGTCGCCCTGGGGAGAGACATGCCTTCACTGGATGATTCTGATCTTCGGCAGAGGCAGTTTCAGAAGAGGGGTGCCAGTGGAGAACTGTCAGTAAACAACCTTCCCAACAACTGAGGAAATAACTCCTTCAATGCAGTACTATCCAGAAATCATGGCAGAAGCAATGGCCACTGACCAGACCAAGTGTTTATTGATTATAGCTGAGGCAAAGTGAGTGGAATTGTAGGTACCAGTGGTGGTCTTACCACAGAGGAGGAAGAGGCACTGTGGGACTAATAAAAAAGCCAGCTAGAAGTTCCATGTTCGAACAACTTCGTTCCTTCGTTCCTTCGTTCCTTCTTCGTTCCTTCGTGCCTGCCTGCCTGTCTGCCTGCCTGCCTTCCATCCTCCTTCTTTTATTTGATTCTTTCCTTTATCCCTTTCATCCTTCCCTATCTCCCTCTTTTTATCTTTCCTTTTTTCCCCACAATCTTTGTTTAGAAACTAAATGACATTTATCTCCATACTGGTCTTCTTACACTGTCATAATGGATATAGACTTGTGCCAGGAATTAAATGTTGCATTAAATGAAGGTAGACATGTAGCTTTCCACACATAACTGTCAGTTCCACTGGCCCAGAGTAGTTGCTTGATGTTTGTTAACTACTCAGTAGAGTCACATGGACGATATGGCTAAATTGAGAGATCATTAATGTTTCTTTCTTGCTGAATTTAGATAAATATCCTCTAACTAACTGGTTAGTGGATAATTAACAACTCATTAGTTTACTTAGAATGGTGAAACTGGTTCTGTATATATGGCCTAAGCTTTTTCTCCTCTTTCCCCTAAGATAGCCCCATTTCCTGATGATATGAATTCAAACAAGCCCATGTTTACTTTTACTTCAGAAAAAGCCAGTTTTGCTCAAGAACTTAAAGGGAGATTTCAGAGATTTATTAAAATTTTGTCTGCAGCCATAAAATTATAAAGATAATAGCCTTTTGTGCTGCAAGTTAAATAACTGAAAGGAAGAAACATCACATATAATTTCCTATTTATTAACTAATCAAATATAGAACAAATCAAATATAGAAGTTAGTAAATATCCAAGTAAACTGTAATTTTCATGTCTATAATAGCACTTCAGGCTCCAAGGCATTCTGTGGGCTCTGCATTTTGAGTTATGGTTATAAACATTTTTCTTTTATTTACAAATACTTAAAAAGAAGATATTCCTAGAACTGGCAATATGTGATTCTCTGTTTTTCATTTTTAAGGATAATCCAGAGCAAAATCCTCTTTATTAACTCTCTCAACAAAATATTGTCAAAATTACCTCTATTACCTCCCAATTGTCTTCTTGGTATTCTCCAATTTAGGGCATCCTATTATTAAGTTTAGGTGAGTTGGTGAGGCTCTTCTAGTTGATTTTAAATATTCCATTTTTTTCCTTTTATTATTTCTTGTGAAACCTAACAGAGCTAGGTGTGAATCTCGACCCCACCACGATGAGTTATATGATCTTGAGCAGGTTACCTAACCTCTTTATACTTCTATAAAATGGTAATATTGCTCACTTCATACAGGTGTGATGAGAACGTAAGTTGCTTAGTGCAATACCTGGCACAGAGTGAGCTGTAAACCAGTGTTAATTATTAGTAGTTAACAGTAGTATCTTGTTATTATTATCTAAAGGAACTAGGTATTCCTATGGGTCCCTTTCAGTTTTAAAATGCTATGGATTTATGTTCCAGACTAAAACGTGAGATTTGAGAAAATTTAAATAAGATAATCTGTTGGGGGTATTAGGCAACTCCAAGTAGATTTAACTTAGAAAAAATTCTCTGTCATTGACTTTTGGAGGTGCATAAAGGAAGGTTTCAAGCCATTATTCAAAACCAATTTCAAAGATTACCATTGAATGCCATGTCACAAACGCATTAAATAAAATACAGTCCACGTATTAAAAATTGCCCTTAAGCAATTTTTAATTTTTAAGCAAATAGTCATGCTTTAAAAAAATTAATCCTATTTCCAAAGTCATGCTTTTACCTTTGGGATTTCAGTTTGACTTAATGACAATGGCATAATCTTGTATACTCTTCACTAACACCTTTAAATTTGTTGATTTCCCTCTAGTGCCCATAAAAACCCAGTTGGGAAAATCACCTTGGGACATTCTCGTGAAAGGGGAAATATGAAATGAAAAACACACACACTCACACACATGGACAACTGTGTGTACGCATATATGTATATACATGTACACGCAATTTCTGGAAACTAGAATCGTATACAGGGAGGGCCTTTAATTTTCCTTGAACCAAAATCCCAACAACCTCAGTCCAGGTTTCACGACATATGTGCAATGCTGCTGAGCTCTGACAACTTGCTTTTGGACTGTAACAAAAGTCTTGGCAACTTGCTATTGGAGTTTCTGAAAGCCACAGCAGTTCTTTCTTGCTTTTAATGAAATTCCTTTCTATTTCTCCAGGTATGACTCCCCTTGGACCAGCAGGGCATATTTTCTCCTTGAGTTAGGACAGCTTATGACAAATAATGATGAGGAATCAATAGACAGGAGGGAAATATTGGGTGAGAGGCTGAATGAATCTCTGAGATAAATTATTGACCATAGGCATGGCCAGTTCTCCTTTCACTTATATGTTCGTATTCCATCTCACTAACAACCTGAAAGAAAATCAAATATTTTGTTTGGGGGCTTCACTAATATCAGCAACTTTTACTATCTTAATGGCATTTTTATTGATCTCAGCTTTAATGGGAGCTGTATATATTTGATGTTGGTCATTTAAAGTAGAGGTGAGTAATAGACTTCCCCACTGAGGATCATAAAGCAGCTCCTTGTCTGGCAAGCACGGGAAGCAAATAGAAGACAGCATTTAATCTACTGTTCTACTGCAGTTATCAGGGACTGAGATGAAAATAAAATTAAAATGTGAAGGTTGGTGCTTCCCCACCCCTTTGCTCCCCTCCCCTACCCCTGTCTCCTACCCCGTTCACCCCTCCCCATGCTGACTCCTGGGCACACTGGTCATCAGCAGAGTAACAACAAAAGGCCATTGGCGCAATGACCTTGGCTGTGGCATCACGCACTGAAGGAAAGAAATGAAGCCATTAGACTGAGGCAGGAGAACAGGTTATAAATCAAGCCATTTCCAATAAGCTGCCGTAATGGCCATCCATCATTGCCAGCCCAGCACACAGCAGACCATGGAGACACTGGAGCTGCTAAAGCTGAGACATAAACAATAATAATCCGGGCTTGATGTTTCAGCCCTTCAGGAAATTTAGGGACATTTGCTTTTCTTTTGTTTGTCAGAGGTGATATTTAAAGCATAAGATGTAATAAATAGAGGATAGGTGACACATTGGTACAGTTTACAAGCATTGCATTCTGGGTGTGATTAAAGGGAGAATAAAAAGTTGAATTCCAAAAATAACCACTGCTTCTGGAATAAAAGAGCTGACCCCAAACAAATAAACAAAATATCACAATCTTTATGAAATGATGGCTAGATGTTTTTGTAATAGGTTGATAGGTCTCAATGCTTTGAGAATTATAGCAGTTTCTGTTAGTGTAAAACACAATACTGGATCAAGATTTTACTTGTATAAGAAACTGGACAAGTGATTTAAATTTGTATTTGTAACCAGGTTACGAGTGGTTAATGAGAATTAGACATGTAGAAGTTGTGCTTTTTAACATCATATCATTCACTTCCAGTGGATAATTTATTATGGCATAGGACCTCATGGCAAATATTTCAAAACAATGTTGTTGACATTGTAAGTGCACTCAAGATTGTTTACTGTGGCTTTGGGGGGAAGAAAAGCCAGGCAAAGGACTAGCTGTTCTAGTAGGTCTAAGCTTTTCTGAAATCCTTTAAAATGATCTGGTTTCCTCAGGTTATTAAGATTTTATTTCAAAGCTGTGTCCATCAGATATCACCCTCCAACATGTCTTTCCAGATTTCTCATTTCTATTCTACAGTGCTTGCTCATCTCTATCTTGATTTGATTACACAAAATATCTAGTCCATATTTTTTGTTATATTATATTCTCTACTGCAGATAATAATGCCAGTTTTCAAAAATATATTTCAGATCATTAAAAACAGCCAAAAGGGTTTGATGGTTTTAAATTCACAAGATGACCCTTATGGATTACGATGCTATTTCGAACCACTTGGTAATGTATGAGAGTGAACTTGTCTCATACCAAAGCCAAGAACAATTAAAATAAGCATAACTAAGAGACATGTTGTGACAACAACAGAGTGTTCCAAAGAGCAATTTTGGGAAATAGATGGAGGAACTACAACTTTCCTATCAAATCAGTCATTGTACTTTCAAGCACCAAATGTATGCAAGTCTTATAGGGTGTTTGTGCAATAGCTACAATGCAAATACATGGAAAAAGTTAAATAAATAAAGTCCAATCAAATAATGTAATAATTGAGGCAAGAATAAGTGATGTATGGAAACTGCAATGCGCTTCAATAGAAATAAATCAGTTATAGCCAGTTAAGGCAATTCAGTCTCATTTGCTTTCTTTTCATACTAAACTTAATAGCCATAAAAAAGGAAAATGCACACCTACATTCTTATACTTTAGCGAACCACCAGAATCAAAATAGAATGTTTTAATTATATTTTCAGAACTGAGTAGGGTAAGGTGATGTACTCTACAACAGATCAATGTAGGCAATAACCATTTTTCTTTCTGGTTGAAATATAGGACTGCCGATTGCATGTTTGGGAACTGATTAAAATAGCTGAAGAAGCTGAAGATGCTTAATCAGATACATTTAAACACATAACATATTTCGATTCCAAATATGCCTGGGACACTTGTCCAGAAGTAGTCCACCTTTTCTGACAATTTTTAAGAAAAGTTTTATCTTACAAGAAAGGTGGCTTTTGGCTTCCTTGGCATGACGGCAGAATCTGTCCAACTGCAAGAAAGGAGAATGGGAGAAAGAATTTTTCCCCTTTGATTTTATGGCATCCTATCAAATTTGCCCCTTCAGCTAAATGGGGAAGTCTAAGTGGTTTCTTTCCAGACTTCTCAAGAAAGTTGACATACATTTTTTAATGATTTGTCTAAATATTCCTATAATTAAGCATCTGAGGATGCTTTAATACAAACATAATAGATTTGTTTCCTCATGAGTTGCTATTTAAATAGTCATTTATAATAAATATTTATAAGCATTTATAAATAAAATATTAATTGCCTGAAATGGCATTTTAATGTGGTGTTAACCATCAATGAAATGCCACATAGCATGAGGCTGCATCACAAAATGTTTATGAAGTTCTGCCTCTATATTTGTATCGCCAAGTTGGCCTAAGGGTTATGAGGATGTTTGTGGGGCCGTGGAGTGTTTCTAGGGCTACTCTTGGACATAAGCAGAGTCCCTCCAGATGTTAGGATTGTTAGAGATGCCAAGCCATGAACAATTCAACAATCTCTCTCCTTTTCCTTCTGCACAAAATTCTACCAAAAATGGGAGCATGTAGGCTATTACTAAGGCTTTACATACATGATGGAAAATTCCATCGTCCAGTCTCAGACACTTGTTCCAAGGTCTCCAGTCTCTCTTTATCTTTGGCCCTCTGTGTGGAAGACCTTTCAGAAAGAAAAGAACAGAGGCTTGACTGATATCCAGGCTGCTAAAAGCTTGTGCAACTAGTTGTTCTATGCCAAGGCCAGATTGGATTACGAAATGGTAGATAAGGAAGAAAAGACTGTACATAGCCTCTGCGAAGTTTTGTTCTAGATAATAAAGAAAGAAAAAACAAAGTCCTAATGATAGCCCAGTGAAATTTCTTTTTTATCAGAGTAGCTGTCTATTACTCACCTGCCTAGGAGCAAATGGAACCTCTATGGGCCTCAAAATCTCCATCTGTGAGCTATGAAAATGAATGTATGCTATTTACATGTTTTTTAGAGACACTAATGAAAGCCACAGTTTATTTTTATTTTTTTATTAATTGATTCAATTCATAAACTCCACCATCTGTTACGAAGATTCAACTAACTAATATTTATATCTCAGTTTCAAGTATAATATATTATAGAAGTGGCGGAGGCAGAGTATATCACACTTTGGCTTTGCACTTATTTTGAAGTAAATTTGAACTTCATGATTCTTCTGTGTTATGTAAAAGGAAGCATACCCAGAGGGCAATGACAGACTTTAGTGACTGGCTTAGCTTTAGTGTGTGCCATCTGGTGCCTTGAATAAACTTTCCATTATCTTTGAGCCTCAGTTTCCATATTTACAAAATGAAGAAGTTGAAGAAGAAGTTGCAGATCTTGGTAGGAATGTTAATAATACTTTACACTTATTTAGTTTTTATTATTTAAAAAGTTATTTTGGTTACAATATTTAACTTAATTACTTAAAAAGGCATCAAAAGGCAGGGTTCGAAGGGAGGTCTTGTAAACCCCAGTTTGACAAATGAGGATACTGAGGCTCAGAAGAATCAAGATACTTATGTGCATTCTTATACTGCTAGTGGGTGACAGGCCAAGGTGTGAAATCTAGCCATTCCTTTTTTTTTTTTCATTTTCAGGCAACATTGTTTTGCTAATTATAAAGCATGTTCCCAATGCATGTTTTCTAAGTAGGTGGTTTCCAAAAACTCTTTCAGTTTAAAACTTTTATATTTCTAATTGATTCTTTTGTCTTTTGACAATTTCTGTGGCAGAGTGCTCTGAAAGGCTTTCCTGTTCTTGTTAGTCATTGAAAGGTTTCTGTTTTCCATCCTACACATGGTAGCATTCATTGTCAGGGATGCAATTCAGTTGATAATATGAGTCCCTGAGAAACAAAATGCAGAAAAGGTAGAAATGTGCTGTGTTAATTGTACATCATTGATATTGTAGTTGAAAATGCTGGCATTATGAGTATTTGAAAATGTTTTTGGCTGTTGTTACATCTTATTATTTAGAATTCCTTTCTTATGAGCCTAGTCCCCGTATTCAATGTGCAATCTTCCAGTTGCATTGTATCAAGTTTCATAAAAGAAGGCAGTAAACATGCAGATACCTGTTGCACAGTCCCCTAGAAATCAATCCTCTGTGTAGTGCTCTATGAAATTCTGTTTTGATTAGGTTGTTACATCTGGGACAGAACTGCAAATAGTGTTTGGCGGAGGAAAAATGTGGGCCTGTATAATGTTGAGATTAAAGTCTGTCCAATAATACAAGCATGTCAGCCGGGACGGGTCCTGTATTTATAGCAGAAAGGCCACTGAGTGAGGATTCATCATACAGGTTCAAGGGAGGGAGTGTCAATTACTTTGGGACCTTTTGTGATAACACTGGATGGACCACTGAGAAAGTGCCATATTTAATCTATTTCCTGCTTAAGTGGACAAAGAACTAGTAAATACAATAGAAAATAATCCCATCTGGGCAGAAGGCAGAAAGGAAGAAGATGGGCAAAAAATGACCTCATGCTGCAGATCCTCTACATTTGTAATTTTTATGATCCTATGATGTGAGAGTCTAATTAATAGGGTGACTTCTCAGAGTATTTCATGCTCTGTGCCTTATGTAACTCGTTCAGATGGCAAATTATATGGCTTACACTGCTGTGC
This sequence comes from Pteropus medius, assembly GCF_902729225.1. Classification (NCBI taxonomy): domain Eukaryota; kingdom Metazoa; phylum Chordata; class Mammalia; order Chiroptera; family Pteropodidae; genus Pteropus; species Pteropus medius. Next base: position 674,773 of record NW_024354499.1, read on the forward strand.
AGAAGCAGAAAGTAAGAAGTGAGGGAGTGAAAGTAATGGATTCTTGAATTAATGGTTTGAGGAGGGGCACATCCTTGGTGGTGGACTGAGCTCTAGTGTCTTATATACTTGTTATTCTACAGCAGAATGGCTCCCTAATTAGTTTCTTTCGATCTTCTGCTTCATCTATTCTACTGTTGAATCCTTCTAGTGTATTCTTCATTTCAGTTATTGTATTTCTCATTTCTGTCTGGCTCTTTTTTATGGTTTCTATGTCCTTTTTAATGCTTACTATCTCTCTGTTGAGGTTCTCATTGTGCTCATCCATTCTCCCCATAAGGGGAGATGCTCGTTGAGCATCCTTATAACTGTTATTCTGAACTCTGTCTCTGGTAGGTTGCTTACCTCTATTTCATTTAGCTTATTTCTGGAGTTCTCTCCTGTTGCTTTGTGGCATGTTACTTTGTTTTCTCATTTTATTAGCCTCTCCATGTTTGTTTCTATGTGTCAAGAATATTTGTTTCATCTCTCAGCCTTGGCCAGATGGCCTAATGTGGAAGGTGTCCTGTGTGGTCCAGTGGTGCACTCTCCCTGATCCCTTGTGCCAGGAGCTCGGGACGTGACCTTTGTCTGGATTGTGTGTGATCTTCTGTTATCATCAAGCCTGTATTGTTAGCAGATCAGTGGGTGGGATTAATGCTCAGGCTGACTAATTATGTGAATTGGCTGCACCCTCAGGATAAGCGTTGTTGTGTGGGGGCTGACCCCACTGAGTGGGATTTGCCCTAGCAGGCTTGTGTACTTGTTGCAACCACCCATTGCGTGTATCACCACTGGAGCTAGTCAGGAGTTGTTCCGTTGTGGTCTGGTGCCAGCCTCTAGATGTGTTGGTTTTGTGGCCCCTTGGGAGGGGCTCTCCCATAGGCTAAGGTCAGCTGCTGCTTTTGATTGCTCAGGGCTACCTGGCGAGAACTACAAAGTGATCCTCTGATGGTTGTTGTCTATGCTGGATCGGTTTCAATATGACTTCTTTATATTATCAGATGTAAGTGTTATGATCAACTGGATTTCAGGTGATTCTCCACGTTGGTTACTTTATAGTTTGGTTGTAATTTCACCGCGGTCCTGGGAGGAGACGAACCCTGCTTTTACCTAGTCCACCATCTTCCTCCTTCTCTCCCCAGTTAGTTTCTTGATCAAGCACTATGTGGTAGTGTGGGTATGAGAGAAAGAGAATGAAAACTCATGACTTACTAAAAGGAGTAAATTTGGTACCCATATACTATGTATGAGACTCTTTGTAACAGGTTGGATTATCCCTCAGATTTACAGAACTAATAAGCATAATTGACAGATCCTGCATATGACCACAGGTGGGAACAGCTGGTGGGTACTTGCCAAGAGCAATGTATTTAACCAGCTGCCAGTGGAGCTTGTCAAAGAAGGGTCACCATGGAGCAGCTGGTTTTGTGGATACTAAGCTAAAAATCTGTCGCTAGCACTTCCCAATTGTCACCTGCTAGCTAATGTTACAGGAAGGAGTGGGGTAGGAAAGTTCACACATGTTTCCTGAGCATTACAATGTTCACAAGATGTCTTTGGCCACCAAGAGGGCTGCTACTTTGACTGTGGAGGTGCATCTGCACAGTGATCACCATCAACATCAATCTGATTCTTAGTTGTGGTCTCTTTTACAAAGACGTATCATCTTATTACTAGAGAAACTCCAGAGATAATGCTCTTGTCAAACAAGAGATGTCTGGAGAGCTCCAAAGTGATGATTTGGCTTGTGGACCATAATTGTAGTTCTTTAAAAGGAGTTGGATTTTCTAGGTTTAAGTAATATACTTACACCTCCACATAACATGACATAAGGATAAGATCTATGTTTGCTGCAGGAAAACAGAAAATTACCTTAAATATCACACCCATTACACATTCAACTTCTCATCTTCCTTACCTCTTCCTCCTGTTTTTGGCTTTTTCTCCTACAAGTTTGTAATGTAGTTATCCCGACCCAATTTGACCCAATTGATGATTGAAGCAAACAACAGAGTGTGTGTGCTTCAATTAATAAGATGTCTTGCTTTTTATTTATAACCAATACACATTGTGAAACATGTCACCTAACACATAATATGTTTCTTTTTGACTAAGAGGGAGCTTCTCTTTACTTCGCAGAAATTCACATAAAACATTCTGATCTTACTTCTTTTATAGCCAGTTACTTTGACAGAATATAATAAAAGAGCAAAGAGCTGACAATCTCTCTATGCCATACGTATTTAAAACATAACCCTGGTTTGGTTCCCAGTGTGAATATTACTTAGATGCAATGAAGCCATTGCATCAGAAGTTTATACAATACTGACCCAATAATAATGCTACCAGGTTCCTGCATGCATCTTTAGGTTGTACAGCTCTATCTTTTTTTCATGTTCTACTTCCTCTTCTTGTTCTCCTTCTCTAAAACTAGGAACTTCATTTCCAGCTACTCCTCCATGCATTAGGCAAGAGATGCACAGTATTCCTCCAATACCGCAGCAGATGGTAGTGAGTGTGCCTTACTAGACATGCTTCTCTCCCTTCTTCCATAATAAAACCCCTTAGATTTTAGGGGGCTATGCTGGCCCTGAGAGAAACTACATCTCCCAGGCTTCCTTGACACTCAGTGTTAAGTTCAGCAAATGGGATGTAAGTGGAGGTAATATGCACAACTTCTAGGTCTTGTTGTGTGAAGAAGAAATTCCTTATGTTCCTCTTCTCTTTCTCCTTTCCTGTGGGTTGGAATGTAGTCGCACTAGTGCTGGAGATTGCTGGCAAAGGGGAAACAAAGAAATAAGAAATCTGAAATCCTGCTGACCTACTGGCTCCAGACTGCCCGCCTACATCTGAACAGAGAAATAAATACACCGCTACCTTGTTTGAGTCCTCTACTTTTCAAGCCCTTTATTACAACAGCATAGCTTTACACCCTCCTTTTTATATACCTTCCTTTTTCTGGTCTTTGTATCTTTGTTTCTGTCATTCTCTCTTCTTGGAATGTTCTTAACTGTCTAGTGACCATCTTCTTAGATCATGTGATTCTCTCTCTGACTTGTTTACATGAGTGCAGAATTTTTCACAAATTTATCTGTATTCTTATTAAATTCCTATCACAATGGATTGTGGAGAGTTTCCGTGTCATTTCTTTCCAATTAGGTCATCGAGTTTCTCAAGATGAAGGACAATGTCTTTCTAGAACAAGAACCTGGGGCCTTCATGAAAATTTGCTGAAATAATAACTACAATATAATAATAACAATAATGTAAGTAATAATATATTGTCATCATTTTTAAGTTGTACATGTCCATGGATTTTATATGCTTCCTTTAAATAACTTTAAAAGTGAATGTGCTCCCCACTCTGGGTATACACACAAAGAGAATGAAATCAGTATCTTGAAAAGGTATCTGCATTTCTATGTTCATTGAAGCATTATTTACAATAGCCAAGATATAGAAACAACCTACATATTCATTGACAGATGACTATATCAATAAATCACACAATGGAATACTATTCACCCTTAAAAAAATAAGGAAATCCTGTCATTTGCAATAATAGATTAACATGACTGACATTATGGACACAGAAAAAGAAATACTTCATGATCTCACTTTTATGAGAAATGTAAAAATTTGAACTCTTAGAAACAGAGTAGAATGGTGGTTAACAAGGCCTTAGGAGTGAGGAAATAGGGAAGTGATGGTCAAAGGGCACAAAATTTTAGTTATACAGGATGATTACATTCTGGAGATTCAATGCTCATCATGGTGACTGTAGTTAATATTACTGTATTATGTACTTGAGGGAGGCTCTTCACTGTTTTTACAAAAAAAAAAAATAGATGACTGTGAGGTGATAAATGTTAATTGGCTCAACTGTAGAAATCACTTCACAGTGTATATGTACATCAAACACATTGTAAACCTTAAATATATACAATTTTTATTTGTCAATTAGACTTCAATAAAGCTGGGAAAAAGTCAATGTGTTAATTATTATTTGAAATATTTTAGAAAAGTTTCATAACTTTTTACACTAATTTGTAAAATGAGGCAATTTGGTTAGATTGGAGGTTACAGACTGACAGCTACAGATAAAATTTGTTTTGGGGGTTTGCTTTTTGGTGGTTGGTTGGTTGATTGGTTGGTCAGTCCATACTTGGATTCTCACTAGAGGCTGATGATGTGTATACATGTACTTCCTTGGATGACATTTCCAAATATCTCAAGCTAGTTGTCATATGTTTATGCTCTTTTCTTGCACATTGAAAACTATCCATGTAGGTCTTCTTGAGAAGCTTATGGCTTCTCTAATTACACTCGCCGAGATGGCAGTGACTTGGGATTTCAAAGAAAGAGTGAAGATGGAGGGATAGTTATGAAGCAGAACACGTTAACTAGATGATAGCATTTTGTATAGTAAACCAACAGTGACCATATGGTTAGACAAGTACTGGCTGTAGGCTATTCAGAAATGGAATTTCTTGTTTAGAACTTATTAGCATGCTCATTCCTATAACATTTGTAGATATGGCTGTGTGGAATTTGAAAGTATTTTCAGTGCTGGAATGTGACATTGTCTGTAGTTAGAGGGTAGGTGCTTAGGGACCCTTAGGGGGAAAAAAATTGCTTATAAGCAGAGCGATGGCACTGAAAGAGATAGTACAGCCAATGCCAGGCACAATGAGGTGCCCCTTCTCACATGAATGGTATTGTGATTGAGGAAGGGGACACATTCATATAGTGCTGATATGGGTCACAGATGTGATAGGTAATAATAAGCAGTGATCTTTATGGATTCTAGGCTAATTCATGTTCTAGGAGGAGATATTGAAGGTGAATGATGTCATTCAGGACATGCAAAGATCTGGAAGAATACGTTAAAACTTGAAGAGACTGCAGTGGGCAACTGGGGTGATTTACGGTGGGATGCAGATCTCTCTCCCTGGGATCTAGTCACTTTGGTACAATAAATGTCCCCTCAGAGTTCTGGAACTTAAACTCTGCTGAAAACAGACATTTGTCTGCTGCTCCTTCAAGTTTGGCTTAGTTAGCTCCAGCTCTTATGTGTTGATGTTAAAATTTTTGGCACCAAAGATTTCTCAAGTGGGCAGCCTCTGCCAGCCTATGTCAGGGTTTCTTTCTCTGGTTCTGCTGCTTAAAGTATAGATAGATAATGCAGAAGTACAGATAATGGAAGTGATAAACTTTCAAGTGCATGCTCATTTTACTTGTTGTGGGTTTCGAAATTTGACTCAGCTACTCCTGGTTGTAAGTTAAAGCTTGTCTTTTCAGGTTAGTTGGCTTCTGTAGAGCAGTGACTCCAAGTCTTAATTTCTGTCAATTCAAGTTTCATTGACTATTTATAAATGACAAATAATGCCATTGATTTCTGATAGAATCTGGTTCTCGGGGAAGTAGGTAAGTAGCTGAGTTGTCCTTATTAAAATCCTTTAGTGAAATAATGGCCCATAGTAATGTTAAAGATCTCAAGGATGTAAGATTGAGTTGGAGTGAGTTCTTCGAAGATTAGAATTTCCCAGCCGTAGCTTCAGACTGGACAGACCCCTGAGAATATTGGTAATTGGTATTGAGAAACAGTAGGCCCAGTGTTTTCCAAGTATCTCTGAATAGTTTTAATCATACTGAGGGATTTCTATTCTAGTTCTCCAGATCCTTTGCCTGTACCTAGAGATTCTACAGTTGTACAAGTCCTCAAATTCCCCACTCCAAGGTTTCAACTTCATCTCTTTGTGTGACTTATTTAATGTAAGATTTCCTGAACAATAGGTGAAGGCAAACCTTGAGCTGTCAAGTAAATTAGGAGGTCACAAAATAGGTCGAATGCTTCAGATTAGAGGTCCTCTTTGATTTTATTAGCCAAAGAAAGGCAGCAGGGAATTTCATGATCCACACAACAATTTCTACACAATTACACATCTACAAGACAGGTTTCCATTTTTTTTTTTTAATCAGAATTTGCTTGTATTTAGCTTGACTATTAAGCTTTCTGGGGAAAAGAGTCTCTGTGAAGTTGGTCCAGGAGCCTGGGATTTATCCAGAGAAGTCATCCTGAGTAGTGAGTGCACTGTGGCCGAGGGACAGCTTCCTACAGGAAGAGTGCAGAGACCTTTGCAAAAGAGCTGGAGAGCCCGAAGAACTCTTGGAAAATGTTTCCTCAAGCCAAAAGGCCTTGGCTTCAGACTCAGACAGCCACTTTCCTGCTTGGCAGAAAAAGGAGAACCCCCAGAAATCAGGCCTGTGGTTATCTGGAAAATGACTGCTAACTTTTCCATCTACCAGGCAGTATTCTACATGCTTAATATTTATTATTTCACGAAATCCTCATCTATGCTATGAAGTGGGTACTATTATTATTGTTGTTAATATTATTAAAACTCCATTTTATAGATAAGAACACTGAAGCTCACAGGGAGGTTAAAAAAAAACCTGTCTAGGAGGACATTGACAGGAGCAGGGATAGTATTTAAATGCAAGAAATTTTCCCCCAGATCATGAGATTTTAACCTCTTCACTGCAGCTACCTGGGCTCCTTTTCCTTCTCTAGCTTCATGATTGAGTCTGTTGGAACAATGAGGAGATATGCTAGGAGATAAGTCAGGTTCAAAGGTGTGCTTCAAGGATGATTTATAACTTTATAATTTCCTAGGATCCTGCTGGTCTGGTCCTGGAAGTAGTGAAGGAAGGAGGTGAAAGCACATATGGACTGTGAGGCCTTCTGTGAATCATTTTCTATAATGACTCTCTTCTTGGTTTATTTTCTCACTTTCTCTTAAGGAGGCTTCTGTCTTATTTTTTCTCATGTCTGTCTCATTTCAAGTGGGTCAAATCAATAGGAGCATCATCTTCCTAACTAGACTCCTCACTCTTCCCTTCCCACCCACTCCCTTCCTTCTCAGTGCTGCCAGAGTGACCTCTACTATCATAATCTGATTAGATCATCCAATATGTTAAGACACTTCCATGAATTTCAAGTCTTTATATTTCAAACTCCTTGACTTGGAACACTATACCCCCTCCATGATTAGAATGTACTTACCTCTCTAAGCTCATGCCCTATGAGTGCCCCTTCCCCTGCCACACCATACCCACTCTCATCCCCTACTCTAACCAAATCAAGCACTATCAGCATAGCGTGACGTTTCACATCTCCATGAAGCAGCACGTCACTCTGTTTGTAACTAACATACACATACTTCCCCCATTCCCACCCCCAACACCTCTTATAAAACTATTACTTATATTATAATATCAAATCAAATACTATCTCTTCTCTTGCTTTAAAGTCTTCATGACTGACTGATGTACCTGCTTCTTCCCCAGGCTCCCATTGTACTCTGTGAAGAGGACAAGCTCTGAGATTAGACCATGAGATTTTACTCCTTAGTTAGGAAATATATAAGCATTATGAACTTGAACCACAAAAAGTTAGATTCTCTAAGTATCTATTTCCTTTCTGTAAGATGGGACTACTTAAAAGTTTTTCTATATTCAGCCATTGGGAAGGGTAAATGTTGTAGAACATAAAAGGCACTTAGCTCAATGCCAAGCACAGAGTAAATATCAGGTGAGTGATAGCTATTATCAGTGTTATAGTCATCATCCTATTCATCTCTGGGTAATTGTGGACCCACATGCATGTCTTCTTCTCTAGATGTACACTTTCTTGAGGATACTGTCTGTGTAATTGGATTTTATATCCTTAGCACCTGGCACAGTGCCTGCCACGTAACAGGTGCTCAATAAACACTTATTGGATGAATTATAACTCAATTATCTGCCATCTGGTTTGTCCGAAGCCACATATTAGCAGGATCTAGCCTACTGCTCCCCCATTCCATCATCCCATCTGCCTCTGGATTGAGGGAAAGGAGAGTTTATCATGCATCTCCTTGTGGAGTCAGTTCACAAAGGACATGCTGCTCTGTTCTCACTGTCTCCCAATGGTCCCTGCCAGGTTGCCTCATGTTTCAGAGAATTAGACTGTTGGGCACCCCCTGGAAATGCAGAACTGCTGCTTTCCCTCAACGTGATGTTGCTGGCACCTTGCTAGCCTCAAAGCAAATGTGATGTGTGGACGGCACAATTCCCTCCCCTGTCCCATCCCAGTAGTGAGCACTTCACACCCATTACCTTCTCCACAGTATCGCTAACACAGGTCATTGTAAGAAACAAATTTTCAATAGGGGTAGAGAATAACAAAGAGAACTTATTTTATGGCACATGGGACAACAGCAGACATCGCTATTCCTAAAGTTAATTGACTCTTTTCCCACAGTTGGTCATTTCTCTTAGGGACCAGTTGGCTGACACATTGCAAAGGTGAGGCTGCTTACCTTTCTTATCCATCTCTTCACACTGCTTCATGACCAGAGGACCCCACCGATTTCTCTAGTGCTCTTCAGAGAGAATTCTCCAATTCCTGTTCATTTGTTATGTACAGTCTATCATAACTAAAAGAACTATTAACATGCTTTCTTAAATAAAAGAGCAGTCTCAATACCAACATCCCACCTTTAGTAACACAAATAATCAGGAAAAGACTTGGAATTACATTTTTCTTTAAGGACTTTGAATATCTTAGAACAAATTCAAACAATTTCTCTAAATGGAAGAGGAAGAAGAAAATGCAATTTATTTTTGTTCAGAGCAAACTCCAGGATCAATTTTTTCTCTTCTCCTTTTCTCTTTTCTTTTCTCTTCTCTCTTCTCTTCTCTTCTCTTTTCCTCTCCACTGCCCTTCCTTCTCTTTGCCTTCCCTCCTCTCCTCTCTCCTCTCTTTTTCCTTTTTTTCTTCTTTCCTTTGTCTATCTTCTAAGCCATCGAATCTACCTGAAGCAGGGTAGAGATGAAAAAGTGGAGATGGCTCCTCCTTTTCAACTGGCTCCTCCTGCTCCTCGGTGTGTGTCAGTGGCTTGTATAACCTAAATTTTCCAGGAAGACCCTGGTAGTCACTATTGCTGAGATCAGGGAGACAATTTCCTTTTCTTTGGACCTTCCCCACCCACCCACCATCCTCTGGTTCTTTGGCTCCTCTTACAGCTTTCTTCTTTATCCTTCTTTTTTTTTCCAGGCTCTGTTCTTTCCCTAGGCTTCAACCATTCCATTTCATTTGGATGGTAGAGGGGCACTATTCAGACTCTCCAGGTGAAATAGTCATCAGACAATCAGACATTTCATCCTGATACATGCTTTTATGCTAGAAGAGTGTCTACATTGTCCTCCAACTGAGGACTAATCCAATTCCCTCTTCTGTTACCTTTAGTTTAGTTTATGCCTCACCTTAGAAATGGGGCAATACATGGCAGAATAAGTCAAACCTTGGATTTCCTCACCAGGAAAGCCAGAGCACCTCTTTCCCCACCCTCTTACATCATCCCTTGATGGGTCAGGCCAAATGTCTAGACTGTGCTTCAGGCATATCACCCAATGGGACACTAAGGCTTTGAGAGGGGACTTGCAAGGCAGACTCCAATCACTCTTGCTGTTACCATTCCTAGGCTTTCTGTTGAAAGAAGGTAACAATGTGGTCCTAACTTGGAGATCAGCTGGGAGGAATTTTCTTTTTGGCTATTGTAGAATTTAACATATTACAAATGAAAAAAAAAACAACTCAATGAAAAGTGATTAAAATATCCAATACTTTCTAAGGGCTGAAGACAAGATATAGCTAGCTGGAGAGGGGAGCACGGCTGAACTGAATTTTGAGAGAGGGTGCCCAGTGCCAAAGCAAATGCTCTAGTGTTCAGCTCTCTCTATGGTAGATTAAGTACAGTGCAAACTCAGTAATCTGAACATCCTTTATTTGAACTGTCTCATTATTCAAATGACTCCCCAAAGCCAATTTCCTTTACCTTTTATGCCCTGACAAGCTGACATAGAAAATTTCTCTCATTGTTCCTTTTTAAAAACTCTTCAAATTGCATTGGTCAAACTCACCACATGCCTGAACACTTTTGAGCACTGATTTCTTCAGATAATTGACCTTCCGATATAGTAGTGAATCTAATACTCATGGTAGTTCTGCTCAGAGGTTGCCCCTCAGATGGATATGACCAGTAAGCACGACTGCGTTAGGAGAGTGAGTTTCCACCCCCGCAGTCTCATTCTTAATTACAGTCAATCAGTAAGCCTGCCCTTTATTGAACTTACTCATATAAGCAACTGTATGTGAAAGAATATAACCTAGAGGTTAGTGTTCATGTGAGTTTAAATCTTCGCTGTACTACCTACTAACTGTGTGAACTTAAACAAGTTATTTTATCTCCCCAAGTTTCAAATTTCACTTTTGTAGATGAAATATAATAACAACATTATTCACATCATTAAAGTTGACTGAATAAATGAAATACATCTACTTACCTCAGGGCCGGGGACCTAGTAAGCATTTAATAAGCATTAGCTATTTTATTGAATTCGGAGAAGAATTCAAGTAAGTATCAGATCTTGGCACTGCCACCAAAGGGTTTGCAAGCTATTTGGAAAGTCATTACATAACACAACAAAATAAGAACACACACACATACACATACATACACGTACATACACACAACAGAACACAGATGTGTGATCAATGCATAACAAAGTCAAATATCCCAGGTTCAAATCCTGGCCATGGCACTTTTAAGTTGTATGAACTTGGAAAAGTTATTTAACAGTATCTCAGTGCCCTCATGTGTAAAATGGAAATACTAATGTATCAATGTTATAGAATTTTAGGGAGAAGTAAATACACACACACACACACACTTAGAACAGTGCCTGGCATGTAATGAGTGTCTGCATTAATATACTGGGGTTGTTAGTCATCCAGAGAGGACGTATGTATGGGTACAAGAATAATAATGAGTATTGGGTGATGAGAAATAGAACATGGACCACAAGGTTGGTCACATTTGGATGGGAAGGAAAAAGAACTCTCTAAAATTGGAATGGCGTGAGATATTTCGCTGGCTGATGCTGAATAAACTTTCAGCTTTGTTATCATCACTGGGCAGGGACTTCTGCCCTCAAAAAAAAAAGCTAGTGCTGTGGCAATGCCCTTTTTCATCTGAGCTCTTCAATAATTAATTTTTTCAACTCATTTGTAAGTAAATTAAGAAGTCCAGCAACATCCTCACACCAAAAATAGGGTTTATATGAATGAGAACCAGAGGTTAGAAGTGGTAGAAACTTTTCCAAAATGACATTTTGATAAGAACCTCAACAAAAGGACTGACTACAACTTTAATTCCCAATTTAATTCTGTTCTTTTCTAATTTCAGTATAGCTAAATCTTTAGGATCACGGTCCCAGATTTTTCCCACAGACTTAGCAACAATGTACCCAGACTTCTTTAGGCAGTTATGGTTGTAAATACTCTGTTCTAGGGCCACTTGTAAGTTCACTAACATATGTCAGCCCATTGTAACCAAACGGAGTTCAGAAAGTAAGAGCCCTATAGGCAAGGATTTCCTTCAGCTCACTCAGGTCTTCAGAAGCTCCAGAAACTCCAGAAACTCCAGAAACAGTTGTCTCCCCACTACACGGGAATCAGTGAGGGGGGATGGGGCAGACTGTCTGCTATGTAAATTGATGAGGACAAGGGAGAACCTCACATAAACAAACAGTCAGACCAAACAATGTTAAACTGAAAGGTAACGAGGGAGGAGGGATGATCATTTGTAAACAGAAAAGTGTTTGCCCTTTTGCCTGGCAAACATAAATACCTGAAAGAATAGAAAACTGTGGGTGGATGTAGGGCCTGCTTAATGTGAATCTTACATCAGGCGTTTGAAGGTGATATAAAACTCTGATGTGCTGTAAAATTTATATCACTTCCCAAAATGATCTACTAGTAGAACATATAAATTTTGCAGAAACTGTTAAAGCTGTCATAAAGCCTCATTGCTATAGATACAGTAGGTGTTTCAGAAATACACACCAAAGCAGAGATTTGTAATCATTTCAGTGCGGTTCATGAAAAGAAGCACATTGTGTTTCAGCTTCCGAGAAACAACAAAGGTTCCCTTCTTCCAAAGGCCTGTTTTATCTTCTTTTGCATACTTAAAGAAGAGACAAGCAGAGACAAATATACAGTTTAAATATTTAAACACAAGCATTTCCTTTTATGCCCAGGTTGTTAGAAAGGTGGGAGCAAATGATAATTTCTTTACCAAGTTCACATAGAGTTGTTGGCTCCGTTTAATAACAGTCGATCCTGTCCAGACTGAACAAACTGGTCCCTGTGGGGCTAGGGGGGAGCGGCAGCAATAAATCAATACCTTAGATGTAATCTTGGTGTCTAGAATACAGAGAGAGATTTTGGTGCATAATGGTACTAGTTGTCTATTGTCATTCAGACATGAGCTGCATCAGAAAAGGGCTTGTGGGAACCCGATAAGAGGTGGTCAAAAGTGGGCCATAAATCACAGAGAAGCAGTATTCAGCTGATTTCATACACACGCACTTTCTGGGGTGAAAAAAAAAGCAACAAAAAACGTGATAGATCTGCAATTTACTGCTTATCACATCTGCTAGAAGTTTTATAATACAAAAGCCTGACCTTCAGTGAATAAACACCCTGGTTGACTACCTGCTTCTGTGGAGGAAATATGGCACTCCAGCCACCTAAGTCTGGGAAGCCCTTCGATGACCCATTTAACAAGCCTCTCTTTGATTGTGAGCCATGCGGTAGTGAGTTTTACTCACGAGCATCTCCTTGAACAAGGAGCGGTTGGTGCTTATTGAAAGAAACTAGATACTTAACTCTAGGAGAACTAATGGGCTGAAGGTATCATATAGATTCCACACTTGTTCAGCACTTGTTAACTTTCTGCAGATCACTGGACCACAACGTCTTCTCAAATAATAGGGAAAGGAGGAGGAAGAGGTGAGGAGAATTGAAGGGATGAGGAACCAAGGAGGCTGCTGCAGCCTAGGGAAGGGAACACAGCCTGTCCAGGCAAAGATGGAAATGCCTGGAAAAGTAGGACAAAAATTAGTGGGAGCTTTCCTTCTATCATGCTCTAACCTAAGAGTTGGGATATATCTGTCTCATATTTCTTCCAAGTGAATATTTTACAACATTGACCATTTTTTTAATTGCAGAACTTTCAAAATTAATTTATATGTGATCCTGGCTTCAGTATAGGATGGTTCATCTTAGTTAAAAGTGTATAAGAAAACAATATATCTTTATAGTTTAAAGACCTGTAAAGTAAACCACTATTCCAAGTCTCCAGAATGAGTGAATCTACTTTTTCCTTAATACACTGTCCCCTGAGTTAAAAGTGTTTTGAGTGGATCCAAATTTCAAAAGAAGTAACTTCATGTTTAAAAATTGTTTATTAGCTAAAAGAAGACACCAGAGAATATATCATTTCAAGTTTGGATTTGTAATTCCAAACTGAGTTTTTAAAATATCCCAATTGTTTAATGTTTGTGCAAATGAAAAATCCATTCACTCATTCTTTTAACAATTATTGATTACTTAGCTACTATGTATCAGACACTCTTCTAGGTGTGGCAATTAGTAGTGAACCAGGAAACAGCCTCATAGAGCCTACAATTTAGTGGAGGAGGATATAAAGGAAAACAACTCAATAATGAAAATGTATAGTATGTCAAGACAATAATAAGTGCTATGGGGAAAATAAACAGGGATAGGTCCAGAGAAAGCTGGGGTGAGGATGGGAGATAGGAGGGGTATATACAGCATTTGAATTTTAAACAATTCTCAGTAGCCGACAGTTTTCAATTTCTCCATCACGACACCTTTTAGCCATGATAACTACAACTGGAAGTGATCTGTTTAAATCTCAACTCTTTGCCGTGCCCTTTCCCAGCTGTGCATGAACAGAGTTACAGAATGGCTAACATGTCAGGAGAATCAAGATTATACTGTTGGATGAGAGGGCTGGCCTATTTCACTAGCCATCACAGCACCTCTTAAAACAAAACTGATAACTGGGCATAGATGAATATTAGTACTACCATGTATACATCAGTTACTGAGTCTCAAAGGTACAAGATACTCCTGCTGCCTTTTTTTGTATGATATTCTTGTTTTGTTTTTTCACTTAGCTTAGCAAAATTAGCAAGATTTAAGTTCTATTCTTAATTCAATCAATCTGGGCTTTGATACTGTCTTACTCTACCTGGGAAGCGATGGATAATGCTTCTTAGTGAAGAATATTTTGAAAGATTATGAGGGACTGTTTGACAGGTTCTTGATGACCACATATTTTTTTATTCAATTTTCTGGAAGAAATTTTTAACAGGTGGTATCAAGTGTGATGCTCTGGTTGAAGCATCCCTCGATAGCTAACTAATAAAGACTCTCAAGGACTCACAGAACTAGGAGTCCCAAAGTGGATTGAGCATCAAGTGAGGTACCTACCACCTTCATTTCTCTCTCATTTTCTCAGCTCTACCTTGCTCCCTGTGCTACTGATTTTGTCTTGTAATCTCAAGCAGACCTAGGGCTAAGATATGGAAAAGGAAAGGAGGTGGGAGCAGAGAGAGAGAGGACAGAGAGAGAAAAAGGGAGGGAGGAAGGAAGAGAGGGAAGGAGAGACAAAGCTTAAATTTCTTTTAAGAGCCCAGAATTTTTTTCCTCAAACGATTCTGTAAGATTTTAATTTGTTTTACTGGGCAGTATTGCCTAATTCAGCTCATCTCTAAGTCGACTGCAAGCAAAACTTTAGGTAACTGGCTAAGACCCACCAGAGCCCATCTCTTGATGGCAGGGACATACCCTGATCATCTTTTGTAGGTTCCTCAGGCCCAAGCACTGTGATTTTCCCATAGTGGATGCCCAATTATTTACTTGATTTATTAATTTATTTGAAATGCATATTGAGCATCTATTAATTTCCAGTTCTCAACACAAGGATTTATCAGTGAAAAAATAGATCAGTGGAAAAATAATGTTTCTGTCTTTATGGAGCTTACATTTCAGAAGGAGAAATGATATAAACAAATAAGTCAAGTGATAGTAAGTGCTTTGTCAAGTCTAGTGACCTTAAGAGTATACCTCAGTTCGCAAAAACTAGTCATCAGTGGCAAGCAGATTCTCAAGTTTCCTCCTAAATCAGAGGTGAGCCGAATACCTCTCTTGTCCTAGGGACATAAGACCCAGACACAACAGACACAGAACGTACCATAGAATCATGTTCATGTTCAAATCACCATACTTCTGGTTTCTTAACTCTGCTTAGACCTGGTTGGCCCTCATCTACATTTGCAGGCATAGAGTCCTTATCTCTTGCTTCTTATGATTCCTCTTTAATAATTTGCTGGTTTTTAAGCCTTTCATTGCCTGTGAGAATCCCTCACTCACTGCTGGCTCGATTGGCTGATAATTACAACCTATTTTCTTATTCTCCCAGCACTGGTGTTAGGATCAAAGGAGGTACTCTGCTCTTTAATATAACATATAGTGTTGGGATGTAGGTAGCATCATAATTGCTTTGCAGATGGGAAAACTGAACCCCCAGGGGTCAAGTGACATGTTCGATGTTAGATAGCTAGAAAATACCAGGGACATGATTCAAATCCAGATCCTCCTGAGCAAACCTAATGTGAAATTCCACCTCTGTTTGTAAGTATTTCCTATCATGTTAAACACCTATCCTAAGACTATAGAAACCGTGTCACATATCTCTTCTCTCTTCCCCATACTTCTGGTATCTAGCATTGTCTTGAGAATAAAGTAAAATCTGCTAATTGCTAAAAAGCATTTTAATTGGTAAATGATTGACAGCAGAGGGCCTCTTACTCCTGTAAAAACAATATGATGACAACTCAGAATAATACTTTCCAAAATAAAAGTAAACATTTATTTTTAACGAGGTGACAGAAAAATTATTCAAATAATAAATGAATTTACTCTGACGGTTAGGCAGGTAGATATTAATGTGGCATCGGAGCATTTCCATCAGTTACGTGGGCATGTGTTGGCTCTAATGGCGACATCGTAGAAGCATCAAGCCTTTAAAAACAGTGATTAAGGAACAACATGGATCATCATTTTAAAATAACTCCTCTTCATGGCTTAAAGTACAACTGTTACCAACAATCATAACAACTCAAGTTTATGGTCATAGAGTGAGTGCGTTGTGCAGTTAGTTGCTGGGCTGCCGGGCACTTGCATGGGATACAGGACAGACACCATCCATCTGCCTCTGCCATTCAGATAACACACACCCACTGCAGATTCCTCTCAGATTTACGTGCCCCATGAACAGTCATTAATTTGGATGGCCAGCACCCAGCTCAACCAAAATTAAAAAACAAAATATTTAATATATTTCAATATGATTTAGTACATATAAATATGGTCATCATGAAATAAGAAAATTTTCCCAACAGGAAAGGAATAAATTTTCCAGATCTGTTTTTAGAAATCTAAACAAGTCATGCTATGTCCCCAACTGTCATGGGATCATGGAATTGTGGCGCTATGGGAGAAGTGTGTGCACCCATCCCTCTCCTCCTTTGCAAGGCTTCCTCTCAACAAGTTCAGACACAGGAAATAAATTTTAGAGACTTGCAAAAAAGGTGCTTTTAACAGTTTGTGTGTTTAGTGTTTAATTATAAAATATTACTATATATATACATATATGTGTGTATATATATATTTTTTTCCATGAAATTGTCTTTAGTGAATAGTAGGGAAACAGCTGCTGAAACAAACAGAACCTGACATGTGGAATGACTAAAGTGTGCTAAAAGATTTTTCATGCTCACATAACAGATATGGCAGGTGCTCTTTGTTCACAGTGCTGATTTTCCTTCTTCTGAGGAACTACATGGTGATTCAATAACCCAGGCTGACCAAGCCTTTGTCATTTTTGACACAAGTTCTCCAAAGCTTCTGTGGTCTTTTCTATTCTTGTCATCCAAAAGAGCTTGGAGGAACATACGTGGAAGATTCCCACAGACTATGCCTGAAAGTGGTTTCTATCCCTCCACTCACGTGGCATTACCTTCTGTCCCCATGGTGAATCCCGAGGGAAAACAGCTGGTGAATACAGCTGGTGAATACAGCTGCTCAGAAAGAAGAGTAGAATGTGCATTTTGGTGACCAGTGGCCAACCCTGTCTCAGCAATGTTCTCTGCTTTACAGAAACTTTTCCCGGGGTTAGCTTGCACCTTGCTTCTTAGTGCCTTCTAGTTCTATCTTAGTGCTTATCTTAGTATTTTCTTGGCATAAAGTGAAGATTCAGGAGAAGAGAGGAAAGAGCAGAGAAAGAACTGAATAATACTCTTCTCCCTACACTGATGCCTAGAATCATGCTCCAATCTTTATTGACACTTAAAAGAGGTGACTACATTAATTGAATTGAAACAGAAAAACAATGACTTCCAGATGATCGCCCGTTGTTTATAGGAATATTATTAAATTGGCCTTCAGTATTTTCATCTCTCATAAGCCTCGTAACTGACCTAATACTTCCCTGCCCCCAGCCTAAAATAAATTCACTCTCCTTCATCAATACTCACCTTTGTAATAGAGACATATGCACAATATTTTTGAAAATTTACTCTCTAATAGTTTGCTGAAAATTTACTGAGTTTTCTTATAAAAGTTCTCACACATTCTCTGCTTTGTTCTCTTTGCCTTTCCTCAGTATGACAGAAATCAAATTAGGTTCCATGTCTGAGAATGAGTGAGAAGGTATGATAGGTGTCCAAAATAAAGCAATTTACCTGGATCCCTTTAAGTACTCGAGAGGCCACAGACCCAATTGGGACCTGAGGCACCCTGTAATGGAGCCCCCTGAGGTTCAGCCAGGGTTTTCTAAGTTAAAAGAGTGGGTGGAAAGACACCATAAAACTATATTTGAATACTCTGTTGATTGCAATGATCCCAGAGGCCACCTTGAGGGTAGCACTTTGACTCCCTGTTAGGGAGGAAATTTCCCCATCCCGGACTTTAAAATTCATTGAAGGAATATAAAATCGTCTTCCAAACATTTTTGAGGACTTCATTTCATGTCACTGTTTCTGAGGGCAAAGAAAACATTTTCTCTAAGTTTTCTAATCTGTTTCTCACTTATAACCCCCTTCCTTCTCTTTCTCTCTGCTCGATGAATTTTTCCCTTTTCTCTAATGTATGGGGCTAGAATTGGTTCAGAGTCAGAAAAAAGGAGAAAGAAAATTCCTTGAAGTGTTTTATTCCCACCTCACCTGCATTTGAGACTGGCTACGAGGAGATTTTAGGCTGGCCGCCTTCCCTCTCCCTCCTCCCCTCCACACACGTGTTCCCTTTCCTCTCCTGATTGCAGTGACATGATAGATCCCAAGATGGTAGATTTTATCCCATGATGTTAATGTCAGCAAGATTTCCAACTGTCAGTAAATGTATTATCAAGGAGTTGCTCAGAACTGCTGGAAATTTATTTTAAATAGCACAGGTATTCCTCTCCTTTATAGAACAGTTGCCTCTCAGGCTCTTAAACTTAAGGAATTCATGGATTAAAACAGATACTCATGCAGAGAGCATGCTCTTAAGGTTACAAAATTTAGGAATCCTATTTATGATTATAATTTTATTACTTCATTTTTAAACTGCTGAACATTCTTATAGAGTAGGGTGTTGTAGTGTAAGTTGCGTGAAATTTTGCGTCAGAGAACCCCAAGTTTAAATCTGGACTCTGTCACTTAATACTAGTATAACCTTGGGCCAATTGCATATCCCCTCTGAATCTTAGTTTACACATTTCTAAAGTGAGGATAATTCCTATATTTTAAGAAGTGGTGATTAAATAACCAATTGTGCATACTATGCTAAATATTTTAGAGACACTCAATCTTTTCCTTGCTCTATGGATAGCTTTAGGCCAATGACCTGGTATCTGCTGTCTGTATTAACAAATAAATGAATGAATGTTGAATGAATAAATAAATCCATCGTGTTCAAAATTTTTCTAAACTCAAAAAAAAAAAAAAAAAAAAACCCAACAAAAACCACTAACCAATATGCTAACAGCCCCAAATGAGAAAAATACTATCAGCTAAACAGAGCACATTTTGATTTAAGACCAGAATAAAATGTACAAACAACCAACCATTACCTGTAAGAGTGACAAAGTCATTTGCTAAATGACATCTGCTTCTGCTAAGACCAGAGCAGAACTCTGCAGTGAAACAATAAAAGCAGTCTTGGGTGCTGCTATTTTACACTGCCCTTTTTGTTCCCATAGTATAAGGATACAGATAAAGATATCTGGAGAGATTAACATAAAAGTCTAAGAAAAGTGCATTTCATCTCACCCCCGCACCTCAGCACCCTATCTTGCTCCCCGTAAAATGACTAGAATATCAAGTCGAAAACTTTAAGGTAATTGAAGCTGATTAAAACAAAATAAAACACCTTTAGTCAAATGTTCTGATCATTAGAAATTACTTTAACATTAGTTGAAATGTATAAATCAGGTTGAGGCAGATGAAAATGCTGCCAGAATTTCCTCTCTCCATATTTTTATTTATGTTATTATCTGAGTACAGGATATTATCGCATCTTGAAAGATAATATTTTCCCACCAGACATGATTTGTTTCTTTAAAAAAGCATTTTGAGAATATTTTCCACATTTTGACCAGTGATTTTACTCTATTCAGGACCAGCTGGTTTTCCTGTAGACTGAATCTCTGACATTTATAATGGAATCGAACAGTGTAATAGGATTCACTTAACAAAAATGTTACTGTGGCATGAACTTTATGGGCCTTCTGTTGAACAAGGGAGGCCTGTTTTAACATTGTCTTGATTCTCTTTCATAACAGAAATGGAAGCGACAAAAACACAATAGTTGGATCTCTGTAGAAAGGAAGCCACACCATTTTTTCCACACTGGAGACAGTCATAAAAGGAAGGTAAAATTAAAACATTTCACCTTTTACTCTTTGGTAAAATTCTCTCTATGCTCACGGAAGAGAACATTTTAATATTTTGCCAAACATAAAAGCAGTTCCATTACCTCCTCATTAAACCCTCTGTCTTCCAGCGTTTGGAGGTCTCTGGAGCTGGCTACCGCTTCCGAGTAGCTAATGTGCTGTTATTTCACGACGCTCTGCCAGAGTTGCTTTTCCTCAAACAAAAATCTTACTAGCTTTACCGTTTGGCAGCCTGTAGCATGTTAAAAAAAAAATCCATAAACCAGATGGCGGAAATACAGAGTAATCTGTTTGGGAAACCCAGGTTATAAATATGTGCGGGTTGGGAAAAGGGCAAAAAGTTGAGGTAAAGCAGCCGAGGCAGCTTTCAAGCTGGGCTCCAATCATGACCATTTTTAGACTGGTGCACCAAGAGATGTATACATGTTTATCGTCTAACGTATCCTCCCTCTCATGCCCAGGAAGAATCCATAGGCATTCACTCACATTCCCACACTGGAAACCAAATAAAATCCTGACTTGGAAGGTTTAGTCGAAGTTTTATCTGCATAAAAGTGTATTCTTCCGTTGGGGTGGAGAGGGTGGAGTGAGGTGTTAGAACTGGGGCGTGTAACATTGTGACTCGAGTTCCTCCTTCCTTGTCCTTTCTCTACTATACGTAAGGATTTTTCTTTACCCTAACATAAACTTCCAAGCGAAGTAAGACTAAGGTAAAAATCAAAGTTACCTTTGAAAGGACAGGGATGATTTGCAACTACAACTTGTGTCTATGTTTAGAGGAGTAGGTGAGCGGGTGGGTGGGAGATGCGGCTAAGGGAGAAAGAACGAATCTGTGTGTGTGTGTGTCTGTGTAGGGGGAGTGACTTGTCTAAGGTCATTGCATTTATATGAATAGCAAGACCTTTTCACGCCTCAGCTGCTGAATTACACTCTTCTCTCTTTCTGTGGTTTTCAAAAGTCACAGCCTAGCCACCATTGATTAGCTCCGGCCATCAAAGGATTATCTTCACTGATCTTCCTGCTATGTCTAGGAGGTGCACATTTTAGGCACTGTAGATGGACAGTTAAACTGATGCAGGCTGCCTTCTCAAGACTTATGCTCTGGGACTACCACCAACATTGTAGTCAGATAGGCAGAAATCCACAAGCAACTGTATCTCTGCTTGGGACTCTGCTCTCATCACCCAAAGGAAAAAATTGAGAACTATGCAGCATATCAACAGTAGTCACAAGGGTATAGCCCACTGGAGAAATAGTGAGGACCTCAGACCTCAGCTATGTCAACTCTTCTCTTTGTTTCCAAGAGTTCCTAGGGTCTCTCCTGAGCATCCCTGACAACTTCTCTGGACAACCCTTGGCTGTTGACCCTCATTCCTCCTGGCCTCTGCCTCTGCCCGACACTGGTAGCTGTGGATACATTCTTGTTTTTCTCTCATGACCTCAGCAGTGCTGGGACAATCCCATTGGACCTGATCCTGTAGCTGCTCTGTGGAAGGGAAAAGAAAATTCTCTTCTCATTGGTGTTTTAATCTTTATTGTAGAAGTACAAACAGGAGATTTGTGTGCCTTCAGCCTCCTCCAGTATTCCTAGAGGCAAGAAACTTTCATCATTCTATCTTTCAGTTTTTTGTGTCTTTTCTCTTTTTCTTGGGACTAAGCACAAATGTCAAAGAGTGAGGTTGAAACAAAAGTTAAGGAACAAGGTGAGGACCACAGCCGTGGTCAGTATCATTCTTCCTATTGAAACTCCCACCCCCAGTCCAATGGCCTCCATCTTTCCAACACAGAGTGTCCAGGGAATTATTTTGTGGTTTTCTGGGATCTTCTCTGGGATTGAGCCATATGCTCCAAAAGTCTGCTCAGGTGATCCTTCATACGCTGACATGCCCAATTTTCAAATGATTTTATTGTTTAAGCTGTTACTCTTCCATACTTTCCACATAAGTATTGCTTACAGTGTTTCCATGTTATTATTTAGAGTTCATCGTGATTGAGAAATGTTCAGACCTATATGAACTTATGACACAAATTATTTCCACTGGTAAATATTAAATGTTTATTCACATTAACTGAAAAAATGAGGTGTTGTAATTTTAAAGTGTTTACAAAGTCCAACTCTCTTTTTTTTTAAGAAAAAGGTAAAAACACATTAAAAAAAAAACCCTCTCAATCGGCAATCTTTAAAGATTCTCTAGAATCCTTTTAACAGTTTAAACAGACACTCAAGATCCATGGCTACTTGGCTCTGGATTGTTCTCCCTCTTGGATTATCTCGGCAAGATAAACTCTATTATGGATTGAATTGTGCCCCCACCCACCCAACTTCATATGTTGAGACCCTAACCCCCAATGTCACTGTATTTGGAGAGGGGACCTTTAGGAGGTAATTAGGTTAAATGAGGTCATAAGGGCAAGGGCCCTGATTGTCCTACAAAGAGATACCAAAGAGTCCATTTCTCTCTCACTCTCTCTCTCTCTCTCTCTCTCTTCTTATTCTCTCTGCCTACCTCTTCCACTCCCTCTCTGTCTCCCTCACTTTCTCCCTCTCCCTCCATGTGCCACAGGATTTGAAAAGCCATGTGAATACATAGCTAGAAGGCAGCTGTCTGCAAGCCAGGAAGAGAGTTCTCATCAGAAACCAACTCTGCTGGACCTTGATCATGGACTTCCAGCCTCCAGAACTGTGAGAAAATAAATTTCTGATGTTTAGGCCACCCAGTCTAAGGTATTTTGTTTTGGCAGCCCAAGCAAAAGAATATAAACCCCATCAACATGGATCCAGGGCTTGGTTCAACCAGGCTTGTTTCCTCCATCAGAGGAACAAAAACAGAAAATCATGTTCCAAACTGTTTTTACAAAGAGTAAAGAGAGAGAACCTAAGGGCTCAAGAGAGATAGCATAGGTGAGATGAGATATAAAAACATTTAATATAATGCTCTCATCAGAGGCAACATAGAAAAGCAGAGAAAACCAGATATCCTGGAGTAGAAAAAAAATTAGAATGTAATTTATCAAACTCTATGAATTTTAATTTTAGAGCCAAATGAAAGTTTTTTGGTCTGAGAAATGTTTCTTGTTTACAAAATATTATCTGGCTCTATTTTGCAGTTCATTTATAGCCATGGATTTGAGATCTGTAGGACTATCAAGCCAAGTTTTTCCACTTTCCTTACAAATATTTCCATCCTGGTTTGAAAGGAGACAGAAGCTTTTCAGGCATCTTATCTGTGTAAGGACAGACGTATCTCTTTTATAAGGAATCGTGTTTTTTATTTTCTGCATTTTATCTCCTTCTCTGGCTCCCTTACAGTCATATTCAGGCCTGGATTCTTCAGACTTTATCCTGTAGTCTCTTCTGTTTTAGCTCTAAGAGTTTTCCTGGGTAGAAAGTTATATTCTATTTTAGTCATATAATTTTATCTTTCTATTTGTAGATAACTCATAAATCTATATTTTCATCTCTATCTCTTCTGTAATTCAAGATCCATAAGTCCAAGCGCCTTCTAGATATTTCTGATAGAGTAGCACATATCAGCCATCTCACACACCCTTATGCCCCAAATAGAATTCATTATATTTCCCCCAAAACTGTTTCATCTCATGTATTCAAAACTGTTTAAGGCCTCATCTATTCCCCAATCTCCCAAGCTAGACAGAAGCCTCAAAGACACCTTCGATTTGTCTCTCTCCTTGGCTCCTTCCAGCTTCATGACTATAATCTAGTCACTTATCAAATCTTTTTGTTCCTACCTCAGATATATATGTACCTCAAAATTTGACAATCTGTGCTTTCCCACTGGCACTGCCACCACCTCAGTGCATGTTTTCTTAATTAATTACCGTCATTCTTGTAACCTCTTCACCCATCTTTCAGCTTCAGTGCTGCTAGAGCCGGTGTTCCCCTAATTCAGACTTCCACTTCCACTTCCCATGGGCTTTTATCCTGAGCCCTGCCCTAAAATTATTCAATCCAAATTGCCATTTAAAACCTGATGGGTTATTTTCAGTCCTTATTATCACAGCCTCTCCTTAGCATTTGCTGCTGTGACTATTCTTTTTGTAAAAGTCTCTACTCCTAAGTCTTCGATCTATTTTCCCTGATTGTTTTCCAACTTTTTTATTATTTTTGCCCATTCCTTTGCTGACTCTTCTTTCTTTGGTCACCTTTAAAACTTTAGTGTTCTAGAAATGTCTGTCGTGGCCTTCTCTTTACATTCCATGTTTACTCAGATGATTTCATCTTTTCTCATGGCTTTAGCTGCCACTGATACTTTTCTTGATCCAGGCCTTTCTCCTGAGTGGCATAGAGTGTTTTCATCTTCCATGTGAATATCTGCAGTTTGATGATGTCTCACATAAACTTCAAATTACAATACTTCAAACTAAACTCCTTATCTATTTCCCTTAATCTCTTCTTCCTTATTTTTTACCAAACGTGTTTATTATCTTCCCAGTTTTACAAAGCAGACTCTTAGTTACTAAACTTTTTAATAGATTCCATTGCCAATAGAAGGAAATAGTATCAGTGTATCAGGCACCTTTGAAGTCTAGTATGATATTATCTCAGCCCAACTCTGATTTCAACTACAACTGCAATGGATGGCTCTGTGTGAGTAG
Organism: Pteropus medius; assembly: GCF_902729225.1. Taxonomy (NCBI): domain Eukaryota; kingdom Metazoa; phylum Chordata; class Mammalia; order Chiroptera; family Pteropodidae; genus Pteropus; species Pteropus medius. The sequence goes on from NW_024354499.1 coordinate 699,321, forward strand.
GCTTAACTGGAGTTGACAACATCCCTTTCTAGAATGTACCTCAGTCTTCTCTGAAGCTGCATGCTTGGCCAAAGCACGGCGCAGTCCAATAGTTGGTGGGCGGGGAGGAGTTTTATACTCCCAGAAGAAAACCTCAACCAATGGAAGGTGGAAGCCAATAGATAAGCGACAGTCTTCCATCTCTCCAACTTTGGACAATTTTGGAGACATCCTCTGTGCCTCTCAGAGGTCCAGGGCCTAATCACATTTCTATTGCCCACAGCTGATAATACAGCTTTCCCTGTCTCATGCTCCTTGCTCATCCATGCCAAGTCTCTGTCCCATGCTCTGCTTTTGAAGAAACCCTAAAGACCGTTGGTTCAGAAGTAGTGGTCTAGAGAGTAAGCCCTCAGGATGGGTTTCGGGGACTCATTGTGGAGACAGAATCAAGAATCCCATTGCTAATAGCTAGCTCCTGAGGCCTGCAGCAGCACAACTCCGAGGACTCCCACTCGTAGGGGCTTAGGAGGTAATAGAGGCAGAGGAGGTATGAGGCCAGGCAGTATTCCTAGCACTTGGACACTCTGGAAACATTGGTAATTTTAAGGATTATGGTCTAAACTAGTTTCTGTGAACTTCCTTTCAAGTTTTGAAGTAAAAGGATGATAGGATATTGTTAAGTAAATCAGGGTACATGTATTCCATGAAATATTATGCATTTTAAAAAATTTATGTGAATCTTAGCAGCTCACCATTATGTCTCAAAGGTTTTTCTGATTTAAAAAAGTTATGAAACATATCATGAAGGCTTAGGAGTAGGTACAGTTTAAAGCACATTTCCCCAGCTTCATAGAGTTTGACCCATGCTTTCAATGCTCCAGGTGCTTTTTCCTGACCACATCAAACATCCTACCCACAGAAGCCAATCTGCTGGATTTTGTTTTCATCATTCATTTGCTATCCTTTATATTTTATCACATACGCACGTGTCTCTCAGCAATACATTGTTTGATTTTGTCTGTCGTTTTAACTTTCTTTGGATGTAGGCAGTCTGTGTAATCTTTTTTGATTTGCCTTTTTTTTGCTTAATATTATGACTTCGAGAGCCACTATGTTGTGTTGTGTAACTGGGCTTTATTCACTTTTACTGCTGCACGGCGTTTCTTTTTATATGAGAATAACCTAATTTGTCTGTTTTACTGTTGTTGGACATTCGAGTCATTTTTATGACTTGTATTATTATGAACAATGCTTCTATGACTATTATTCTACGTTTCCTAATAAACGTGTGTAATAATTTATCAGGAGTGAAGTGGAGGTGCTTAGATCAACAGAGTTTGAGAGTTCCCACTGTTTCACATTTTCACCAACACTTAGTACTATCACGCTTTTACATATTTGCTAATCTAGTAAATGTGAAATGTTAACCTAATGTTTTACTTGAATTTGCCTTTCCCCGGTTAATAAGGAGATTGAGTATTCTTTATTTGTGGGTTTAGTTTTTTTGTGTGTGTGAAATGCCTGCTCAAGATGTTTGACCACTTATCTTTTAGTTCTTATTTCTTACTTCTTCTCCTCCTCTCCCTCTCCTCTTCCTCTTCTCCTTTTTCTTCTCCTTTTCCTTCCTTTTCCCACTTCCATTCTCGCTTTCGTCCTCCTCTCTTCTCCCCATCCTCCTCTTTCTTCTCAAGCTCCTTATAGATCCTAGATGATAGGTCTTCGATAGTTATATGTATAGTAAATATCTCCTTCCAATTTGTTTCCAATTTGTGCATGTCTTTTACTCCTTTTATCATTTTTAATGAGCAAAGTTCTTACTTTTAACAAAGTAAATTTTTTTTACCAGTTGCTATATTTTTTTGGTCTTGTTGAAAAAAACCCTTCCTCGCTCTAAGATCTTAAGTATATTCTCCTATATGTTTCCTCTAATAGTTTAAAATTTTCACCTTTCACTATATAGATTGTTTCTATATATTCGTGAATTATTGACTAGTCCTTGCACTCTCTGCTCCCCATCAGTCTTAGCTCTGTCCTGTGTCAAGTTGCCTTATACAAGTGAGACTGTTTCTTGTCTCTATATTCTTCTAAATAAGTCTTGACATTTGGTAGGTTACGTTCTCCTCTCCCCAACCCCAAGGCTTGTCTTACTCTTTTCAGTAGTTTCTAGACTGTTCTTTACACTTTGTCCTATAATTATCTTGCCAAGTTACACACACAAAAATGCACACAGTAATAAAATTATAAAACTTACATTAGATTTCTACATGAATTTGCAGAGGGTTGATATCTTAACCATACTGAATATTTTTATCTATGAATGTGGTATTTTTCTATATTTACTTAGGTTTTCATTACTGTCTTTCAATAAAAATTTATAATTTTCTTCACAAAGGTCTTATACATCTATTTTTAAAAATTATTTTTTATTTTTAGATTTTTTTATGATCATATGGTACACATTCTTTAAGTCAATTTTTCTTAACATGTATGGTCAGTGTATTGAAATAAAATTAAATTTTGTATCTTGATTTTATACTTGGCAACCTTGATATGATCAGTTGCTAATTTTAATGGTTTTTCTATAGATTCTTTTGGGATTTCATATAACAACTTGATAGTCTATAAATAATGTTTGTTGTCTTTGAATCATAGTTTTGTCTTTTTCTTGTCTTACTGTGTTGGCTAAGATTATAATTATGCAGGTGAATAAAAATGGTGATATTAGGCATCCTTGTCATATTTTTGATTAAAAAAAATGTTTTTAATGTTTTTCCCCAATAAAATGATGTTTGCTCTGAGATTTCTTGTATCATTATGCTTCATTAGATTGGGATAATTCCTTTCTATTCTTAGTTTCTCAAGAGGTTTTTTTAAATCATGAATAAATGTTCGGTTTTATCAAAGACTATTACTGCTTCATATTGAGTTGATTATGTGGTTTTCTCCTTTAATTTGTTAATCTATTAATTACATTACTAATATTTTAAACATTAAGCTCACTCTGCATAACAGGGCCAAATTGACTTGTTTATTTTTATGCAATCTTAGATTGTACTTGCTAATATGTTTATTTAGGGTTATGAGACTATAATATGTAATATTGTATAAGACTATGTAATGTTATAGTCTTATATAATATATAATATTAGGATTTTTGCATCTATGTTCATGAGTAAGATTGGCCTATAATTTTATAATTTGTGTTCTATTGCAATATCCTCATACAAGTAGTTGAGGAACATTTCTTCATTTTTTGTTTTCTAAAACAATTTATGTGACATTCACAATGATCTGTTGTAAAAAAACAAAATCTAGATCCACCTTTTTCATCATGAGATTTTTAGCTACTGAAAGTTCCTTTAAAAATTACAGAATCATTTAATTTTTTTCCTTATGATAATTTTAATATTATTTTTTATATTTGTTAATTTTGAGTAAATTTTAAAATTTACTGGCATGAAGTTATTCTTAACATTCTTTTTACTATGTTTTGAAATCACTGCTACATCTTTTTTCCTAAATTTAATTCTTTCCTACAGTCAAATTTACTATTATTATTTTTTTTTTAATTTTAATTTTGTAACCTAAGCTGTCTTTGTTTTCTAGCTTATTCACTTCTGCCTTCATATTTTTTGTCACTTTTATATTTCCTTTGGATCTATTTGTTTGGATTCTAATTATTGAAGTTGGATGTTTAGCTCTTATATTCCCAGCCTTTCTTTTCTATTGCATGCATTTAAGGTTACACATTTCCCTCTAAAAATTGTTTTAACTGCATTGTATTGGCTTTGATAAGTAATATTTTCTTATTATTTAGTTATGAGTAATTTTGAATTCCACAGTAATATTTACTTTACTCATAAATTGTGTAAAAATATTTTTCTTAATTTACAAACATGTAGATATTTTAAAATGATATTTTTATTGATACATAAATAACTTACATTGTCTTCAAAGAATATGTCTTCTATGACAACTTGTCCTTTAAAAATCATTTAGACTTGCTTTTAAAGCCACTGAAATGATCAGTTCTCATAAATTTCATAGCGTGCTTGGAATATATGTAATTCTCTAGTCAAGAGTAGTTGGAGGAGGGGGTTCTGTTTATGTCTCTTAGAGTAACATTGTTAATTATATTCTAAAAAATTTTGTATGTTTAATTTTTGTCTCCTTATGTATCAGTTATTGAGAGCCATATGTTATAAATCTTTCAATGTGTTCTAAAGTTTTGTTACTAAGTACACACAGTTTGAGAATTGTTTAAGCTTCCAAATGACTTGGATATGATCTAAGTGTAGTGAATGTCTTTTATTTTTTTAAATCTCTAGTGATATTTTTCCTTTAAAGACTAATTTACCTGATATTAATACAACTATATCAGATTTATTTTGGTTAGTGTGTCTCTGGCATAACTTTTTTTTCATTTTACTTTCATTTGTTTTTGTTTTTTTTTTTTATTTTGGCAAGGCAACCCTTGGTTGACCTCACAGATTGCAAGGACCTTGTCAGTTCACAATCCCTTATTTTTTTATTTTTTATGCCTACAAGCACCTAGTCTTCCGAGGTGGTCTCCCATCCAAGTACTAACCGGGCTCGAATCTGCTTAGCTTCCAAGATCAGATGGGATAGGGCTTGTTCACGGTAGCATGGCCGTAGATTTCATTCGTTCTATGTCCTGATATAGTTGATCTGTCTCAGTCTTGTGTGTATATGTTTATTCATATATATATATATATGAATACTTTACATGCTGTTTATTGCCTGCCTTTTACTTCCAAACTGTCATGAATATTTCCTAACATAAATGTATTCCCAAAATTATTATTAATCGCTACACAGTTTTCCATAACATGTAAGCACTCTGCTTTGAGGATACTCTGCTTTTCTCAGCTTTTTACTATTAAAAATAACCTTGCAATAAACCATTTTGTACTATATTCTTATAAATTTCTCTAATTGTTTTCCTATATAAATTCATAGAAGAGAAATTTCTGTTTCAAACAATGTATTTTAAGAAAATATTTTGAAATACATACTCATTTGTGAATATTTTCTCAAGAAAACATTGAACCAACACTTTCATCTGAAGTTTAAAAGGGTGACTCTTTCTCTTACTCTCAAGAACATTAGGAGTTAGTAATCTTTTATCCTTGCTATTGTGACAAACAAAAATAAACAAAATCTGAAGGTTTCTTGTTATTTTATATCTCATATTTTCTGTCTTATCTAATCATACCTTTTACTCATTTAAAAAAAAATGGTTATTTTTGATATGTAAGAAGTCTATGTAATAGGCATGTTAAACCTCTTGCCCTATTCACTTAAGATATTTTTACAGTTATCTTTTATGTTAATAGTATTTTATATAGAGATATCATTTTTATATTTCTCAGTAATAAAATATAATAAGTTCTTCATTTGTAGTTGACCTCTGTTTTATGCTTAGAATGATCTTCCCCTCTTACATAAATGTTCAGTTAAATATTTTCTGGACCCATTATACATTTTTTAGAGATCTTTTAGATCTCATTTGTGATATTTAAGTCATACCTCTGTTTGGAATTTCAGTTGATAAATTCCTTGACTACAATTTCTTTTGCAAATAAGTAACTTAAGTATTGTTGATTTTTTTTAAATTATATATTCTTTTCTCACTGGTTTTTAGTGCTGCTTTTATTGTATTTTGAATATACAAATTTTCTTCACTTGTTTCTGGACTGTTTTATCTTGTTTTTTTTTTTTTTTTTTTTTTTTTTTTTAGGCTGTTTCATTGATTGCCTATTTATTCCATGGTTAGTGCTACACTCTTTTAAATATCATTGATTTATCATATGCTTTATTATCTAACAGATCAAATGCATATCATTTTTTTATTTTACAATAGTTACTGGATATTTATGTTCAGTTATTTATTCAGATAAACTTTATAATAATTTTGTGATGACTTTTTTCCCAAATATTCTTTTAGGAATTTGATTAGACTCTTGTCAAGTTTATCAATTAACTCAGGTATTAAGTCTCTCGCATATGGCATAACTTTAATTCTAGTTAATGGAAAAGTATACATGAGCTCTCTGTTGATGCCATGTGTATAAGAAGTAGGTCGGCAACACAAATGTTTTTTTAAGATGTGCTTTCTTTGTTTTTGTCCTGAAACTCAAGGAAAGAAGGCATGATAAGGGGGTTTTCATTCAGTGACTTCCCTGCCTTTTTCTCCATGTAAAACATTTCACAGCTTGTCTCATTACAGCATTTGTAAAAACACAGTCTGAAAGCAGTGGTGCATAAATGAATTATTTAAGTTTTGCAGCAAATCGTCCTGATCTTGCTTGCTGCTTCTTAATGCACTTTTAGTGAGCCCAGGGAGGAGAATCATAGAAGGCACGGGGTGAAATGTAAACCAAGTTTTATTAGCCACAAAAAGCCACACTATAACATTTATTAAGTATCAGAAACAGTATGTTTAAGTAAGTTTGATTTGCTGAATAATCACCGACATTGCAGCCATCTTCCCTGGATAGGAGCACTCCCTTGTCAAAAACATTTATTTTCTTGTCACTTCTGTTAATATAATGGGCTCTTGGGATTTTGTGAGAGTTTCTTAGCAAATCGTGATTTTCAACAAATTACTATGTGTCTCCCACTGAATACAGCTTTAATAGCTGGGGGGAGGAGAGGAAAACCACACACATCATTGACTGAAAGTATATCATCTTATTATCCGTGCCACATTTAGGGGCTTCAGCTGCCCTAGGAAAATGAGGAGCCAGACATCCTCTCAGGTTCTTTCCAGTCCTTTCTCCATAAGCAGTGTCAATAAACTTGATGTTCCTCTAGTCCAACTGGCCTGAGGCTAATTTCCTTTCTCTTTAGGGATGAATCAGCCCTTAAGAACAAATAATTTATACCATAGTTAGCAACTCTTCCTTTGCTATCTTTTTCTCTTGTCTGAAGCAAAATGAAACAGACAGAGGCTGAGAATGTTTCCGGTCTTAGGAGCACCTTTCAACTCTTATGTTAATAGGGTGAGTTGAGGATAGGTGCTTCTAGGATGCTGCAGCTGTCTATATTTGCCTTACAAATCCTCTTTTATCATTTTAATTCCAGACAGAAAAACATTAAAAAAAAGTTAAATATTCCTAAGTACTCTATGGACAGACGCTGGCTGATAAATATATAATGCAACTGAGATTCATCTTAAATATTTGTAAAACTCTGCCTGTTTATGTACTTGTCCTATTTCTTTATGAAGAGAGGCTACAAATGGTAGTTTGTAAATGAGTGTATGTATGCGTGTGTGAGCGTGTGTGTGTATGTGTGCATGTGCTTGAACACCAACTCTATGAAAAAAGGAAGGAAGGAAGAAAAGATGGAAAGAAGGAGGAAAGGAAAGAAAGAGACAAATGCTCATCGATCCTTTCAAGACATTGTTGGAAGTAGTCTCGGCAGGGAGAAACACTGATGACCTTCTGCTCACTGCACACAGACTGGTGAAATATCCAGAGATATTGAGGGAAGATCCTAGAACAGGGCTTACGAGTCATTGAATTTTACTATACACACACCTGTTTGGCATCAGTCACTAGGAACAGATATTTTCTTCAGTCCGGTGACTGTCAACACTGTGGTTATCAGTGAGAAGGTGATTATCATTCTTCTGAGTTTCTAACTGTCCATGGTATTCAGATCCTTTCATTGGGATGTGAGCTTGTCTGGGGATACTGATTTCAACTTGAGGGTATGGGACACTGAGATTTATGCATTTACTTACTCATTCAACAAATACTTCTTGAGTGCCTACTATATTTTAAGAATTCTGCTGGCTTTGTGGCTATATTCAAGTTGTTCATTATTTACTGAGTGATTCAGAATAAAAAAGAGGAATAGCTCATAGGTAGTTACAGGAGCATATAGATGGGATACTGACCCATTGACCCAGGCTTGGCAGAGGTGTGGAGCTAGGAAGGGTCTTACAGAGGCGTAGGAAGATATAAAATCCAAGCTGAGACCGGAATGTTGAGTAACAGATAGTTAAACAGATGTGACTGCATATGCAAAGGGATAATGGCAGAAGAGAGTTTTATATGTATTGAGAAAGACATAAAGTAGTTTAGTGTGGCTGGAACTCAGAGAGATAAAACACGAGGCTGGAAATGTAAGCAGGGGCCTGTTCATGGACAGCCTGAAAGCTGCCAGAATTCCACTTACTTCTTATGACAATGTGCTGTATGAGGAGATTTTAAGTGGGAGAGTTACACGATAAAATTTGAAATGTAGGAAACTTTTTTATTTATTATTTTTACAAGCATGTATTCAGAAAGAAAGATTGCTGTTTGTGACGTGGAAAATAATTGCAAGGGAGCCATGATGGGACTCTGAGAGATAAATTAAATGATTAATTAAGCTGAGAGCTGATCTCTTTGGAAAGAGACAGTGGTGTCTGCGTGTGTGTGTGTGTGTGTGTGTGTGGTGGCATTTTTCTAACAAGACTAATGATTTACTGAATTTATCAAAAAAGAGAGAAAAGAGTCAAAATGAGACCAGAGTTTCTGGCCCATTTTATAAAGCATATGTTAGTTTTTGAGTGAGATGTGACAAAAGAAGGAGCTGTTTTCTAAAGAAGAACTGTGGAGTCACAAATCCTAGGGATCAACCAGGTGAAAATTCCTTATATCAGTGGACATCCAGGTCTGGAGTTCAGGAGAGAGATTTTAGTTTTCATTTTCACTGATTTAACTACTTCACAGTAAAAATGATTAGTAAAATCACCTGCTTATCTTCAAGGGACCATTTGAAGCATCTCCATAAAAAATGGAGTCAAAAATTCAAATAAAAAAAGTCAAATTTTTTTTCTATATCATATCAAATATTAAGATATTAGGAAATTCCAGGATTGGAAATAGTTTTTAAAGTTTTTTCTTCAATGTCCGGCATTGTAAATAAAGAATATATGCTCATTAGGTCTCAGTGCAGATAAATATTACATACCATTTAGAAGTTTTTTAATCTATAATAACACAAGACACTTTTGCATTAAGTTATTGACTTAAGGGTTTGTGATCCTAAAATGCTAGAGCATCATTAATAAGGAAGCCATTTTGATAGGGAATTTGAGCCCTTAACAGTCAATAGGAACAGAAGCAACCCTGTTGGAAACACTGGACATATTTGATGTAGTAAAACTTAATGAAGACATTCAGAAAATGATTGGATAATGAAAAGTTGATTTAAGTTCATTTTTTTCCCCTGAAGGATCCTGTTAGGAAGTGGAAATGAGTTTAAAAACTTCTGAAAGAGTTAAAAGAGAAGATAATACTCCAAAATAGATTATTTGGGGTGGTAAATAATTATTGTCTAAGGAGACACGACTGAGTGAGAGTCCTTCTCTATGTATTCTTGTGTGTGTACTTCACAATTTTTTTCTTCTCCATATCTATTTGTGCTCTGTGCTGGCCCTGTCTTGGTCTGACTGTACCTGTAACACAACGATAACTTATGCCTTTTCAATTTCTTCAGTGTTGAATAATGTGCTCTGGTTTTCTGAAGACTTGACTTAATAAATGTTTTGAAGCCTATTCCCCACCTCCAAGGTGGTCTGGAACAGTGGTTATGGGTCAGAGGATGGGGCGAGTCAAGGATCTGATAAGAAAATGCAAGGAGAAAGAGAAGCTATGAAATGATTGCATAAGTGCAGAAGGCGAATGTCTGTTTAAAGAGAGAACTAGAGACCAATTTGTTTCCCAAAGGTTCAGGAGGCCAGAGAATATGTAAGAGGACAGGAGCCTGTATCCATTTGGCTATAAAGTCTCACAAAACATGCACTTGCTCCACAATAGCAAGTATTTTCCAAAGAATTTCAAAATTCTTCAGCGGTATGTTTTAATTGGTGTCTAAGCCTTCTTCATAATCTTCAGCATCACTTTTGATCACCAGTCTTTGTATATGCATGGGTGGCACTCTGCTTCTTATACCTCTCACTAGAGTCTTTACCTTTTTAGCACCTTTCAGACAATGTTGATAGCTTAAATGATTGTCTTTCATGAAATTTATATGTCATGCCAAAGTGTTTACCTTGGAAAATCCTGTGTTCTATTTCAAAAGATTTGTCAATTTCTCCTGGTTCTATTTGTATCTATCTTTCACAATTGTTAAAACTTTCTTTGGCTTATCAGTGTTATTTTAAATTTTTTTCTTATAGATTACAAGATTAAAGATTTAATTTTTCTTGGTTTTCCTTTGTTTCTTTTATTACTATTTCACTATTGTAGTTGGGATCTTTTCTTTCATAATATCTTGTAAATTGTTGCTGTTTTTATATAGGAAGTTCCTAAATTTAGCATATTTTGTACTCATTCATGTTTTTGTATTATTTTACTGTTTGCAAGATGTCATTCAGTTGAGGCATTGGGATTTTTTATGTATACAATCATGATATAAAAAATGATAATTTTACCTTCTGTTTTCCAATTTAAATAATTTTTACCTCATTTTTCCTTCCTCATTACAATAGCTATTACTACCAGAACAGTGATAAATAGTAATTGTGATACTTGACATCTTGGTGTTGTTCTGGATTTTATTGGTAATACAGCAGGTGTTTTTCTGCTAGGCACGATACTGACCTTAGAGTTGAAATACGTATGTGTCAATTTTGTTAGGAAATATTAAACTTTTTATTTCGTTTAAAGCATTTGTGTATTTCTTTTTTGTCTAAGGTTGATTTTTTTCAAGAGCTGATATAAAATTTTGTCAAATGTCTCCTCAGTGCCTGTAAAGATACTAATCTGACTGTTTTCCCTTTTAATCTCTTAATATGAAGCAGTAGTGTAGCAACCCTGAAATAAAACCCACTTGGTCAGGAGGATGTATTTTTTTCACAAACTGATAGATTTTTTCTAATAATATGTTATCTAAGATTTACTTTGATATTTATATGGGAGATTATTCTGCACTGTATTTTTATACATTTAAGGCTTTGATGCGATATATTGTCTTCATACGAACAGTTTGGATGCATTAATTTTTACTTTTTAAAAATGCTATCACATAGTCACTTTTTTCATGGATATTGGAGAAAACTAAAATGTGTTGTCTCTATGTTTAAGGCATAGAGTTTAATATACATAAATTTGATCCATCCCAAACAGTACAACAAGCTTTCATTTCTAACCCATTGTTATTAATTTTTTGCTTACTATTCCAGAGAATATTTTTGTGTATATAAAAGCAAAATTTATATATATATAGTAGCAAACTATGTAAACTTCTGTGCCTTGATTTCTCACTTAGTTGTAAACCTTGGAAATCTTATCTTTATAATATATTTTTCTATAATTTTTTTCCTGAAATTTTTATGACATCTGTATGGTAGTCAGTGTATAAATATGCATTATTAAACTGTCCCTTTTTAATGGGCTGTGGTGTTTCCTCTATCTTTATTTATTAAAAAATAATGCTGTAATAAATAACTTTATACATACATTATGTGTGCAAGTATATTTAAAGATAAATTCCTAACGTAATAACTAGGACAAATGTTATGGTCATTTAAAATTTTGGTGCATTAGCATTTCATGAATGTTAAATCTAAAAAATATTATCAGAATTTCTAATCCCTTGCCACTAACTTCAGGAAATAAAGGCCCTTTGCTATGCTAAGCACAGTGATAGGTGGTGACTCAGTGAAGGGAACCCAAAGTACATTAAATTGATAACATAAAAATGGTGTGAAGGCTTGGAAAAGAACATCAGATCCTAGGTAGGAAAAGAAAAAAAGAGCAGATATAGACACCAAAAAAGGGAAAAGAATCTGAAGCAAAAGTAAGACAGAAACGAGACAGGATGGATAAAGAACTAGAGAGGGCCTAGTATCTGCTATTGGAATTTAAATGTTGGGGAAAAAAGAAAGTATTCAGACAATCTGAGGGCAAGTATGGTGTGTGATATGTAAGCCATATAAAATCCCTACTCCATCTGTCCACAAAACTTTATTTTTTAAAAATCTGTTTTATTGGTCATGATTTGCATAATTAATTATTTTTCTTTGAGGAGAATATAGCAACCCGTGAAAGTTACCAGTTGTTTCTAAATGACAAGCAGGCCACACTAAAGAGGTCCTGCTGCATTTGGAAAGGAAATATGTGTATGTGGAGGGGAGTTTGTGTGTGCATCTGCATATATATACAGGTGTACACACTATATTCGTGTATACATACACATGTATCATAATTATTTTAGAATCTCATATTCAAATTCTCTCTTAGAGTGAATAGTTTTTTGTTAATATAAGCACCACCTTTTGGTCTTTGGTTATAAAACATATTAGTGATAGTTGCACAGCAATCAGAGTGTATTTAACATTATAAACTACATACTTCAAACAGATTAAGATAGTAAATTTTGGGTTGTGCATATTTCACCACAATAAAAAAAAATTGGAAAAAACTATGCCAAAGTGGATAGTCTGAAACATATAGGAGAATAGCAAATAATAATAATAATAATAATAATAATAATAATAATAATAATAAATTACTCTCTGTGACAAAATTAAAATTTTGAGTACTAGGCAACCTGAGATGGAAAAGGCAGTTAGAGTGAATGGTAAGAAGTCAGGAGAATGGGAAGAAGTGGAAGTGAGAAGTAGAAGATAGCAGGGGACTGGTATCTAAGAGAAGAGAGTCCAAAGACACATTGCAAATCAAAGGTGTTATCAAAAGACTTTTAAGAATTTGAAAGCCTAATAATATTTAATTTTAAGTTGTTTTGTTGCTGCTTGGGTGTGCTGAACATCCCTCTTAACACTTGCACCTAACCTCTACTATTAGTAAAACTTGGTTTTTATCTGGGGGTACTTTGGGGAAAGTAAAAGACTGAGCTTGGAACAAGTACTCCAAGGTACGATGTAACAACACAAGGGACAGGATATACAGGAAGTGAGAAGAGGCAGGACGGTGAGAAACAATCCAGTGGGGGCAGGAAATCTGAGCCAAAGAAGACTAGAAGTCAGAAAGCCCTCCATCAGGAATCCTCAGAGACATCAGCAGGATGACGTTAGGCTTCCTATAATGTCTAGATGGAGATACGAGCAAATTGTAGGGAAAAAAAAAAAGATTTAGATGTAATTTATAAAGTCTTTTTTTCCTGATTTTCTGAGACATTTTGTTGTCTTTTTCTTCATGTGTGATATGCTTTGGTTTAACTTAGTATTTTTCATTCAATGAGCGCTCAATGTTAATTGATGATGATGAAGATGATGGTGATAGTGGCAGCTGGGATAGAAATGAGGCTAAAACACCTAATTAAGGAAGAGCATTGCTGTTGTTACAGATAAGGAACACTTACACAGTTAGAATTCCTACTTGGCATATAAAGGTGTCCTCTCAGGAAATAAACATAAACAAAAGAGATAGAAATCATCATCTAGGTCTCTTATCTCCAACATGCCCATTAGATCTGAAAAGAGAATATCGCCGTAATTTACAAGTCACACCTATTTAAGGTAGCTACTTTCTAGTATTTTGATTCAGATGATAGGCCCAAGGTTTCTATTTAACCAATAAAAGAACTACATTCTAATTTACACATCATTTATGTTCAAATTTGACCTTCTGTTGAAGCATTATATTTGATATGTCATTTACACTTTACTTGCTTTATAGTTATTTTGCTTTTTCACTATGAATAATAAGTATTTCCTTCTTTCAAGGAGACTCTATTATGTGGCTGAAAGAAGGATGGAATAAAGGGAAGCTGGTAAATTCTTATGTGTCCCAGTGTGCCACAGGTTCTTAACCCAGTCTTGGTGGTCTTCGGCTAAGAAAATGACCTTGTAATATTATGAAACTAGGCATACAATACTATATCACTGGTATTGTGTGCAAAACCCATAACTGTGACTGTTAACATTCATAGATTTACCTTTAACACATGAAGTCAAAGAGAAACAAAGTCCATAACTAATTCTCTCATGTCTTTGGCTTAGAATTCAATATTTCAGAGCATAAAATACAGGCTATTGCCAAGTTGTGGCATGGAAAAGGGCATGTGGCTGTGTGTCAACTGGTGGTTATAGGATCATGTGGTCAAACTGAAAGACCTTTTCTTAAATCTCAGTGCTGTTGTGCTATGTGGGAGCCAAGTCTCAGCTAGCTAGCCAGTCAAATGGTATTAAAAACCCAGACTACATCTAATTTGCCCTATTTCAAGAGTGAACCTGTTTTGAACAAGTCTGGTTTTATTTTTAATTTTTCTATGCCTGCAAACCTTTTACTGTAATTGGAAAGGAAAGTTCTAGCATGAGAGACATCAGGAAAAGTTGCATTTGGTTGGCATCTGGTGTCTTATACAAAGCTAGCTGAGGATCTGTTGCAAAATGTGGTCTGTTGTCTGAGTTGCTGGCTGGTTCTACTCTTTTTGAGCCAAGGGAGAGTAGGACATAGATTTGCTCTCTGTTGACTCCTCTCAC